>NC_052527.2:22988638-23305388 GCF_016746365.2 Drosophila yakuba | reverse complement strand
TCATGTTAGTTTCCCTCGGTTCGTGTTTAGCTCAGAGTCTGTCCTTGAGGTGCATGGTTTTCGCGATGAAAGCATTGATGCCTTTGGAGCATGCTTTTATGTGGTTTCTAAAGGGGAACAAAGTTTTAGCCATTAGCTTTGTTCGAAGTCGCGCGTAGCTCCGTTGAAGCCCATAACAGTACGAAAGCTGGAGCTTTGTGGTGCGGATCTTCTGGCCAAAATCATGAGGGAAATATTTGGCTTGAAAGTATTTAAAGGACACTACTATTGTTGGTGCGACTCGACGGTGGCACTTTCCTGGATCCGAGATGAGCCCGCCAGCTTCAACAAATTTTTGGCAAATAGGGTTGCTGCCAGTCAGGAGCTGACAGATGCCAAGGCTTGGCGTTATGTTCCAGCAGCGTTAAATCCGGCTGACATTTTGTGAAGATCTGTCAGTGCTCGGATGGATCAAGGATGGCCAGATATTTATTTGATTCAGGTCTGGTTGCTGGAAGGGAATCGGACCCGGGTCCCAGAGGAGAAGACGAGAGAATGGTACAATAATTGGGTCTTTATTCGTGAATAAACAAAGTGTTCACAGTCGCTTCTGATGGGCTGCAGTCCTCTCGGCGAGATCAGCGGCTGGTTGGCTCGGGCGCGTCTGGTCTCGTCCCTGGGGGGTTGTACAGCTCTGCGATGGATACGGGTGGATGCCGGACCCTCGAGATGGCTGCTTACTCGGTCGTCGAGTCACGTAGCCGCTACCTGTGAACGGGAGATAGTTGGAAGAGACCGCTCGGGTCTGCCAGTTAACAGTTTAGAGGCCGGTTAGGTCTGCCAATGGTGAGCACAGTTTCAAAGCCGATTAGGTCTGCTAATGGTGAGAACAGTTTCAAGGCCGATTAGGTCTGCTAATGGTGAGAACAGTTTAGAGGCCGATTAGCTCTGCTATTGTTGAGAACCGTTTAGAGGCCGATTAGGTCTGCTATTTGAGAGAAGAGTTGTAGAGGCCGATTAGGTCTGCTAAGAATGAGAAGAGTTGTAGAGGCCGATTAGGTCTGCTAAATATGAGAAGAGTTGTAGATCCCGATTAGGTCTGCTGAGTATGAGAAGAGTTGTAGAGGCCGATTGGGCCTGAGAAGAAGAGTTGTAGAGAACGATAAAGTCTGCTAAGTAAGAGAAGAGTTTTAGAGGCCGATGAGGTCTACTAAGGATGAGCAGAGTTTAGAGGCCGATGAGGTCTGCTAAGGATTCAAAGAGTTTAGATGCCGATGAGGACTGAAAGAGATTGGCCACCAGCTGTTTGTCCTAAGAAACCGGTGCTTGAACTTCGTCGAAGTGTGTTCATCGTAAAGTCGCCGTCCGTGGATGTAATTGCTAGGTCCAAATTTGCAAATTCTTACCCCTCACTGCAACGAGTGTTTGCATACACTTACAAATATTGTAATCAAATTCGTCATCCTGGGCTCACCGTCGCACACACTCAAGAGGGTACTCAGATGATGCTGCGTTTGGTGCAGCGCGCGCAGTTATGGGAGGACATGCAGTGCCTAAAAACTCTGGGAAGAGATTCCTCGTCTAGTCCCATATCCTCGCTTCCGCTGTTCCTGGACCAATTTGGACTTCTTAGAGTAGGCGGTCGCCTCCGGAATTCGTCATTGGACTTTAATGGCCGCCACCCGAAAATCCTTCCAAGGTCCCATCCGGTGACTCTGGCAATTATTTCGCATTACCATGAAACTCATCTTCATGCCGGACCTCGAGCTCTCTGGGTGAAATTCGATCCCAATATTAGCCTATTGGGGGGAGGAAGACGGTTACCAAGGCCGTGTTGTTCAGATCAGATGTTTTCGGATTAAGCCGCGACTGATAGAGCACATAATGGCGGACCTTCCCAAGGAGCGCTTGGAGGGATCTCACGCTTTTGAGGTTGCTGGTATAGACTTCTGTGGACCCTTCTTTCACAAATCGGATACTCGCAACAAGCCTGCGGTTAAATGGTACGGTAAGGTTCTCTCGACAGTTGCGTTTCTGTGCGGACTCAAGAGGTTCATATGCGCCCGGCGGAAGCCGAAGCAAATTTGGTCGGACAACGCCACCAATTTTGTCGGCGCTCAGAATGAACTTCTGGAACTTCGAAGTTTATTTCTCAGCAGCGAACATCAAGGTTCCGTTCAGAAATTTCGCCTTTCGGAGACGATTGACTGGCGGTTCATCCCTCCACGGTCGCCCCATTTCGGGGGACTTTGGGAAGCGGCGGTTAAAACGGCCAAACATCATTTCTACCGCGCTGTGGAACCCATTTCAGAGAACCCTGCCGATCCGGGCGTCCTCACTCCGGCGCATTTTCTCAATGGTGGTCTGCCTTCGTCGTTTGACGAGCCAGATCTAACGGTTCTTAACTATAATAGTCTTGACTCTTGGCAGCGCATCTCCTTTCTTCTAAAAATCTTTTGGTCGCGATGGAAGGAAGAATACTTGACGTTGCTCCAACAGCGCTCCAAGAACCCCAAAGCCTGGCGTAGCCGTGGACAGCGTCGTTATTGTTAAGGACGAGAATCTACCCCCATTGAGATGGCCTTTGGCGAGAGTCGTGCAGTTGATTCCTGGCAGAGATGGCGTCGCTCGAGTTGCAGAATTGAGGACCGCGTCTGGAGTAATAAGGCTGGCAGTGAACAAGCTGTCTCTGCTTCCCCTTGAGGACTCTGTTGAATACCAAGCTTCCAACGCGGGGAAGATTGGGTCATGCAGCCGCCAAAACTGTCCAGTAGACTAATTTTAGACTCGAAATATTGTAAGCCGAAGTAGTCAGTAGTAGCAGTTGCGATGTCTATTGTGCAAACCGCTGTTCTCCCATGAATTTATCTGTACGGTGCTCATTCCTTCTTCTCTTGTTATTTACCTACATTAAGCTTGGGCGCAGCATTCGGCTGTCTGTCCCGCTAATTGTCACTTCTTCGTTATTCGGCAAAGACTTAACTTGTGCATTCGTTATAGCTCTTGGTCGGCCCTAGCAGGCAGTATAATTAACAAAATAAACTGTATCGGAAAAAAGACAAAACTTTCTTCGGCTACTTATTTCTCGCAACACCTATTGAAAAAGCTTAATAGCTAAACAAGGTAAACAAATAAAAAAAGACGCTGAATTGGAAGTCAAGTGCGACGTGTTTTTTTTTTTTTTTTTTTTTTTATTACAAATACGGCAGGAAAATAAAATCCACCGTCCGTGAATGGCATGCACGATTCATAACTCTCCAAGTAGAGTTACGCCTACGTACTAAACAAAAACCTCGGAACGCTCTCCAGTCCTTGCTACGCTCACCGGGACTTCCAGTCAAAGTATTACTTCGGTGAGCAGGATGTGGTGCCAGATCGCAACCCCTCTTTTGTTGCGTTGCTGCGAAAATCTCCTTCGCTAACTCTTTAGTCGCCTTTTACGACAAGCCGAGCCCGCTGAGGTGGTATTCTTGCCCCGCCACCACACGGGGGTGCTCTTTATCCAACGGGTCTGCTGGCCGTCTCATTGATGCGAACTCGTTTCATCATGCCGATGATAATGCCATGGGCCCTTACCCACACGGTTTTGTCCGCCAGCATTGTGCGCATTAAGTTCCTCGGGCTGAGCGGAGATCCAGCAAGAGTCTCCAGTATCTCTCTCTGTTCGGAACCTTACACAGTGCAGCAGGATATGTTCCGCTGTTTCGGCTGAGTCGCTACAGAACAGGCACAGGGCTGAGTCCACATGGCGAAACCTGAAGAGGTAACCCCGGAAGCAGCCGTGATCGGTGAGAAATTGCGTCAAGTGGTAGTCCACCTCCTTGTGTTCGCATCCCGCCCACTCAACTAGATCTGGGATCAGTTGGTAGGTCCATCTCCCTTGTTGCGAATCATGCCACCTAGTCTGCCACACTCCATGCAGCCAGTCTGTGATCTCTTCTCTGGAAATACCTTCTCACTTTAGGTATTGAGTCTCAATCTCTAGATCGATCAGGGGAATGCCAGCAAGAACATGGTCCGCATCTTCCGAGATTGTTCTGAATCCTCTGATCAGTCTAAGGGCCAGAGTCCGTGATACTGCACGCGCGTTGTCCAAGTACGTCACTTTATTTGTGACACTCCTCCAGATGGGGGCTGCGTATAGAAGCGAAGATTTCGCGACCGCCACGAGCAGCCTTCTGGCCGGCATCCGCCTATATCGCTTCGCTTCGAAAGAAGAAAAATGGCAAACGCAAACCTCCGGTCTACTGGTGGAACGGCTCCCTCAACCACCTACGCTCGGAATGCTTCAGGGCAAGGAGACAGGCGCAACGAGTCAGAGGACTTCCTCAGCACGAGGAACTTCACGAGGCTTTTAGATCGAAACGTGCAGATCTTAGAAACGGCATAGCTGCTGCGAAAGCAAATGCTTTTAAAGAATTGCTGGCAAGTGTCGACGAAGACCCCAGGGGTATCGCCTACAAAATGGTTAGCAACAAGCTGAAAGCCGCTGAAGGTGGTACTCCACAGGACCCAGTTCTACTGTCAACCATCGTGCAAGAGCTATTTCCAAAGCAGGATACCCTATGGCAACCCGCGCAAGAAATCCCTGCCCCGGATTTCCCGGGTGTCACGGCAAGTGAGGTCATCCAAGCGGCAAAAAGGATAAAGCCCCAGGGGCTTTGGTCTCGATGGCATCCCAGGTGTCGTAGTTATGGCCGCCGCAAATGCTAGGCCAGAAATCTTCAGGGACACCTTCCAACAGTGCCTGATTGATGGTGTCTTCCCATCCCGCTGGAAGAACATGAAGCTGGTACTGCTGCCGAAAGGAGGGGTCCTACCAACGCTGCAGGCAGTTTCCGCCCACTTTGCCTGCTGGACATCGTGGGAAAGCTATTCGAACGCATCGTATTCGCACGCATTGAGGTGTTCACTGAGAGCCCCGATTGCCTACAAAGGCACCAGTATGGTTTCCGGAAAGGTAAAAGCACCCTCGACGCTCTCACTGCCTTAAGAGATCTGGCCAAGTCCGCCCTTGATGGAGACCGATGGCTAGGTGGCACCAAGAAGTATTGCGCCATCATCACGCTTGATGTAAAAAATGCGTTTAACACGGCTGGATGGCCAAAAATCCTCGGGGCCATGCGCAACATGGGTATTCCTCGATACCTCAGGATCATCATTGGCAGCTACTTCAGGGACCGTATACTTTGGTACGATACTGACGCCGGGCCAAGAAATCACCACGTCTCTGCAGGTGTCCCACAAGGGTCGGTTCTTGGACCAATCCTGTGGAACATAATGTACGACGGGTAATTGTCCATTAGCAAACCCACAGGAGTGGAGCTACTCTGCTTTGCAGACGACGTGGCAGTTGCAGCGGTTGCCAAAACAATACCGGAGTTACAGGACAGGAGCAATGCAGCGATTAGCACAACTATTAGCTGGCTGGAAAACGCCGGTCTAAGTATTGCTGCGCACAAGTCCGAAGTGGTGTTGTTGAGCAGCAGAAAAGCCGTCGAGAGTATACGGGTCTCGGTCAAAGACGCCCAAATAGAGTCAGCTGGATTCCTTAAGTACCTGGGAGTTCTTGTAGACCACAGACTGTCATTCAAGGAGCATGCGAGATACGCCAGCAGGAAGGCAGCGATGACAGCAGCAGCACTGGCAAGACTCTTGCCTTCGCTGCATCGCATGCAGCTTCCAGCATCTTCATGAGCGACGCCACCATGGATTCCGCATGCCCAGTTGTTTGCTCCATTTGCTCGATGCTAAAGGCCAGCATGTCCTTGTCCAGCTTTCTGATGTCCCATGCTTGCCCAAGGGTGCTCCTTGCATGTCGTTGTGTGATGCACGCCGAGCGGGCGCTGAATGTGATTAGGGCATGATCGCTCAGAGTTACGTCTTTCTGAACCATCCAATTTGCAGTGGAGGCTAGACTTCGGTTAACAAAAGTGACGTCGATGAATGATGTACCTCTGTCGTTGTTAAACGTGGGCTTGCCACCATCGTTCAGCAGCACCAGATCCAGCTGGTTCATGGCATCGATAACGGCCCTACCTCGGGGGTTAGATGTCCGGCTTCCCCATTCTATTGCCCAGGCGTTGAAGTCACCTGCAATGACTGCCGGCTTGCGCCCTCTAGCGTTGTGTATCAGGTTGTCTAAAAAGTCCTCGAACAGGTCCGGGCTGTCACTTGGCGGGGCATAGCAGCTGTATAAGTGGACACCCTTCACTTTAGCGTATGCAATGCCGCGCATTGGCACACTTTCCTGGTCCTCTATGTAGAGGTTTCTGCAGCATATGACTGCCGCCTTACGAGTAGAGTCGAAAAGAGCTTCTGCATTTTCCACACCAGGGACGTACGGTTCACTTAGTAGCATGACGTCAGCATTGCGCTCTATCGCTGTTTGGGACAGAAGGCTCTGTGCAGCTGCGCAGTGATTAACATTAAGCTGTAGTATGTTAATCATGGATGCGGCGTCTTAAGGCTCCTTTTGTTGTGCTCGCTTTAAAGGTAGGGCATGTAAAGCTACCTGTCGGGTGATTCCTGTCTGTGTCGCTGTTGCAGATCAGGCAATTCGGCGGGTTGACACAGCCTTTCGCTTTGTGACCTTGTTCGCCGCACCGGAGACAGCAGTCCGAGCGATCAGGCTCCTTGCAGTTGAGTGCCCTGTGGCCGTAGCCCAGGCACTTATAGCATCTTATGGGGCGTGTGCCCTGGATGATGGGACAGCGAGACCAGCCCACATTTACTGACCCCTTATTCAGGACGCCAATTGCGTCGTTAACGCTGAGCGTAACCGTCGCCACTTCGGTCCCATCTCTCATTTTGCGCAACCCACGCACATCTTCTGGATTCAGCAGGATCCCTTCGAATTGGGAGGCCATACAGCTATAAAGCTCCATTGCAGTCGTCGCCTCATCCATGCCACTGCAGGTTAACGCCATTCTCCGCGCGCCCGTGCAAACCGCAGCCATTTCCCGAAGGGATTCTTCGATAGCTCCGCTGTATTCGGGCATGCTTGCAGCAGCTTTCCCCTCCACTTCGAGCAACAGCTCTCCTTGTTGGGTCCTCCTGACTTTTTTAACGTGGCTGCCCAGTTCTGACAGGCACGGGTCTGCTTTAAGTTTACGGAGCATGTCCGTGTACGAGGCCTCTCCAGTCTTCTTGATTATGATGGCCTCCGGTTTTTTTAGTAGTCGCTTAGGTGCCACCTTGGTCCACTCCGAATTTTTGTTACCCTCTTTGGCAACGGACGCAAAGCTGGGCGGAACAGGCTCGTTCACCTTATGCGTCTGCAAAATCGCGTCTTTGCTAACCAGTAGCTTCTTCTGGGGAGGCTTCGTCGGGGCGCTCCTTTTACTGACTGCCGGGGCGCTCGCAGGTTTGGGTTGCGCTTCCGTCTGAGTTGTCGTACTCTTTGCGGGGGCCTCCTTGGCTTTGGCCTCCTGCAGCTGTATAGCTCTGGCATTTAGAGCTGCCAGCTCCGAGATCACACCTGGAACTGGTATTACAGCTCGCTCCGTTATCTCCGTGATTCCCACTCCTTTGGAAGGGGACCTGGACATTCCGGCGCTTCGTTTGAATGGGTCCACCACGTCGTCGGGGGCAGTGCCCCCCGCTGGACCGTCCATTAATTGAGGGGTGTCAACCCTAGCTTACCCTTTGCGAACTTGGAGCACCAAATTTAGCAGGGGTCCCACGTAGGCCACGGATTTCTCCTAGGCGTTGGCTGATGGAGGTTGTTATGCCTCTTCTCGGACACCAGAGCCTCTACTTGGGCACCGAGATGGTGAGAGGTTGATGATTGGTCTGCCCGCGACCTTTATGCCGATTCCCTTGCTAAATATTGGTCAACTCCACACAAATTTATATATAAGTATATAATTGTTGGGTTTTCGCAGTTTCTATCAAGTGTCCACTTCTAAACGAAATTCAAATTAGATATTGTTTGAGTATTATTATTTAGGTACCGGTACACGATTCGACTGTTGGAGCAGCCCTAACAGTGCCGATGGTCTGGCAACGCCACTAAGCTCCGATCACTTGCCGACGTAAGTTGGCAGCGCTGTCAGCTGTTGTTCTCAGCTGCACCGAATTGCAATGTCATAAATATTGGCAATTTACCAATCGCTCGCGTTTTTTCACTTTTTAATCGCGCCGAAATGATGCACATTAGCACCGAATGGCTTTGGGCAGTTATTCCACCAAACTCGCCAAGCCGTCTTCGTGATAATAGGTTTTTCCGCGCAGCGTATAAGAAACACGTCCGATTTTAGCAAATGCAGTCTCAAGTGCGACGTGGGTCAGACCGTGTGTGTGTTTGAAACTCTGAAAAAAAAATCCGTCTTAAATGTGTTAGCCGGCCGAAATAATAAGAAGGAAGGAATAAATGGAGTGAGTGCAGATCTGCACGTTACCTACAGAAAACAACTTTGAGCCCAAAGTCAAATGAGTGGTTTCGTTCCACACGCACTCCGCTTAATAGGCAAGGTGAAGAAATTACTCTTTACAATCCTGACAGTTACTGAGTAAGAGAGACCAACCAAAGGAAGCCAAATAAAAAAAAAAGTTTAAGACCGAGTACGCATCACAAGCTCTAAAGAGACAGCTTTAAGGACGATAACAAGGTCTAAAGAGAAAAACTGAGTAATGGTAGAAGCCAAGCATATTAAGAAAAGCAAGATAACGTTTTTTTGAAGCCCAGTGCGCATTGCGAGCTCTAGAGCCTACAAGCCAAAAAATATTAAAAAAAAATAATAATAATACATATATGTCGGAGATAGGTTTTCATTAGCGTCGTTCATGTTTGATAATTTGTTTCACTGACGCGCAGCGAGTCAATGGTTACTTCTGTTTTTTTCGGAGGCCTATTCGAACTGTCTTTCCTCTTTTTGTTTCTTCTTCCTCCTTACCTCGCATTGCGCCACGCTCAGCAGGGATTTTCGTTCTCCTTCCCCACAGCGCTTTTATACAGAAACTCTCATACACGCGCTCTCTTAATAAAGCGCTCTCTCTCTCTCTTTTCATTTCTTTTTATCCTCATTTAATTCCATAGCGAATACACAGAGAGACTTATAACTAACATTAAATCTTATGAATCAAGTAAATTCCCGACACGGCCTTCCTGACTATAACACGTCCTCGTGTTGCTTAATTTAACATAAAATTCATTGTATTTCTTCATTCTTAATCTGTCTAATGTATCGCTTGACTTCATTACTCATATCATTCTTTTTAACTTTCCGTAGTAAATTTTCTTACACTTCTCGTGTCTTTAAATGTTAGTTTGGCGGGATAAACCCTCTCAATCTCCTCTAGAGTACACGCTCTTTTCCGCACAAACTCAACAATTTGGCTATCAACCATACATTTCATCAGAGATTAGCTTAGTAGGATATTCTTCAACTTAACGCTTAGAGTACAGGCTCCCTTCTACTCAAGCTCAATCGTCTGGCTATCTTACACTAGTCGTCAAATGTCAGTTTAGCATGCTATACACTTTCCAATTGGAGTACACGCTACCTTCTGGACAAACTCGACCATTTGGATACCAATCCGCTCACAACTCATTATCGGATTCCTTTTCTACGTTTTCTTCTCTGTTGCCGTCGTCAAGCTCTTCTATTAACTCTCGAGTTTCTCTTTCATCGGGCAACACTGTCATGTGGATACTTGTACATTTGCTTAGTCGTTAATGATTTCAACATGTAACGATCTCCATCTAGCAACTCTACAATAACAAACGGCCCTTTGTACTTAGGATCAAATTGAAAGCATCAATTTGTACAATGAGGTATTCCTTTTCGTCTTTCTTGCTAATCAATTTCCCACTTATGTCAATATGAATGGTATGCCACGGTATCTCTACTTTGGGTATTGGATGTAACTCTGTTTGCGTATTGCCTAACGCTGATTTCGATAATTTGCATGTGACGCAATTTCCTACGAATTTCCTAACATATTTTGCCATATTTCAAACCAGTACTGCTCGTAGACCTTATCTAGTGTCTTCTGCCAACCCATGTGCATTATGGCCTCGTTAATATGATTAACAACGGACCATCTAAACGCCCTCGGAATAACAGGCAAGCATCGCGTCTTGCCATTTCTTTGAATAATACGATGCAACAGACTCTTTCTAATCTCATACGTGTTCGCTAATCCTCTCTGCATCTCGTCACTATTCAACTCGCTCATAATATTCGATATGTTTTCATCGCGCTGCTGCTCGGATACTAGCCAGTTTTGTGTGATAGTTGCCAAGTCAATTCATACTTCCACAACTTTGCTTGTATTTGTTTGTGCTTCTACAGCGACAGGATTCCTCGATAAGCAATCAACATGAGCCATTTGGCTCCCCTTACGATATTCAGCGTGGAACTCAAAGAGTTGTATGAATGACCAACATCGATGCACTCACGGGGTCAATACCGCCTTATCCTGACTCGCCTTAATAGAATTGCAGTCTGTTTACACAGTAAACTGTCTACCGGTTAAATAATGGCGAAAGTGCCAATGTTTCGAGCTCATAAGAGTGGTATTTAGATTCTGCTAACGTGGTGCATACCAATAAACTGTCGTATCTGTGTGAATGAACCTGGTTCTGGAAGTTGAGATAATGCCTGAATTTTTCGTGGATTGGGCTTAAGTTCACCCTCCTTTACAACGAAACCCAAGTATTCTATTCTATTTCGCAGAAATTGACATTTTTTACATTGAAAGAAAACCCTGATATTGATAACACGCTTAGCACTTTCTCTAATCTTTCGTACGCTTCCTCTTTAGAATCTGAGACAATCAACACATCATCAATGTAAACCACCGCATAGGTATTAACTAAATTCCCCAGGGCTCGGACTATGGCACGCTGAAAAACAGATGACGCATTCTTTAATCCGAACGGCATTGCTAAAAACTCGTATTGACCTTCAGGGGTCACAAAAGCTGTTCTCTCAACAGAATCGGGAGGAATTGGCACCTGATAAAAACCATTGGCCATATCCAAACTGGAAAAATATTTTCCGCCACGTAAACGATCAATCTGGTCTGATATTAACGGCAAGGGATACCTATCTTACACCGTATTCGCGTTCATCTCACGATAGTCAATACAAAGCCTATCACTGCCGTCTTTCTTTTTCACAAATAACATAGGGCTAACGAAGGGGAGAGCTACTAGGTCTAATTACCTTTGCTTCTAACATTTGATCAATTTTATTCCTTACTGAAAAATCGGAAGAGTTTTCCCGAAGAAAAATTTATTACGAAATTTGGACTGGCGGCTAGCAAAAAGAGACGAAAGGTTCGATTCTAATACGTTTATTTGCGCGGGCGCAGCTAGCGGCTTCGACTTCAATTTTATGACTGTATAAGCTTCACGGTTATGCTCACGAAACGACTGATCACACGGGCCATACCAAATTTTTCTCTGACCATAAAGCTTCTCAGCAGAAGAGTAATCCAGCTGTTATGCTATGTTTACATTTCATATCTAAGTTTACAAATTACAAGTATTTCTTTTTATCATAAATTACTGCTCCAACATTCCGGCCCCGTTAAAGGCCTCCGGCTCTTTGATCTCCTCAACAGGAGCAGTATGCACTGGCAGCAATGCCAGCTTGTGGATGGCGCGCTTGATGACGCCTGCTGACGTCCGAACTTCCGCCACACTCACTCTACCGTCCTCGCCTGCTGTTGTTGCCACCACGCGGCCTGTTAGCCACCGCTGCGGTGTCACGTTGTCCTCGTGGACGACCACTAGGCAACCGACCTCCAGATCGCGGCATCCGACGCTCCATTTGTTGCGCTGCTGCAGGCTGGCGATGTAGTCCTTGGACCAGCTGTCCCAAAACTGCTGCTTGAGAGCAGACAGCATTCGCCTCCGCTTCAAATACGCGCAACTGGCCTTGCTGCAAACTCCTCCTGTGCCGGATTCTTGCGGTAGCGTGATCAGAGGCTGCCCGATTAGTAGGTGTCCTGGTGTTAGGGCCTCTCCATCGTTGGGATCGTTGCCCGGCGACGCGATTGGACGCGAATTAAGCAGCGCCTCTACCTCGACCAGGTGGGTGCTCAACTCGTCCGTTGTGAGCTTGGCGTTGCCGACTCCTCGCAGCAACCGTGTTTTGGCGGACTTGACGGCTGCTTCCCAAAGTCCTCCGAAGTGTGGTGACCTCGGCGGTATGAAACACCACTCGACGCCTCTCTGAGCCGCGTATCCGCTCAGCTCGTCCCGACTGCGGTGAAATGCTTCGCTCAGCTCCTTCAGCACGTTGCACGCTCCTACGAAATTCGTGGCGTTGTCGCTGTACACTTTCTCCGGCAGCCCTCTCCTCCCGACGAACCTTTTAAAGACGGATAAGAAGCTGTCAGTGGATAGGTCGACGACAAGTTCAAGGTGAAAAGCCTTTGACGAAAAGCACACAAAAACGGCCACATAAGTTTTGATAGGAGGTCTACCGCGGACCTTTAAGGACATATAAAATGGACCCCAAAAATCTAGAAAGGGGCTCTCCATTCGGACCCTATCGGCTGGCAAAATGCCCATTATCTGGCTCATCAGCACTGGTTTATACCGGAAACAGTGAACGCAGCTACGGACAATTTTCGTACATGCTTCTCGAGCATTGATCAGCCATATCTGTTGCCTCAAAAGTGAAACCATCACCTTGACACCAGCATGGTAATGAGTCCGATGCAGGTTGCGAAGAAATAGCGAAACAAATTCTGACTTTGAGGACAGTAATAGTGGAAACTTGGCATCTTACGGAATTGGAGCATTAAGCAATCTCCCCCCAACTCGGATTAGGTTGAACGTCACACCTTCTAAATCGCTGGTATGTATAAAAGGATTTAAACGTTGTAGATGTGGGCTTCAACATTCAGACTTCTTCAACTTGACGTATTCTGAACTGAATTCCGCCTTTTGAAATATTTGGGCCATCCTAAGAAACGACAACTTCAGTTCGTTAGCCGAAATGACGACCTCGCGTTGACGATTCTTCCTTTGAATGAATCGATTTACGTAGGCCATGATCCGTAAGAGTTTACTAAATGATGAACATCTTCCAACAAGCTCAATAAAGACATTCGGTTGGTTTTTTGTGACGGAACATACTGCCACGCTTTTTTTGTTCTCAGAAAACTGTAACTCCGTTGAAACTTCAATCTGATCGGACCGAGGCCACTCGCTTGGATTTCGGAGTAAGAACTCCGGTCCATTTTCCCATAGAGTACACCTCAAACCTTCTAAGTCAGTTCCACGTGAGACTAAATCAGCCGGATTTTCTTCCGTGGGCACATGACGCCAAACTACATTCTCTGAAAGTTCTTGAATTTCAGAGACTCTATTTGCGACAAATGTTGCTAGAGTTGATGGATCCCTCTTTAACCAGTATTATGTGACTTGTGAATCCGACCAGAAGTTAATGCTTTCAAGCTCCAATTTGTTAAGCAAAGGAGATACTTGAGACCATTATTTGGCCAGCAGATGAGCTGCACACAGCTCGAGCCTTGGAATTGACTTTGTTTTAAGTGGGGACACTCTAGACTTTGCGGTTAGAAGTCTTGATAACCTATTTGTCCCAGCCACGGTACGAATATAAATGCAACAGCCGTAGGCGTGGCTCGATGCATCACCAAAACCGTGGATTTGAACAGTGTCATAGCCAGACAGACAGATATATAGAGGAATGGAGATCTTGTCAATTGCTAGTAAATTCTGCTTAAATTCGTTCCAACTGGTATGCAAGTTCATGGGAACCGATTCGTCCCAATCTAATTTCTGTCGCCACAGTTCCTGAAGCAAGATTTTTGCTCGTGTAATCAGTGGACATAATAATCCCAAAGGGTCAAACAAACGAGCTGTGACGGACAAAATGTTGCGTTTAGTTGGTGGTAAGGACTGAAACGAATCCTCCAAGCAATAATGAAACGCATTATTTTGAGGGTTCCATCTCATCCCAAGCGTTTTAACGGCTTCAGAAGTGTTAAATATAAGAGATTTTTCTGATCCCTGGTTGTTCATCAAACTTGGATGATTTGTTGCCCATTTGGCTAGATGAAAACCCCCTAACTCCAAAACCTTCGTCACTTCTTTGCGAATTACCTCCAACTCTTCAATATTGTTCGCTCCGGTGAGTCGACATAGAAGTCGCTTGAAATCACCTCTGATGCAACAGGATGTGACTCAGCGTAAATTTTTAATAGCTCAAAGAGGCAGCGGATGGCCAGAAACGGAGCAGAGGCTGTCCCATAAGTGACAGTGTTGAGGCGATAGGTTTGGAGAGCTTGCGTTAATTTTTCCCTCCACACGATAAGTTGGAAATCTCTATCTTCGTTTGCAATGTTAACTTGCCTATACATCTTTGAGGTATCCGCCGTCAAGGCATATTTGTGCAAACGAAATCTTGCCAGAATGGCGTAAAGCTCCCTCTGAATAGTTGCACCCACCATTAGAGTCTCATTTAATGAGATCGAGGTTGATGTTTTACTTGAAGCGTCAAAAACAACTCGCAACTTTGTGGTGCTACTATCAGGTCTCAGGACACATTGATGTGGAATGTAATAGTGTTTTTCTGGAGGAGGTGTTGGAAGCAGTGACATGTGCCCAAGGTTAAGATACTCTCTCATAAACTCCTGATACATGTCATGTAACTCGCGATTATTTGCAAGCTTGCGTTCCAATGCAAGAAATCTGCGATTTGTCACCTCAAAACGACCAGACGAAAGCCTATGTAGGGTTTGCTCAAAATGCTGCGCGCAAGCAAGTTGTTCAGCTGTATAAACAGCCTTCGATCTCTCAGGAACGTGTTCCAATTCCCAAAATGGTTCCACAAGGGAGTCGAGAGAACTTACATTTTCATTGCCAAAGACGCTGCATACCTGAGCGTTCTTCGATTCGCGTTGAGTGAACTTTCCCGAAACAATCCATCCTAGTAAAGTTTTCTGAAGTGAAGGATGTTCAGAACCCAATTTTATTTGGCCTACGCTCAAAAGTTCGAAAAAGGATTCTGCGCCAATCAGTAAGTCCACTTTGTCCGCTTGTCCGCTTGTGAACACGAGGGTCTGCCAGTTCAATGTTTGCCGGAATTTTCCATTGGGCACAATTGACTTCGTGATCGGGTTGATAAGATGAAATTGACCTTAACACCCAAAAATTGGTAGCGAAATTACAAGAATGGGCTTGATTATTATGCCTGGACATGCACTTGAGGAACTGATCCCGACGAAAATGGTTGCTGCCCCACCCCGTATCTGTAAAGAAGTGTGTTGTGAGGCTTAGAGCAAACACGACACTTTGTTGCTTTGCACTTCTTCACTGGATGACCTGGATTTAAACAATTTATGCACAGCCGATTGTGTTTTGTAAAATCGAACCGCTGAATCACCGATAAAGCCATGAAAGGTTGACAACTGCCTAAACTGTGATTTGTGGCTGAGCAATATCGACACTTTGAATCCGGTCTGCGGTCTGTCTGTGTGCATGAGAAGGATGATTTGGAATATCCCTTATTGGAAGCTTGGCTAGGCTTCCCTTTACTTTTGGTAGACTCCTCAGCAGCTAGATGTTGATATCTTCGATTCAATTGAATCGCAAAATCGGACCATGTCGGTAGCGTGTTATAATCAAGCTGTTCTTCAAATCGGGATTTTGTATTGTGATCTACCTTGGACATTGCAATGTGAATAAAAATTGCGTTATTTATGTCCTTTTCACTACCCAACGACTGTAATGACGAATAAAGGGCCGATATTTCGTCAATAAGGGACCTCAAGCCTGATGCAGATGGTTTCGATACTTGAGGGAGGTCAAACAATTGAGAAATTGTGTCAAAAAAGCATTTATTGTCGTAAACGTTTTTCAGACTAGCCAATGCCTTCTCATAATTTAAATCCGAAATTTAAAACGCCTTGACAGTTCCCAATGCATCGTCTGTTAGACATGTCAACAAATGGTTGAATTTTTCGATATTTGTTAGAGACGGGTCATTATGCACTAAGCTCTCGAAAAGACTTATAAAATTTTTAAAGTCGGAATGTTTTCCACTGAATTTGGGCAAATTCATTTTTGGTAAATAGGACGAATGACGTAACCCACTGTTATCCCCGTGACTAAGTCTCGGAGCCTCGACTCGACTCATTGCCGACCGATATAAAGCCTTTGTGATTATGCACATATCCTCGACAGACGCTCTTAAATCAATTCCTGGGCTTAGCACATCAATGTCTGACTGAATATCCATTAATTTTTCACAATATGTTTCGAGAAGTTGCATTCGGTATTCCAGTTGAAAACTATCGAACGAAATAGTTTTTTCCTCAAATGCAGTTTTCATACGTCCAATATCGCTCATAACCCTATCGTGTTTTTGCATAGCCACTATTAATTTAGAATTAAGGTTTGCCGATACTTTCTTTTCTTTTTCCATTTTTGAATGAATTGGAATAAATAAAAATAGTCAAAATACTAGTAAATTTCCGAAACAAGGGTTAAATCACACACGTAAATGCGCGCGAAACCAATTTTTAACCGAGTTTTGCAGGAACTTTCCACTATGTACGGTTTGAGAGCCACTGCCACAGTATGTACTGCTGAAAATAACCAATGTGAGAGGTATATATGGTTACCCACTGACACCGTGTATATAGCAGACAGATAACTGTTCTGCAACTGCACAAAATAGAAACGAAATTGGCGGCAAACTGGCGTTATGTATTTGTATGTATGTAGGTTTACTGAACTTTTGCAGTTTGACCGTATGTATTTAACGCACATAAATGTCTCCAAATTTCCACAGAAATTAACACCATAAGTTTTGTCAAAGACAGTTCACTTTTTATTATATTTTTATTTGGGGGTGGTGGTTTGTTTGGGATTTAAATTGGTTTTCCAATTTACCACATATGCCAAGAATTATAAATGCACACAATACACACAAAAAGTGGAGTGCTTATTATTTTTAATTTTTGGCACTGAATACCTGGTTATTATTTGGCATAATTTCCAATGACTTTCCTTTCCAATCCAAAAGTCCAAATGTCTGCCAAATCCAGAATAATCGCCGAGTTTTACCAGCTAGGTTATTTCGCCAACAATAGAGAAAAAACATAACAAGTGCCGAGACGACGAAAAACTATTTTGTTCGTTTTTTCGCACGCAAAAATTAAACAAATGTAAGCCGTAGTCCCTGCTCGGGCGCCATGAAAAATCGGAAGAGTTTTCCCGAAGAAAAATTTATTACGAAATTTGGACTGGCGGCTAGCAAAAAGAGACGAAAGGTTCGATTCTAATACGTTTATTTGCGCGGGCGCAGCTAGCGGCTTCGACTTCAATTTTATGACTGTATAAGCTTCACGGTTATGCTCACGAAACGACTGATCACACGGGTCATACCAAATTTTTCTCTGACCATAAAGCTTCTCAGTAGAAGAGTAATCCAGTGAGCACAACTACAATTAAGCTCTCATGTAAGCTGTTATGCTATGTTTACATTTCATATCTAAGTTTACAAATTACAAGTATTTCTTTTTAACATAAATTACTGCTCCAACACTTACTAATCTGCCTTTCGTCTTCGACAAGGCGATACGGTCGCCTTTGAACAGTTTTATTCATGTCTAGCAAACGGATTTCCAGTGAACCCGTGGTCACACGCCTACATGGGATACCATCAATGAAGAATTCCGAATATTTGGCCAATATAGCATTAAGTTTTGATTTATCACTAGCAATTGAGTCGACCTTATTTAACATGCTATCGTCATTTATCGATAATACTGTTTGTGAAATAACAATTCAAGATGGACAGAATTTGAATATTGCTCTTGACAACATTGTCGCCTATGCCTCTCAAAACTACAAGATTATTGCAACTCTTGCAGGCAAGCTTCTCGCTAATTGTATCTTTTATTAACGAGCATTCGGAACCAGAATCAAAGAAAAATGGAAACCGCTCACCAAACTGTATTGCTGTCCCGTTCTGCTGAATTACCGCACACGTGTCGACTCTCCTTTCTATGCTTATGTTCGCTGTTGCTGGTCTCTTCGTACACGCCGATGCAATATGTCCAACGTTGCCACATTTGAAACACGTAACTGGAGATCTGCCGCTGCTATAGCCTGGTCTCGTCTCGTTTCTCTCGTTCATCTCTTCTCTTTTGACACTCCATTGCCTTGTGTCCGAATTTACCGCAACTATGGCATCTAATCGGTGTTTCCATTTTGTGCCTCTTCTTTTCGGGGCCTTGCTCGATTCCAGCAAATTCGGCATTTCTGACGAAAGAGTGGGCTCTGAGTTGTTGTTGTAGCTCGTCTCGTGTCTTTTCGTTCGTTTTGAAAACCAAATGCTGAAGCCTGGGGTCGATTTGCGATGTATGTGCCAGGACCAATGATACCGTAATCTCTTCGTGCGTCATTGCCTTCCACTTGGTTAGTAAAGTTGTAATCAAACAGCTGGAGTACACCGAAAGGCATTCATGTTGATTTGGGCGTCCTTTCAGCATGTTCAGCAACACTGCAGCCGTTGTCTCATTGCCTTCATAGCGTTCCAAGAACAATTCCTTGAACTGCAGCCAGCTCATTCCAGGAAAACAAATTTTCGAAAGCCGCTGCGATGCACTGCCGAGAAGTGATTTGCTGAGCATCATCACCAAAGATGCGCCTTCTTGAGGATGTTCACACAGAATCAAATTAGTCGTTTTGCACTATGCAGCTGCGTCGGCGTCAGCAGTCGCGGAAACAGCACGTGCGCACGGCACCGACGCTTTTAATAATTCAGCTATCACTTTATTTTGCCTTTCGACTATCGCGCGTAAACTTTGTTCCGAATTGTTTTGTAGGTGTGGTGATCCCACTTCTGATGTCGGAGATAGATTTTCATTAGCGTCGTTAATGTTTGATAATTTCTTTCACTGACGCGCAGCGAGTCGCATTGGTTACTTCTATTCTTTTCGGAGGCCAATTAGAACTGTCTTTCCTCTTCTTGTTTCTTCTTCCTCCTCACCTCGCATTGCGCCACGCTCAGCAGGGATTTTCGTTCTCCTTCCCCACTGCGCTCTTATATAGAAACTCTCATACACGCGCTCTCTTAATAAAGCGCTCTCTCTCTCTTTCCATTCCTTATTATCCTCATTTATTTCCATAGCGAATACACAGAGAGACTTATAATTAACATTAAATCTTATGAACCAAATAAATTCCCGACATATACAAATAAATATCAAACAAAATGAAGGGAGAGAATAAATACTTTCAAGCGTTTAAGAAAAAAACTGGGTAATTAATCTGAGTTGCAAAAAGAAAAAAAAGTGATGGGTGGAGCAGGCTGTCCTCCACAAGCCAAAGAAGGAAAAACGAACAAACAAAAACAACTAAACCTCAAATGTAAATTGGCGATATTATTGAACTGAGGCTAGGTAATAATTACAAGTCAAGCTATAAATCGAATGGGTGAAATGACTAAGGGCGTTCACAATATACCTCGAGGCCGAGGTCAAAAGATTCCTGGGAAAGGAAAATTCACTAGAAGAAGGGATCAAAGCGTGTCAGGTTGAGGAACAGTTCAACAAGGAATGAAAAGCAATGACATCAAGACCAGTTGCAGAGCCCATATGTTAAATTGCAAATCGCGGTTTCTAGCAAGGTGCGGAAAGATTAGTCACGCATTTAATAACCCATCATGTCACCTGCAATAAATGCTCGAAGCCTGGACACTGAAAGCCTGGAAGGAAAGCATGGCAAGGAAATGCCGAACTAACCTGTACGGCCGATTTCTTAAGTCCGACAGAAGCAACCTACGCCGTGTGGAGAAGGAGGCCGCCAGCCCAAAATAAAAAAAAAACGACGAATACTGCTTTCAGGTCTCGCAGCTGCCAGCAGCACCTAAACTTATGTCAAGTTGTTGTCAATATTTAAGAAAACAATTGTACTCTCCCTATATTTTTGTCGTTGCGTTATCCGGTTCGCTTTGTAATATTCTCACCCTCGTATTCGTACCCCATGCATGCGCATAGCTGCCAAATTTCTCGAAGAAGAAATAAATAAATCGTTTGAATTCGCTAACATAAAAATCGTCTTTTATTTGCAAAAAGGCTAATAAAAATTCTTATAAGCTCAACATCAATGAATTTAAAATTTTAATTCGCATATGGAGAAAATAATCAGCATTCATTTTAACTCTAGATTGAAAAGAAATTAATGAATTTAAAATTATAATTCAAATATTATCCTTAATATTAATCGTTTATTAATTTGGCATAAATTTATACCCTAGATCTAGTTGAAATTACTATACGTTCTCTTTCTTATTTGAATATACATAATTATAAGCCCATGTTACAGGTAATTAGTTATTGCACTGTAGTTACTATCTCGTTATGGAATTTATAATTTATTAAATATAAATATTTATCAATATTATTTCCGCGAATCAGTAATTAAAAATGAGATATTAAACAGCAATAACTTAACTTAACTGATATTATCGCTGTCGTAGGGTGATCAATGGGATCACCAAAGCCATGCTCTAGCAGCAGGGTATCGTAGGTAGGCAACATCTGTCACTGTGCAAAAGGTAGATTTTCCTCTTTCTCTTTTCTATTTCTTCCCTTCCTTTCTCTTAATTCTGCACCCTATAATTCTCTGAATTAATTTTTCCTACTTTTTTTTTAAATTTATTTAAAATTTCTTCCGCTTAGGTTAACTAGTAACTTTTTATTAGTAATGTGTAGTTTGTGTTAGGTCCTATATGAGCAAGAACTTCACACACCTTTGAGCCGACGAGCTCGGACCCGATAGTGTGTCCCGCAAAGACAGAATCCTAGAATCCCACCACTTCAATCGAATGTTACATGCTACAACAAAATCCGAGAATTGTCTACATTGTGAGCGAAACCCATTTATTTTCGACTGGTGGGCAATATAGTGGCCAACGTATTTTTAAATTATCGATTGAAATATATAATATGAAATATATAAAAATCTGCGTCTCAACTTTATTTACAGCCCTGGATAGGATTGCTTTATCATATTTAATTTTTGATAGTCTCTGTTGGATTAGAAGTGTTTTAGATACAGGAAAAACCATGTCAGCTATCTCACCAACAGGTGGATTTTGGAGTCGGATTTGTGCATGAAAGTCTTTAATTATAATAATTATATATTTAATATTTTAATTATGATAATTGAAAGCCCCAAATTTTGCAAAAAAAGAAAAACCACAAACAAAAAATTAAAACATAAAACACAACGCCTGTCTCAGCCGAGTCCCCGAGAATGCTCCAAGCAGGAAAATATTTGTTTTAAAAATTAAATTTTAACATAAATTCTGCTACGATGTACCGCGTCAATAATTTTAGATTTAGGGCCAACATCAATACTCGTTTTCTAATAATTTAAATTACTATGTAGAGTTTTTCCTGTTGAAAACCAATTAAAAAAAGAAAAACCACAAACAAAAAATGAAAACATAAAACACAACGCCTGTCTCAGCCGAGTCCCCGAGAATGCTCCAAGCAGGAAAATATTTGTTTTAAAAATTAAATTTTAACATAAATTCTGCTACGATGTACCGCGTCAATAATTTTAGATTTAGGGCCAACATCAATACTCGTTTTCTAATAATTTAAATTACTATGTAGAG
Source organism: Drosophila yakuba (assembly GCF_016746365.2). Classification (NCBI taxonomy): domain Eukaryota; kingdom Metazoa; phylum Arthropoda; class Insecta; order Diptera; family Drosophilidae; genus Drosophila; species Drosophila yakuba. Next base: position 23,283,786 of record NC_052527.2, on the reverse strand, counting down.
TTTTTCAGTTATTAAACAGCCCATAAACCTGTTGAAAGGTCCTTTTTACCTTATTTATTAACGACCTTCCCTTAATAATAAATAATTCGCGTGTACTAATGTACGCTGATGATGTAAAATTATGCTTGCAATATAAGGACATTTCTCGCCATTTGGACTTACAATCCGATCTAGATTGCTTTCAAACATGGTGCCGTGATAACGTATTAAACTTAAATGGCTCTAAGTGTAAAGTTATGACCTTTTGTCGTGCCAACTCAATGCACGCAACTTACACTTTAAGTCGGTGCTCTTTGGACAGAATAACACATGTTGATGATCTTGGTGTTCTTCTGGACCCTAAACTTAAATTTTCAGACCATATTTCGTCTATTGTCAATAAGGCCAGGGGTGTGCTTGGTTTTATAAAACGGTGGTCAAAGGAATTTGATGATCCTTACATGACCAAAACCTTATTTATTTCTCTAGTCCGTCCGATCCTCGAGTATGGATCACCTGTTTGGAGTCCACAATATGAAGTTTACTCGGACCGCATTGAATCGGTTCAAAAGAACTTCTTACTTTTTGCTTTACGGCGCCTTAATTGGGATGCAAACCGTAGATTACCTCCTTATTCGAGTAGATTAATGTTAATTAACTTACCCTCCTTAGCTAACCGTAGAACGATGCTTGGAACAGTCTTTATTTTTAACCTTATTCGTGGTGAAGTGGATAGTCCCGACTTGGTTAGTCGGCTAAACTTCACTGTTCCAAGCAGATTTACTAGAAATTACGTACCTTTATTTTTAAATCAGTGTAGATCTAACTATGAGTTGCATGATCCCTACAGAGTATTATGTTCTGACTTTAATAGATTCTATCCTATTATCTCTAATTCTGACTCTCTGCCGTTTTTAAAGCGATCAATACTAACATACTTAACGAATTCTTAGATATTACTACTAGCATACATATATTTCCTCGTCCTTTACTGTCTTCTATATCGCGTCTATCTTCCCGCGATTCGAGCCGTACGATACACGGCAGCGCCCCTCGGTCGGTTGGGCGGGAGGTGTGGCTCGCGCGTAAAAAAAAAAAAAACCAATTACTGCCAGTTTTTCAGTTTATTTTACTTTATAGAGGCAGTGCGCGGGTTCTCACACTAACGATCGAGAATTGAGAAAGAGCGCAACAGCAAAAATAGTTTCAATTAATTACCTTTTTACTTTTTTGTTTGATGCGGCTCCACTGATAGGGCTGCCAACCCATCGCATTGGGCGGTCTGGATAGAACCGCGTAGCCAGACAAACGACGCTGGCAGATCGGCGCTGGCAGATAGGCCTTGGTGGTCGGATAGGGCGGCAAAAAATCAAATTCGTATTCGTTCTTACGTTCGTTGTCTTTAACAGTAACGGGCGTGCGTAAACCGAGCTCAAGCAGTGTAGTGAAGGTTTAATAAACAGATCAATATGTCAGAGTCTCCTAATAAGGCAAAATAGACGCTAATTCCGATGAAAGCACTAAAATTTTTTCCTAATTATTCTCAAATAATAAGAAAGAAAACACCTGAAATAACTATGAGCCAAGACGGCAATCTCTATAAATAAATAAGGCACCCCAACTACCAAGCGAGAAGTCTTACGCATCTCTCCACAATCAAAGGGGAGTTTAAGATAAACTAGTATTTAGATTTTAAAACATATAAATAGTCCTCATATTATAAGAGAATACACGGCTATTTTCATGTTTATATTTACCAAAACATATGCAGTCTTTACTAGGATGAAAAGTAACAAAAAATTAAATGAAGTTTTTTCAATAGAATAGTGGAGATACTCTATTATAAGAACAGTTAAAAAGATGCTAAATGTTACGTCGTTTAGTGGAGCAAATGAGAAATCAATAATGAACTTTATAGTGTATGGTAACTTATGTAGTTACTGCTTTATTTAATTCGAAATACAATATAATGTTAACTTGATGCCGTAAGCTTGTTGCGCGGCGGGGTTGAAGTCCAGAGTGGCCAGTCTGACGATATCAGAAGATATCGTCATCCAGGAAAGGTCTTGGCGTTAGTACTTGTTTACGCCGTGTTGCCAGACTGGGTTTTAGTCTGGGCGCCACATCTACTCCCCCTCCAGTGACTTCGCCAGGTGGTGAAGGTAACGGTATAAATTCTGGAGCTGCAGGTGCAGGGCTCGGTGGCGTAGGTGGCAGCGAAATCTGTTGGTCAGGCGGTGGATCCTCGTGGTGGTCTTCGCTAGCGTCAGATTCAGCTATGAAGGCAGGCTTGAGGAGGTCGACTGATATGGCCTTCTCTTGTCCATGAATGCTGATGACGTAGAACTTGTCATCAACCCGGCGTATTACCCGATGAGGTCCCGTGTAAGGCGGCTCGAGTGGTTTTTTAACAGATGCCACTCGCTTGAAGACGTGCGTACAAGTTCTCAGGTCCTTACAAATGAAAACAGGTGGTTTAGTGAGTGGACAGCCAAACATGCAGATCCACTGTGTATACAGAGCTTTCGCGACAGTCTCCGCAGTGATGTTGGATAGTGGAATAGCTGCAGGCCATCTGCTGAAGCGGTCGATGATGGTAAGACAGTAGCGTAAGTTACGGATAGTGGGAAGCTCAATCAGATCGACGTGAATGTGCTCGAAACGATTGTCAGGAACATCGATCTTCTCCACCGGGCTGCGTGTGTGGCGATGGATTTTGGCCCGCTGGCAAGGAACGCATTGTCGGGACCAGAGGGTGGCATCACGGTTAATTCCTGGCCAGACAAACCGCTGCTTAAGTAACTTTGCAGTTGTACGGCCGCTGGGATGCGCCAATCCATGTACTGCATCAAAAGCTTGGCGTCTCAGACTTTTGGGTAAATATGGCCGTTCGCGTCCATTCGAGATGTCACACCAGATGTCTAGGTTGTCGAGGTTCCTAATTTGTAGAACAAGGGACGTTGTTTGAGGAAGCTCAGCCATTTCATCGTCGGTTTGTTGGGCCTCGAATATCGCTTGAGCACTGAAGCTAGACGGCATGCTTATGGTGTTGATGCGTGAGAGGGCGTCTGCCACTGCGTTGTTTTCCCCGGGATTGTACACTAAATCCGTTGAGAATTGGGAGATAAAATCCAATTGGCGGAGTTGTCGAGGCGATGCTTTGCTTGCTTTCTGTTTGAAGGCGTATTGTAGTGGCTTATGGTCGGTTTGGATGATGAATGGACGACCCTCTAGAATGTGCTTGAAATGGATGATACCAGCGAAAATAGCCATAGCGCTTGTCATTTTTGGTTGCGCCTTTTAGGTAGTCTGTGAGCGGGATTTGAGCCTGAGCTGCGTGTGGGATGAGGTGTCGGTAGTAGTTGACCATTCCCAAAAACCGGCGCAATTCCATGATAGTTTGAGGCTTGGGAAAACTGTTGATTGCTTGCGTGCGCTCAACAGGGATCTTGAATCCGCTCGCATTGACTTGGAACCCTAAGAAAATGACCTCACTTTTACCAAATTGGCACTTTTGAGGGTTAATTTGCAGGTGGTTCCTATGCAAAATCTCAAAGATTGTCTGGAGGTGCTTCAAATGCTCCTCATGCGTTGTGGAGAACACGATGATGTCGTCCATATAGCATCCTACGAATGGAATGCCTCGAAGCAGGGTGTCCATGTGGCGCTGGAAGGTTTGCGCTGCATTGCGCAGTCCAGGTGGCATGCCGACGAATTCGAAAAGGCCGAACGGTGTAGTGACAGCTGTTTTTGGAATATCATCTGGCGCGACAGGGATCTGGTGGTAGGCACGCACCAAATCGATTGTGGAGAAAACCGAGCATCCATGCAGACGTTGAAGAATGTCTTCCCCATGGGGAATCGGGTAGCGATCTGGAATAGTGGAAGCATTAAGTTTACGATAATCACCAGTAGTGCGCCATTCGCTGCTCTTCTTGGGGACCAAATGAATAGGACTGGCCCATTGGCTGCTGGAGGGACGAATCACTCCTTGCTGGAGTAAGAGATCGAAGTCCCGGCGTGCCGCTTTTAATTTTTCGCCTGTCAGCCTTCTTGGCTTGTCGAAAACAGGTGGGCCAGTTGTTTGAATGTAATGCGCAACCTCATTATGAATGCGGGTTGCTAAAGGCGCATTAGGACGAGTGATCTGCACAAAGCGACTAAGAAGATTGGAGTACGGGCGATCTATTCCACTGGAACTTTGCACGTTGATTGTAGAAACGTTGTAAAGTTTTGCTTCTGCAACTTCTCCTTTGGTCGAAACAGCTTTTGAGGGATACATAAGGCGTTTACCCTTGAGGTCGAGGATGAGGCCGTGGTGCGTGAGGAAATCTGCTCCGATGATTGCTGATTGGACGTTCGCAACGACGAACGACAAGGTGAACTTACGCTGTAGGTTGAGACCAAAAGTTAGATCGTCTTTGCGACGATGCATTCCCTTGATAATCGAAACAGGTATGAGTGAGATTACTGATCCGGAATCAATAAGGAATTTTATGTTGGTATTACGATCGATTATGTGAAGTCGGTACTCCTTTGAGAGGCGAGTGCTTGGAGATTTGCTGTCACCAGTCGCCTGAACAGATGACAGCTTCTTTAGTTTCCCTGCTGTGGCACCCAGGCACAGGGCGAGGAGCATTTTCGTGCATTTGGTCCGAATTTGGCATGATAAAAACAGACACGTGGTGCTCGGAGTTGCTGCTCGTTGCGATCGGCTGGGCAAGAATGGCTGGAGGGCTGCATGTTCTGGAGACGAGTTAAAGAGGCCTTGATGGCAGCGATGTCGCGTTGCAAGTCGTCCACGACCCTTGTGCCAGCTGCCGGCGGGTATTCGCGGGTGTTGCATCTGAATTGTGCCGAGGAGGGCCCAGCAGCCATGACAAAAGAACCCGATTCCTCTTCCATGAGATCGTCAGCGAGTGCAGCTTGCGCTTCCAAAGTTGCTGAGCGTAGGAGCTTCAATCTCCGTTGTACGTGCTGCGGTAGCTAAGAGAGCCAGCGGACTCGCAAGGCGTCTGCAGACGCGCGACCGTCAACAAGAGTTGTCATTTGCCGAAGGAGCTGCGAAGGCTTCCTGTCCCCAAGGTCAAGCTCTAGCAAAGCGCGCTGCAACTGTCTGTCCGGTGATTCCGTAAAGCGCTTGATGATAATCTCCTTCAGGTGCTCGTATTTGTTGACTTCCGAGGGTTGCGCCAGAACATCAGATACTTCAGTCATTATATCACCATCCAACGCACTGATTAAATGGTAGTAGCGCGTGTTATCTGAAGAAATGCGGCTGCATTGAAATTGCGCTTCGATCTGCACAAACCATAACCGCGCATTTTGCTTCCAAAAAGGCGGTAGCTTGATGACGCCAACCGACTCGACTACAGGAATAACGGTGCCTGCGCTGTTGCCGCATTGAATTTCACCAGCGTCAAGCGAAGTTGGCGGTGCAGGCGAACAATCTCCGGTATTCATTTTGTTTATTGCGGGGTCACCAATATGGTAACTTATGTAGTTACTGCTTTATTTAATTCGAAATACAATATAATGTTAACTTGATGCCGTAAGCTTGTTGCGCGGCGGGGTTGAAGTCCAGAGTGGCCAGTCTGACGATATCAGAAGATATCGTCATCCAGGAAAGGTCTTGGCGTTAGTACTTGTTTACGCCGTGTTGCCAGACTGGGTTTTAGTCTGGGCGACAGAAATGCGCTTTATGGTTTAAATTATACACAGTACTTTAAATACGACAAAGAGTATTTAAATTTTTTAGGTGTTGTAGATTTTTATCGATTTACCAAACATTTTTAGCCACGCCCACACTTTTAAAAATTTGTTTGAATTTTCTCATTTTTCATTTATTTTACCAATTTCTATCTTTTTGGGAATAAATTTAAGTTTTCGTTTGCACTTCCACCACTTGAGTAACGAGTATCTGATAATCAAGGAACTTGATTATAGCGTTCTTTCCTGTTTTTTTTCCTATTGCGCTCTCTAAAAACTAGTACAACACTTAATAGCTCGATTTAAGGTTGTGTTAATACTATGTGTTTGAAAAAATTTAATCGATTTCGATTGAAAACGCGCGTAAGTTTGATTTCTAGGCTTTGATAGTTTTTGCAAATTTCCACTGACCTTGACCTTGTTCATTTCAGCAGACTTTCATTTTATCCAGTAAACTAGATAATTATATGATTTTTAATTTTTTTTTTTATTGTTGAGTGGAGAATAAATAAAAAAATTTTACGAAATAATCAAAAGTGAGGATATGCATGTGGCCTTTTTTTTTATATATATGTTTTTTATACATCATTGTATTATTATAAGAACACAGTTTCCAAAAACAAAACAGTTTTTTAAATATGCTTCATAATTTAATGTCTAATGGTCGTTCGAAAGTAAACGTATTATCACTATATCGTGGAAACATGATTATCAAAGTTTCAAAATTGATATAAATCAAAATCACTTCTGATGTGCTTTGCTGAATTAAGACATATCGGGTATTTTCTGGTTGACATATCAGTACTTCATATGTTTTGTCGAGACTATAATTCCACCTGACATTATTAATAAGCGATCACATAAAAATAATCATATTGTAGATTTAATTTGTCATAGATGTGGAAATTTGGTATTTGCGGTTCTATACATTGGTGAGTTAATGTACTTAATGTACCTTTTAGTAACCATATTTAAGTAAATTTTGATAAAAATGAAAATCTGTTCGTCAAAGTCATTCCCGAATATATTAAATATGTACATATGTATTTTTGGAGAGCCAATTTGTAATGAATGAAAAACTTACTATTAGTGATAACTTATAACAAAAACAATGCAAATTCATGTATCAGTATCCTATAGGAAATGGTCAAAAAAATTTTTTAATTCATTGGTAATCAATTACAAGTCGCTATTTTATATATTTATTTTGTGGCCTTGTAGTTGATGAATTCAAATGCTGGGGACAATTACGCAGCACATAACCTTTTACTTTCCGCCTCGTTCGCTTGAGGACTTATATATGTGTGTATATTGTCCACAGATTCCTTCTAATTATTTTTTGAGTTAATTAACGCCTTATTAGTATAAAAAGCATTAGATGTGCTGGCTTGGCAGAATTCAAATTTGACTTTGGGATCGTAGTAGTTCGTAATGATTTCGACTTAATGGAGTAATGGAATATAATGGCATGTTGTATTATGTACAAGTTACCATAGACTTAAGCAGCCTTGCTAATCGTGGCTTATCGTCGGTCTAGCTGCTGTCCTAGCGTTTGGACCGGACGCTCGTGCATAGTCGGCAGACACTGCATTCATATTCTGTTAGTTTCAAGTCAGAACATGTTGTATAAATTTCAGTCCTGATGTTTTATTTCAAGCAAGCGGTCCTCCTTAGAAATAACTAAATATAAAACTAACTCACCAAACTTTTTCTAGGAAGCCCCGCTTCTCAATAAAATACCCAATAAATAAAACATCCCTACCGTGTAAATAGCTAGTAGAAATATACATATGTAAATAACTTATTAATTTACATAAACACATAAGTATGTATACTTCTTTGCTATAATCATTTGTACACATGTACAAACATACAAATTTATTCTCATGTTTTCAGCAATTAACTTCGGATGGTGATGAATCCGTTTTTAGAAGGTGTAATGTTGTCGCGATGGAAGGTGCTGTGGTCTTTACATAACCAAGTCTTAAGGAATCAATTTATAAATTTTAAGTCGGTGTCCACTTATAAGGACATTCCTGGAGTCCATGCCAAGGAGCCCAAATTATCTCCCCAACAATTTGGTTGCATACCACATGTAAATGATAAACGGAAATACAAGTATGAAGAAGGAAAGATATATCATGGCTTTCAATGCGAACGTGTTGAACACATTTCTGAATTTGAACTTACGTCGTATACTTTCCGTTATGAGCGCACGGGTACAGAATTATGGCATATCGACCGAAATGATTCAAACAACGTGTTTTCCATTAATTTTCGAACTACGCCTTTTAATTCTACTGGTTTACCGCATATTTTAGAGCATTTATCGTTATGCGGCTCACAAAAATATCCTGTCAGGGATCCTTTTTTTAAAATGCTTAACCGATCGGTAGCGACGCTTATGAATGCAATGACTGGTCCAGATTACACTATTTATCCTTTTTCCACAATGAATGAGATAGATTTTAGGAACTTGCAACGTATTTATTTAGATGCCGTATTCAGGTAAGATGTAAATACGTACCGATATACCTTAATGACGATATTTCGTAATTTCTCCTTTTCTAGGCCAAACCTGGCGTTTTTAGATTTTCTACAAGAGGGCTGGAGGCTAGAAAACAAAGATATAATGGATAAAAATTCCAAGCTTGTAATCAAAGGAGTTGTTTATAACGAAATGAAAGGTGCGTTTTCTGAAAACGCGCAGATATTTAGCCAGAACCTCCTCAATAACATTCTCCCTGATCACACATATCGATATGTGTCTGGCGGAAATCCATTGGAAATACCCAAGTTAGCACACAAGGATTTAGTTGAATTCCACAAAAAATATTATCACCCAAGTAATGCTCGCATATATTCCTACGGATTACATGATCCAATTAAAACGCTTGCACTTCTCGATAATGAGTATTTATCAGATCAAAGCTGGGTTGACAACTCTTATAGTCTGATACGTCAGCAAGAGCGTTGGACTCAGCCTCGTTTTGTACATATATCGAGTAGACTAGATAACATGGGTGCGACAATTGATCGACAGAACCAAATTGCTATTGCACTGTTGATGTGTGATGTGACCAACATACAAGAAAGTTTTGAATTACACGTACTATCTGAGGTACTTATTCGTGGGCCTAACTCTCCTTTTTACAAAAACCTTATAGAACCAAATTTTTCGGGGGGGTATAATCAAACAACTGGATATTCTTCTGATACTAAGGACACAGCTTTTGTCGTTGGATTACAAGACCTTCGAGTTGACGACTTCAAAAAATGCATCGAAATTTTTGACAAAACTATTGTTGATTCTATGAATAGTGGGTTTGATTCCCAGCATGTGGAAAGTGTTCTGCATAATCTTGAGTTGTCTTTGAAACACCAGAGCCCCCACTTCGGAAATACTTTGCTTTTTAATTCGACAGCTTTATGGAATCATGATGGCGATGTAGTCAGCAACCTTCGCGTATCGGATATGATATCGCGGCTGCGAGAACGCATAAGCCAGAATAAAAACTATTTTCAAGAAAAAATAGAGGAATATTTTGCCAATAACAATCATAGACTAACATTGACTATGTCACCTGATGAGGCATATGAGGATAAATTCAAAAAGGCTGAGTTAGAGTTGATAGAGCAAAAAGTAAAACTTCTTGATGAAGCTAAGTTAAAAAAAATATATAAGAGTGGACTGAAATTGGATTTATATCAAAAGGCTAAGTCAAATACTGATATATTGCCTTGTTTGACAATGAATGATGTAAGAGATCCACCAAAATGGCCTAAGTATTTCATACAAAATATGCAAAATGTTCGGACCCAGATTTGCAAGGTTCCGACCAATGAAATTACTTATTTTAAGTGCATATTCAATATATCAGGCCTAAGTCATAAGGAAACTCAGCTTATGCCACTTATTTGCAATATTATTAGTGCCATGGGCACCACTAACTATAATTATAGGGAGTTCGATAAGCGTATCCTCTTAAAAACGGGTGGTATTGATTTAAAGTTACATTTGATTGAAGATGTAAATGATTCAAAAAGTTATAGTCTATGCGTAATGATGAACACACATGCACTTAATAACAATGTCCCGGACATGTTTAGCTTGACCCAAGAGTTGTTTAAAAATGTTAAGTTTGATGACTCTGAGCGTCTTAAAATGCTTATAGAAAATTATATATCATATATATCTGTGGGAGTGGCAAGTTCTGGTCATTTGTATGCAATGTTGGGAGCAACTTCACAAGTGTGTGATGCTGGTAAGCTCAAATCCTTACTATATGGGGTAGATCATATAGACTTTATGAAAAATTTCGTAAAATCAACTAGCATGGTAGAAATTTGTGATAAATTGTCCGATATTGTTACAAAAGTTTTTAACAAGAACAATATGCGTGGTGCCATTAACACCACACAATCTTATATGCCATCTGCTATACATAATTACGAAATATTTTTGGAGACTCTGTCAGCATTTGAAAAAACGAAAACCAGTCGTAATATAAATTTTTTTGAACCCAGCTGTCAACAATACGTGATGAACATACCAGTGAATTACTGTGCAAAAGCTTTGTTCACAGTCCCATATCTCCACCAAGACCATCCAACACTGCGAGTTCTTGCAAAATTGGTGACAGCCAAATATCTATTGCCTGTGATTCGTGAGCAGAATGGGGCTTACGGAGCTGGTGCAAAAATCAGCTCAGACGGGATTTTCAGTTTTTATAGCTACCGAGACCCACACTCAATTAAAACCCTTACCGCTTTCGATGAAACTTATGAATGGTTACAGTCGAACCAAAATGTAATTGATCAACAATCTCTTTTTGAGGCAAAGCTTGGTGTGTTGCAGCAATTGGACTCTCCAATAGCTCCTGGAAATATTGGCATTGATTATTTCCTCTATGAAGTGTCACAAGAGGATTTTGATAGGTATCGTAATCGAATTCTTTCTGTAACTATTAATGACCTGCTGGGTGCTATAGAAAATTACTTCGGAAAAGAGTCCATGCATTATGGAAAATGCATTTTGGGCCCTGTGAATAAAAATTTAGAGTTTGAAACTAACCAAAAATGGATAATAAATATTTAACAATGTATATATATAAAATATATTCATTAACTTAACCCTTTTTATTGATTTATTTCTTTCACATACTACCAAAGGGATACGCTACTGTCTACATTTTTTAATATAAAAACTAGTTATTGTAGTAAAGAATTTCAAAATACTTTTATTTTGCTATTATTTGTCGTTCTTTATTATTGAAAAACACATTTTACAGAGGTAAGATAAAAGCGACGACGAAACCTTCCATTAAAAAATTTTTAGATTATTTTGTAGAATATCAATATTATGGCATCAAGTTTATTACAAATAACTAGTTTATGGCATCAAAAATTGATGGCATTGAAAGAACAGTTTGATTAATAAATGTATTACGAAAACAGTCACAAAAAAAAGTCACAAGGACTCAAAAGTGGAAAAAACACGAAGAAGGATATACTAGATTTGTTGAAAAGTATGTAACAAATACTTTGAACCCTATAAAGTAAACATATTCTTGATCAGGATCACTATCCCTTAAAGGCTAGAAAGTTGAGGTAAGTTGAGAAAGGTAAAATGGGACGTGGAAAGCATTGTAATTCAGATAAACGTAACATGATAAAATAATTTCTGAAGGAAAATCATACAGAAATATTGGTCGAATCATTCAATGTTTGAACAAAGTGATAATGTTCGAAAATGTCTCAGGGAACGGGGTTTAAAAGCCTCTAGTTGAAGGAAAGTCCAACTTTTAAATGGGATACATATACCCAAGCGCATAAAGTTAGCCAAGGAACATATAATAAAATTGATTATACAAAAAATTTAAAAATTTGGGGGAACATAAAAACAAGGTTGTTATTTTTGGTGGCCATGGATCTCGATCGTATGTAGGACGTCCTAAGAACACCCAATATAAGCCAAATCGCACAGTAGAAACAATTAAACACGAAGGATCCCGTATAATGGTATGAGCTTCTTTCTCGTCCTATGGAGTTGCGCCAAACATTGTTTAAAAACCATCATGGATCAAAATGTGAATGTGGATATATTGGAGACGGTGATGCCCTTTGCCGAATACGATATGCCGCTAAAATGGGTCTTCCAAAGAGACTATGACCACAAGGACCAAAAGGAAAGGATTGGTTCCAAAATAAATTGGTTTCTATTTTGAAGTGGCCTACACAGTCCCCAGAACGAAATCCCATTGAAAACCCTTGGTCGGATAAATTAAATTAGTTTTGATACGCAAACATTTCTTATTAGTTAGTTTTAAAAATTAAAGTCTAAAATTAAACATTCAACCATTTTTCATGAATCGGTGCTATTTTTGTTCTCCTACTCTCGTCGTTCTTAATAAAGTAATTTAAATAAGGTAAAAGTTAATAGAACAATTGTAGCTATTTTTATTTCCTGATAAGTGAATGGTTTACCTTATCTAAAAAGGTATTTTATCTCCCTTTAAACCCTACAATATATGTAGAGGACTTATTCAAACTTTAATTGTTTGGTGCTAGTTAATTTTTCGAAGCTGTTTTCAAATGTTGTCACGCCCATAAGTTTGTTTCAAAAAATGCAAAACATCCATAAGTTGAGAGTCGGGGAATCAACCAAAAGAATTAAGAATAATATAATATGTCGATCCGTCACGAAACTAACCGTGTCACTCCACCTCCTTGCTCGTTTGTACGGATTGGGTGACAAAGGGGTAGACGAACCGACGGACATAGTCAGATCGACTCGGCTGTTGATCCTGATCTAGAATATAGTGTCGGAAATGCTTCCTTCTACCTGCTACGTACTTTTTAACGAATCTTATATATAATTTTATTCTATAAGTAACGGTTATATTGTGTGCCAAAACAATCTGGTTTCAGAACTCGTCATTAAAATTCTTAAAAAATGTGTAAGAACATCGTTTCGCATTGGATAAACTGTGCGACAGCATTGACCGGTTAAAGAAATTTTTTGAACGGAAATCAAAATATGGTATCCATATCTCTTAACTGGCATTTTTATTCATTGAAGGTGCGTTTGTTTGGACCCCATCTTGAGATAATGCACTTAAATGATCGATTGTCATCGACAATCTGTTTGTCGTCATAATTGTTTAATCAAATCCCCCTTTTGATTTCATTAGGTTCCTAGTTGACCAATTATTTTATACACCACTGATTGGGGTTAATTGTACATTACAGCTAGCACGGCTGTTGACTTGAAAGCCAAGGATCTGTTCACCCCAGTCTTGGAACGGTGATTTCTGTTTGATTTTGTGATTTGTTATGCGCCGGACAGATCAAACTCGTTCCTGGACTTCCACTTCTTCAAAAAACTAATAATTAATACCTCTACTTTGACTGCCAATTGTCTGTTAAATAATCAAAGTGATGATAGTCTGGATGAGGTCGTTCGCCGTTTCTGGGAGCCAAGAAAGCTGCAATGGACCAGTTTGCGTTAAAACCAAGGAAGAGAGGCAATTTGTTGACACATACACCCGATTACCACCTACAAGTGAAAACTCTGTTGATTTGCCATTTATATCGAAGTCTACAAACTAGAGCGGCAGCCTCGCCTCAGAGAAAAATATATGCGGCCATTATTCATGAATATCTAAGCTTTAAACTGTCATTAGAGCCATCAGAATTTGCAAGGAAAGACAAAGCCTTCTCCAATTTGTATCCGTAAGAAAAGCTCCAGCGATCTAGTGAATTATTTGTTTGACCTCGTTGAAATAAACAAACATAACCCCACTAGTAAAGAGCACAATCCACGAAAGTAAAGTCAAAACAAATACAAGGACAACTACAGAGAGCTCACGAAGTATCTGAACGACAAAAACAAATAATTACACCTACCAGCTTAAAAGCAGCAGGGGTCTACAAGTTGTTTTGAAGGGCATTGAGCCCGAGATGAACCCCGAAGAAATTACAGAGGCGCTACAGGAAAAGGGATTTTCCGCTAAATCAGTTTTTAACATTCTGAACAAAGTCAAGAAGCCGCGACCACTTTTTTAGGTTGGTTTTTTAAAACCAAGCACCTAAAAAGAAACGAGATTTATCCAATCTACAAGCTACAGTTCCTTTTGTATCGCAGAATCACAGTAGCGCAATTTACAAGGAGTTGAAAAGTTGTCTCCAGCTACAAACCACTACATTAAAGACCCAACAAGGAATGCCCCATCCAACACAAACCCAGAAATCTTTTCACATCTTTTCTATTAACTGCTTCAAGGTCCGTCCCCTTTAACACTAAAAAACCGTTTGGAAATGCCTTAAAACTAGACGGCTGCCCTCAGCCCAAACTACAAAAACAACAAACCTGAACTAACTCAATTCCTATACGAAAAACACATCGACGTAATGTTTATCTCGCCTAATCGCTAATCACACCTTACAAACAAATACAACTTTAAAATAAATCATTTTTTCGGTACTTATCAACCCGATGGTAAAGCCCATGGAGGGACATGGATCCTTGTAATAAGTAGCATCATTTTCTGAAAATTATCTGCAGGCCACATCTATAAACATACAAATTTTATCACAATCCTTGGAGAGCATTTCCTAGCTGCAGGAGACTATACCGCTAAGCAAACACATTGGGGATCGCGCCTCGTGAACCCAAAAGGAAAGCAGCTATAGAACACTGTAATAAAAGCCGCCAACAAACTTGACCTGCTTCTTCTGGAAGTCAAACCTACTGGACAACGGACCTCAAAAAACTGCCTGATCTGATCGACTCCATCAAATCACCGAAATCATTCCTCGCAGCCTGTTGAGAGCCGAATGCCTGCCAGAGCTATCATCAGATCGCTCCCTGGTTCTCATCCATATCCATTCATCTCATCCAGCATTCGACAGAGTTTGGCTAGACGTACTTATGCACAATATCAAGCTAAAACAAGAGAGATCGCTATAGTCGAGTTCCCCGACTATCTAATACCCGTTACTCAGCTAGTGGAAATGCGAAGATATCTTTCAACACTGACCGTTTTTGCCGGTTTGTGGGCATAGCAAAAATATATTTCGAAAAACGATCAAAATTTACAAGACTAACAAAACGGACGGACCGACAGACGGACATGGCCAGATCGACTTGGCTATTGAGCCTGATCAAGAATACATATACCTTATATGGTATTTATACTTCCTTCTGCCTGTTACATACTTTTCAACGAATCTAGTATACCCAAATTTCTCTACGAGTAATACACGCACAAACAACTCAAGTCATACCTCTTCGAAAGGAAGTTTTCAGTGAGAAGCAATACTTCTACATCCAATAACCATCAAATTGGAGGCGGGGACCACCAAGGCAGCGTTCTAGGGCCAACTCTGTACCTCTTATACGCAGACCTACCAACACGTAGAAGTCTGACAACATCCATCTTTGCCGACGACACCGCCATTCTTAGCCGTTCCAGATGTCCGATCCAAACATCAGCGCTACTAGTCCTTAACCTGGTGGACGTTGAGAAGTGGCTCTCAAATTGGAGAATAAAAGTAAATGAACAAAAAATCAAGCACGTCACTTTTACTTTATACCAGCAGGATTTCCCTTCACTTTCGGTAAACAACACAGTGACGAAAGCACAAGAGGTAACGTACCTCGACAGAAGTCTCACTTGGCGCAAGCACATTGAAGCCAAAAAAAACCACTTAAATCTCAAAATCAACAGCATACACTGGCGGATCAACGCACATTTAACCACAAGGTACTACTCTACAACTCTGTATTGAAAGCAATTCGTAATTATGGCTCTCAGCTATGGAAAAAAAAACCTGCAATAGCAATATGGGAATTGTGGATCGAGCTCAATCAACGATACTGAAATATTACCCAGGCACCGCGGTGTGTTCAAAGCGAAAACAATCAACGAGACTTAAACATCCCTCTAGTTAAAATGACATTTTCGAAATAAAGAGGAAATACTACATCAATTTTACATCACACCCCGCCGCGAAGACCTACCTGCCCAACTTTAATGGGACGTCGAACAATGGCGCAAAAGATACAAATGCCATTCTTGATGACAACGGATTGTTGCGTGGGATATTGAATCCAAAAAATGATTCAAATCGGTTCAGTATTTTAGAAGTTACACGTGCTCAAAGTTGAACCTTTTTTGAGTTGCAAAAAGCAGGTATTTTTTGTAGCAAATTCTGACTGCTGTCGATTTTAGGTAAAATATCTAACCGACCGGCTTGGTTATGGTCTCTATGGAAAGGGTCATCAAATCTTGGTAAAACAAAGGTAGAATAAATGTATAATATTCTTCGCAAGTATTCTTTGCAAGTGCAGGAATACCTGTTTTGCCAAAGTATTAATTTTCACATATTTTTCAACTTTGATGGAGAACATAAATCAATTTCCTACCTTTCCCTGGGTTTGGAGTATGAGGTGTTGTTCTTAAATATGTTCTTAATCAGAATCAAAAGAGATCGGGTCCCCTCACGGCAAAAGATACTTTCAACTCAACGTAAAAAACGCGCGGCGTACGAAATTGTATGACGGGCATACATTTTTTTACTGTATTGGCGGCTTGTTTTTCAATCCCAGACTTTGAAATGATTTTAAATGAATGTATAATGATTAACTATTCTTCAAAAATATTATATTAAGTAAAATTGAATCATTATTTTAAACTATTTGTAAAAAAAAAGGTAAAAATAGATGAAAAATTTACATAATACAAAATATAAACAACAGAGAACGCTATAGTCGAGTTCCCCGACTATCCGATACCCGTTACTCAGCTAGTGGAAATGCGAAGGAGAGTATTCAACACTGACAGTTTTTGGCGGTTTGTGGGCGTTAGAGTGGGCGTGGCCCGTGCAAGTCGATAGAAATTTACAAGACTGATACAAAAATTAAAAAATATCAAAACATTTTTTAAAAGTGTGGACGTGGCAGCTTTGGGCGGTTTGTGAGCGTTAGAGTGGGCGTGGCAAAAAGTTTTTTAACAAATCGATAGAAATTTACAATACCAATACAGAAATGAAAAAATATTAAAACATTTTTCAAAAGTGTGGGCGTGGCAGTTTTGGGCGGTTTGTGGGCGTTAGAGTGGGCGTGGCAACATGAATCGACAAACTTGCGCTGCTTCTATGTCCCTGGAGTCTGTATGCCTAATCTCAACTTTCTAGCTTTTGTAGTTCCTGAGATCTCGACGTTCATACGGACGGACAGACGGACGGACAGACGGACATGGCCAAATCGACTCGGCTATTGATCCTGATCAAGAATATATATACTTTATATGGTCGGAAACGCTTCCTTCTGCCTGTTACATACTTTTCAACGAATCTAGTATACCCTTTTACTCTACGAGTAACGGGTATAAAAACATAAATTTTTTTTTCTTTACAATTTATTTATTTATTGTTTTAAAACATTAAATATTTACCATATTAGCATTTTCAGAGAAAACAAATGAAAAAACTGCCTCCAAAAACATTAATTTTCGATTTATAAAATCTACTATTTATCACACCATATTGTATGAGCACTTAATCGAAAGGTATTAAAATGGAAAGGTATTCAAATACCACTAAGCGTCGCATCGAAGTAAATTTTAAAATAAATTACTTGCAAAATAAAGAATTACGATTTTAAAACATATAAATAGTTCTCATAATATAAGAGAATATAAAATAAATAAGCGCACAGTAACAACAAAAATGTATTTTTTTTAGTTTTTTAGTTTTTATACTCAGTACGGTTTCCGTTAAACGACAGTAAGACAATTCATGGGGGTCGAAATGGTGATGACAGAGAGACTGGTGTTGGAGTGTTGTCGAAAATCGTGTTCTTCAGCTCGTCGTTAAATGGCAACCTTTACATTACATTCATAGAAGTGACCTCTAGATCCGCCCGTCCGCTGTCCTGTTAGTTTTTGCGAATGCGATTTAAAGATAGCTTATTCTACGGCGTTGGAAGAATAAGCGAGAATTAATGCGATTAGAAACGGCAACTGCGGCGACAACAACATATAGCGACGTAAAATTATTATAACGAAAGCGACGAGGCAAAAATGCGGCGAGGGCGACAACTATACCAAAAAGTGCCTAGTGTACGATTGACGTCGGCGTCAGCAGTGGGAGTAGAACGACTGCGAGACCGCAGACACACGAGCGAAAAGAGTGCGAAAGCAAGATTCGAATAGGACCGTTGCCTTCATGCGAATTGTGCCAAGTGTTGTGTTGTGTTGTGTGTGCGCCGAAATAGAACATTGTTTAGTTTCCAAAGAATTCACCGGTCGAGCACACGAATTGGGGCACGTCACGGCATCTTTTAGATAATGAACTTAATTATTTGTAATAATTTATTTATACTCTTCTCCACGCTGGGCGCAAAAATGTTTTATGCACAAAAATTTGTTTGTGCTGCACGAGATATCAATCCTTGGGTTGTATAGACCCTTATTAATGCTTTGTCAGTTTCAATGAGATTTCCGCGAGAAGTGTTTGAGTGTTTGTAAACGACTGGTTTTAGCTCAAGGAGACCTTACATGAGCACGATAACTGAGAAGAAACGAAAGTTCAAAAGTAACATTCTATATAACGCGAGTTCCTCCATTATTAGTTATCCGTTTAACTCAGCAGTTAAAGTGACAATGAGAAATTTCAAAATTTTTTCTCTGTCGATAGAATTTGGAAAGAAAAATAATACAACAAAAAGGTTTAAAGTTCATAGTGTGTGCGTGACAGCTTTTTGCGGTTTGTGTGAAGATGGTTGGCCGAAATGTTTTTTTTATACCAATAGAGAGTGGCAAGACAAATAATGCAATGAAAAGAATAAGTGGCGCTGCGTCGTCATTCTTAGAATCTTTATTCCTAGTCCGGAGCAGACGTCGGCTTAACCTGTTGGTGTTTCCCTGGCGGATATGCAGCAGTTGGCTACGTGTTGCATACTTTTTAACGAATCTGTTCTTATTAAAATGGGATCTGACACATTCGTGCAACAATAAGGGCAATTACCGATCACGCGGTGATTTGGATTCGGCAATAGATCAAAAATTCTTCTAAAGAGTTTTTGGGACTTTTAAAATCAAATAATTTGATTTACAAAAGACATAATAGTGGCAATGTTATATTTTCTTAGACGATGCATGAAGAACTTAATACCATGCTGGGGTAAACTTCATAAGCGTAGCAAGATAGGCAAAGAGGATTTTAACAAAGACCCCGCCGATCATGATCACAGCTGCAACGTTGAGATCATGATCACGTTGAGATCATGATCACAGCTGCAACGTTGAGATCCACACGGATGCTATAATAGGAGACGACGAGGTCCTAGCGTAATTAGAAAGTTATTACAGAATCTTTGGTTGGTGTTCTGTGATGGAAGATCTGCGAAGACCTACGCTTACTTCATCAGCTTGTGGGTGTAATGTGCTTTGTCCTTCCCTGGCTTAGGAATCATTACATTGACCGATTTCTTTAATTCTTTCTAAATCTTTATATATTGCCCAAAACTCCCACGCCCTCGATTTTAAAATATGTTTTTATGTTTTTTAGTTCTGTAAAAAAAACTGCAATGTCCACAGTTTAGAAATGTGTTTACAGTTTTTATTAAATTATTTGTGTTTCCAATGTCTATCGATATGCTAAAAAATTTTGGTCACGCCTATTTTAATGATTTTTTTTTTTGATTTCATTAATTTTTTACTATTTTTTTTGTCATTTTCTATTAGTATGCTAAAAATAATGTTGAACTTGCTTGTTCGCATTCTCACTAGATGAGAAACGGGTATCTTATAGTCGAGGAACTCGACAGAAGCATTTTTTCTTGTTTTTTATATGTCGAACCCACTAGGAGGGAATTGCGGATGGCAGACGGGCGATCTCAGATAGAGATCGAATTTGGCCTCGGAGAAAGGACGGTAACGTCCTGCTAATCCCTTCCAAATACCTAGGATGCGATTGGAGATCAACGCCGAAGTCGACGAGTTACTCCAGAAAGAAGGCATTGAACCGTCTAGGAGACTGTACAGATTAGCGGGCGAAAGACGGGAAGAAAAAGGTGACAGAGAAGGTGAAAGGCGAATCCTAGCTGAAGCCCCTAGGAAATGTTAAGGAACTCCCAGTACCTGGGAGTGTAGTCAGGTGTTTTGTATCCGGATATTCGCAGAAAGGTGATCGTCTATACCAACACATTCCACACATGACAGGAAACGAGGATATGGTGTCGTGGAGGAGCTGGAGGTGCGAATCCAGCAAACGGCTCCATATAGCCTGGAAAATAACTTGACGGAAAGGGCCAAAAGGACAGTGAAGGCAATGATCGTACAATTTATAACGAGTGATCAAAGAAAGTGGGATGAGAACTAACTGAAGCTGCACCTGGCGTTGAAAACGAGTGTAGCGGAGTTTACTACATACTCGCTAGTTTTTATCACGCAGGGAAGAGAGCCAAGAAAACCGAATGCGTTGTTTGAGAAATTATAAAAAATGTCTCATCTGGTGCCGAGAAACATGGAGAAGACGGCGCGGCATCAGCGGCTCAATCGTAACCTCCTTGGCTCAACAAACGATTTACACAAGCAAATAGACCGTATTGGAGGGCTAGAACGCACACACTTGCGAATTCTGTGGTTGGCTCGGAAGGCGGGTCCCGTTACCGGTACAGGGAATAACCTTTAAACGAGATTTAATATGGCGACACGCAACCAGGAAGTGCGGGATATGCCTGGTGAGATATGGAGTAGGGATCTTGATTTCTACAACAGACCAAAGGACTCCGAATGCTAAGATGGAGGCGGCCACTACCTGCGAACAAAAGGAGGAAGATTAAACACGGTATCGAAACAACAAACGATTTACGGTTTGGGGCAGCGAGAGTTCTAAAGGCTGAACAAATTGCGCTGAGGTCGGCGAGAAAACAGGGCGCGATCAGAAGTGATCGTTATTGAAGAAATCATAGATACATATAAATTTACCAAGGCGGTCCTACTATGGACAGCAATCGATTCGATAAATGGCAACGCTCGGAATGACGAATACATAGAAACGCCGATAAATGCAATCGTATTAAATGGGGAATTTCATTGGAAGGCGAAAAGTTTAGATACAGAGTTGGTGACGATACGTAAGCCTCGGCAGAGGATGAAAGGTGAAAGCAGAGAGCGAGAAGAATCAAAGCGTCCAGACGCTACACGACGGTGTCTACTAGGCTGATCAAGGAAAATAGGCGCATAGAAGTTCGAGCGCAAGAAAGTTCGAGACCCAAAGGACGACACACTTTGCAATCCCGCCCTCATAGCATTCTAGGTCTCATTCAAGCCGAATATAGGAAGCCGAAGATATCCCTTAAATAACGCTGACGATAAAATCTGAAACCCTGTCTAGCTCTTGCAATTACATAAAAACTTAAACGCTGCAACTCGTAGCAAGGCCAACGACGTAATCCGACGTAATCCTAGCAAAGATCCTCTCACAAGGCCTGCCTCGAGACAATTGAGGTGCCATACGCCTGACGGCAGAGAGCAAATTTTTTAGCTAAGTGTTCTCCGTATTTATCATTGACTTCGGGACAGCAAAGGTGTTGTAGGATAAGCATATAGATGCGCATATAGATGTACATATAGATGTAATTAAGTATAACTAGACATATAAATATATAACATATGTAAGCATAGTGTTCACGCCAGAAGGGCGCAAACAACTGAGCGGCAGTGTAAAGCTCCTCCACGGCTTGCAAGCACCGCTGCTCGCGCTCTCCTTCTCTCCTCGCGCTCTCCTTCTCTCCTCGCGCTCTCCCTCTCTCCTCTCGATCTATTCACCACTCCGCGGTCCCGCGGTACTCAAAATGTTAGTTTTAAGTTAGTCTTAATTTACAAGTGCGATAATAAAGTGCAAAACTGAAGTCGAGCCCGTGACTTTTTCATTTCTGGAGGGACTGATCAGCAGCAGCCAACACAACAACAACAACCATTCAGAAGTCAACTTATCTTGGACGTCAATCCGCCCACTCCTTTTCATGGTCCTTCGAGTCCGCGACACATCGTGATCCTGCCAGCGCTCCTTGCGGAAAAAATCAAGATAAGTACGGCTTTATATCCTATTCCATCCGTGGTCGCCATTTTCGTTTTTTCCAACGGCGTTATTCTTTCCGTTCATCCGAATCAAGTGAAAAGTGAAAATTAAGTGAAAATATATAAGTACATGCGCCCAGCCACCGTGATTACTTCTTTTTTAAGTGCATAAAAAAGCACTTTGCCAATACCGGCCCCCTACTTCGTCTCACGGTGATCCGCTGGTATCCAAGCGCATATACATATATATATATACATTTTTTTAAAACACTGTCCAAAATTCACTATTATCGTCCGCTGCTAAACTGCTGTTTTTTTGCCTCAATATAAAATACAAACCACAAATTCAAATAAATTAAATCAAATATACATATACGTATTTAGCAAAATTTTACATACATATAAAATTATACATACCCATAAATACATATCCATACATATATATCCATACACATATAAATATACATATCCATATAAATATACATATACATATTCCAATAAAATTTACATCTACATACATATATAAAAATCACTCCATATATTTAACCAGTTTAAAACACAAATTTCGACATACAGAATAAAATAAAATCTGACTTTTTCTTCCGTTATTACATTACATATATATGTTTAAACTCCAAATAATACATACATACATACACACAGTCGCGACTTACATAGGCTTGCCAAGTGCAAGTTCTTTCGTCTCCTCTTTGTTCTTTATTGCCCTGACAAAAAAACCGGCGCATAGCGACGAAAGAATACCCTATAATCGAAACATAAAATAAAATAAATAAGTCCGACGACAAAATTTAAGAAAAAACTGACCCGATTAATAATTATTTAAGCCAAATAGCAATTTTTTACAAGCTATTTCTGGCTCCTATTTCTGGTTCCTAAATTAAAATATTATTTTCTATATATTAGCTATTTTTTTCGGGATCTCAAGTCAGTAGCGATTTTTTATAAATTATTGGCTATTACCCAGACTGCATCTGGTAGCTATTATTTAGCTATTTTTTCCATAAATTCCAATTTATAGCTATTTTCTATATATTAGCTATTTTTTTTTCGGGATTTCCAGTCGGTAGCGATTTTTTATAAATCATTGGCTATTATCCAGACTCCAGCTGGTAGCTTTTTTTAGCTATTTTTTCTAGAAATTGCAATTCATAGTTTTTTTTATAAAGTTGAGCTATTGTTTCCAGATCCCAATTGCTACTTTCTCCCGAATTCCGACGGGATTCTTTGTCCATCCAGATTTGGGTGCTCTCTGTGTCTGGTTCTTTTTCGATTCCACATTTTTTGCGGCGGGCAGGCCTTCTTGACTTCCTTCTCCTAGGGCACAGCTGAGCATGCCCCTAGAGGGAGACAAGAAAAAGACACCCGCACCTGGAAAAGAACAAAAGTTCAATCGCAATCTCCGCTATCCACTCGCGGTAAGCCAGCACCCAAGTCCGTTAGTCCCAGGGTCAAAACCGCGACTCCCACTCCGAAAGCAAAGGTTTTGCCATCGACTAGTTCGAAGACAACTCCTAGGATTGTCATTTTCCGACCAGTGCCGCGAGCGTCTAGTGAGTCTTCTCTATCGAGAAAATCCGAGAGTCCCTCCGCTGTCGGGACTGATTTCCTCCGCGTCACACGCTCTACCACAAAGAAAATGGCATCCTCTGAGCAGCCAACGCCTGCAACCGCAGCGTTGCATAAATTCATCGCCGTCAGCGATCGCGTAAGCCTTTTCGAAGCGAAGATCAACACTCCTGATCAAGCCTCTCCCTCCCTACACACGTTACAAGTCCGTCTGCAACAGGTGCGAGCCTTATGGGACAAAGTGGAAAGAGAGTACGAAACATGCTCTGACCTAATGGCCCAAGAAGGATCCCTCGACACAGTGTCTATTCTCCAGGCCAAATATGACTACTGCTACTCAGTATACGAGTCATGTGCAGCACAAATTGGCGAAACAATCGACAGAGCAACGCCTCAAGTCGCGCAAGCACCCTCTCAGCCGCTAATTTCGTCCGGCTGCCGCTTACCTCCATGCGACACGGAAGTCTTCGATGGCGACTACCTCCGATGGCCCACTTTCCGGGACCTATTCACGGCAATTTACGTAAACAACCCCAGGCTGACTCCGGTCGAGAAGCTATTCCATCTCCTAACGAAAACAAGTGGCGAAGCAAAAGCCATCGTGGCGAAATCTCCTCTCACGAATGATGGTTTTGCTTCAGCGTGGGAGGCGCTTCGAGATCGGTTCCAAAACAAGCGACTTTTAGTCAACAGCCAGCTCAAGCTCCTTTTTAACTTGAGTTCAATTTCGCAAGAATCTGGTCATGCTCTGAAAGAGCTACAATCCACGATTCAGGGGTGTTTAACAGCACTAGCGCATTCCCAGGTATCCACAGAAAACTGGGATTGTCTCTTGGTTTTCCTTTGCGCGAGCAAACTGCCCAAGCAGACCCTGTCCTTATGGGAACAGTCGCTAACTGCCAAATCCGAGATCCCAGCTTGGGAAGAAATGAACGGCTTCCTGAGCGAAAGGTATCGGACATTGGAAGCCATCGAAGATATGAAACCGACTCAGGCAGTTCCAAAAAGGCTTCAATCCTTCGAGACAAAGGTCAGCACCAAACAGAAAGGGTGTGACTTATGTTCTAAGGAGAACCATCCGGTCAGATTGTGCCCGCGTTTTCTTCAAATGTCTGTTGACTCGCGCTCCGGCTATATAAAAAAGAAGCAGCTATGTCAGAATTGTTTTGCCAGAGGTCACCAGCTACGCGACTGCACAAGCACACACAGCTGCTTTACATGTAAGGGCAGGCACCATACGCTGCTGCATCGCAGCCCCCCAAATTCCGAAAATGCGAGTTCCTCAACCTCGCCCCCTACACAGCAACCTCCGAGACCCTCCAGCAGAAATGCATCGGCAAGCACCTCAGCGGTGCAAACTTTTTTCGCGTCCGGCACTTCAGCCGTCCTATTGAGCACAGCGATCATTGACGTGTGCCATTTGGGGACGAACTACAGAGCCCGAGTCTAATCGACTCGGGATCCGAGGCGACGTTCATTTCAGAACGCCTGTTCAACCTCATCAAGTTGCCATTCCGCAACACCCAGACCCAAGTCTCCGGGTTAAATCATTCGGTCTCCGCGAAATCCTCGAAGCTGTGTCACTTCGGGATTCGTTCTCCTACTAAGCCAGGTCTACAGTTAGACACTGAAGCGTACGTCCTTCCGGAGCTCTCAGGCAAACTGCCCTCCTATCCGATCCCTCGGAATTCTTTGAAGGACCTGCCCGCACTCCGCTGGGCAGATCCTACCTTTTTTGAGAGCTCTCAAATTGATGTACTGATCGGGGCTGACATTCTACCATCCATAATGATGGATGGCACCCGACAAAATATTTGCGGCTCGCTCCTGGGCCAAGAAACTATCTTCGGGTGGGTGCTAACGGGGCCGATTTCCAAGGGTAAGCCGAAACGGGTCGCATCCTTCACGACCCAGGTGCACCAAATAGGCGACCCTGATTCGCTCGACACGCTTCTCAGCAAGTTCTGGGAGGTGGAGGATCTACCAGTAAAGATGGTAAAAGAGTCGGACTCCTATTGTGAAAGGAACTTCCTCCAAAAAACAACAAAAGACGCAAGCGGGAGGTACGTGGTGACGCTCCCGTTCCGGGACCCCGAGAATACCGGATCCGATTTAGGATATTCAAGGTCCATTGCGTTAGCTCAGTTTCTTAGAAACGAAAATCGTTTAAAAAGAGACTTTCCCTTAAAAGAGCAATATGACAGCGTGATCCAGGAGTACCTGGATCTGGGTCATATGAAAGAAGTTTCGCCGACTCACAATTCTCCCTCGTATCATCTTCCTCATCACGCGGTAGTTAAGCCCGAAAGCACCACTACAAAGCTTCGCGTTGAATTCAACTCTTCAAGTCCGTCGGCAAATGGGACCAGCTTAAATGATATCCTTCATGCTGGTCCAGTCCTACAATCCGATCTAACGATCCAGGTCCTGAAATGGCGTTATTTTCTATACGTCTTCAGTGCAGACATTACGAAAATGTATCGTCAGATCTGGGTCGATCCAAAACATACCCCGTTTCAAAGAATTCTGTTCCGAAACAAGGAAGGAGATATCCGAGACTTTGAACTAAAAACATTTACCTTCGGGTCAACTGCGCCCCCTTCCTCGCCATTCGAGTCTTGCAACAGCTGGCAGAGGATATCCAAGTGCCATTTCCAAATGCCAGCCGCATCATCCAGCAGCACATGTACGTCGACGACGTTCTGGCAGGGGCGAAATCCGTAAACGAAGCCCAAAGTTCGATTCGAGAGTTGCAAGCAGCCCTAAGTGCCTCCGGGTTTCCGCTAAGAAAGTGGACCTCGAACCACAAAAGCGTCCTTAAAGACGTCCCGGCCGAACACCTCCTTCATAGCGAGTTCCTCGACATCGATGCCGAAAGCACGGCCAAGACGCTCGGTATTCGGTGGAGGGCAAAGTCCGACGAATTCTATTTCGTTCCCCCCGAAATAGTTGCGGAACCCTCCTATACAAGGCGAGAAGTTTTGTCCCAAATCGCTAGGTTGTTCGATCCTGCCGGGTGGCTCGCGCCGTTCATAATCCGGTCAAAAATGTTCATGCAGGAGATTTGGTTGCAGAACTTAGGCTGGGACGATAAGCTTCCCACTGAAATGAGTCAGCGGTGGCAATCGTTTTTAGACGAGTATTCCGACCTCAACCAGATCCGCGTTCCGAGATGGATCTGGTACCAGCCTGAGGTAATCATAGAGCACCACGGTTTCTGTGACGCGTCTCAGAGAGCCTATGGAGCGGCTATATACATCCGCGTCGAGATGGGGCAAAAGATCCTGACTCGCCTGCTTACAGCCAAAACACGAGTGGCCCCGGTAAAAACCGTCTCCCTTCCTCGGCTAGAGTTCTGTGGTGCCGTGCTGTTAACCGAAATGGTGACAGCAATCCTTCTGCACATGCCCTCCGCCAATTCAGATATCCGCTGCTGGACAGATTCCACAATCGTCTTAGCCTGGCTACGAAAGCCTGCGTGCAACTGGACCACATTTGTGGCCAACAGAGTTGCCAAGATCACGCAGGCGACGCCAGTCGACTGTTGGGCACACGTTCGCTCAGAACAAAACTCCGCCGATCTAGCCAGTCGAGGCGTATCCCTACATGAATTGGCAGAAAACCATCTCTGGTGGCACGGACCAGAGTGGCTGCAAGGGCCACGAGAGCTATGGCCAGCACAAAGCGACACTCTTCCAGTGACAGAACTAGAACAGCGCGCGGTCAAAGTGCATTTTGTCAAGGCCCCGTCCATCGACTTTCTCGAACGTTTCTCCAAATTGGACAAGGCCCTGCGAGTTCTGGTCTATGTTCAACGCTTCCTTAAACGCTGCCGCAAAGGTTCGTTCTTGACCAATTCACGCCCTACAAGTGAAGAGATCCGGGAGGCAGAACGAACTCTGACCTCCATTGCGCAGCGCAGAGCATATGGCCAAGAGCTTCAGCATTTGACCGAGAAAAGGCCTCTTCCAGTGTCAAGTCCTTTGGTGAATTTGTTCCCGTTCATTGACCAACACGGCCTTTTAAGGGCGTGCGGCCGTCTCACTGCCTCCAAAAACCCTGCAATATGATGAACGTCATCCGATTATTCTCCCCTATGACTGTAGACTGTCGCGCCTCATCGTCCAATTTACCCACCAGATTACTCTTCATGGCGGTAGTCAATTGATCGTACGCCTGATCCGATCGAAGTATTGGATTCCTAAAATCAAGAATCTGGTGAAGGCTGTGGTCAATCCGTGTAAGATTTGCACGATTTACAAGAAGAGACTCCAAAACAGCTGATGGGCGATTTCCCGACAAATAGAGTCTCCTTCTCGAGGGCGTTCACCTACACGGTGTTCGACTATGCCGGCCCTTTCGAAATAAAAAATTATACAGGGAGAGCGTGTCTCATAACGAAGGGATACGTTTGTGTGTTTTTCCACGAAGGCTATCCATTTGGAACCCACTTCCGATCTAACAACCGAGAAATTTCTAGCGGCCTTTCTCGTTTCGTAGCAAGGCGCGGTTGTCCTCAGCGGGTCCATTCGGATAATGGTAAGACCTTTGTGGGGGCGGCAACTTTGATTTCCAGGGACTTTCTCCAAGCTACCAAAGAGTCCGTGACTGATGCATATAGCCATCAGGGACTCGTATGGCGGTTCATCCCACCAGGGGCTCCACATATGGGGGGTTTGTGGGAAGCAGGGGTGAAAAGCTTCAAAATCCTGTTCCTTAAATCGACGTCAGCCCGCAAATACACATTTGAGGAGCTGGCGACGCTTCTCGCTAAGATTGAGGCTTGCCTCAACTCTAGACCCCTCTCCCCTATGTCCGAAGATCCCTCAGATTTGCTGGCCCTCACACCAGGCCATTTCCTCATTGGAGGGCCGTTGCTTTCCACGGCGGAACCCGAGATAAAGGGTGAAGCCAAGTCGATAATAAATCGATGGCAACACCTCAAGGCACAACATCAGCAGTTTAGTGCACGGTGGAAAGAGGAGTATCTTAAAGAACTCCATAAACGTAACAAATGGCAATTTCCGACCAGGAACCTCCAAGCCGACGATATGGTAGTTGTCAAGGAGGACAATCTACCACCGAACGAATGGCGGCTCGGCAGAATCGTTTCTGCCTTTCCAGGAGCCGACGACCGCATTCGAGTCGTTGAGATCCGTACGTCTCGCGGCACCATAAAACGCCCTATCCACAAGGTTATTCTTCTACCGATGGAGTACAAAGAGTCCTCCGTTCCTAGGGATTAAGGCACTTCCCCCATTCCGGGGCCCAAATAGTAGTCGGCTCATACTAAGCTTTTTATTTCTTTTATTGGCAGACTTACTATTCACTTCCTACAATAATGGCTCCTCGTCCTCGTGCCACCCAGTCGTTGGAGAGCAGACGTACTCGAGGTATTAAATCCTACCGCTGCCGAGTCTACTCTGGAATCCATCCTCTTCGGAAGTGCAAGAGGTTCCACAAACTGAGCGCTGAAAAGCGCCTTCGGGCAGTAATTATTAATAAGTACTGCTCGAACTGCCTCGCCCATCAGCACTCAGGAGGAGACTGCCGCAGCCAAGACGGATGCAAGAAGTGTGGAGGAGACCACCACACACTACTCCACATGCACGAGGTCCTCCCCGCTCCGACCCCGGCAGAGCTACCAGCTCCGACGCGCAGAGAGCGCCATCCCGCTGCACCTCGTCCGGTCCGGATTTCCGGCACTCCGCCACCAGCCCCAGTCGCTAACAATCGCCCGCGTCCGAAGGTCTCCGTCGCGTCTCCGTCGGTGGCAACGGGGCAGCAGAAGGCTGTCCCCATCCTGCCTACAGCCGTCGTCGTGCTGGACACGGGCTCGAAGACTTTCGAGACCGGCGCCATGATCGACCCATGCATGCCGGTGAGCAGCATCGACCGGTCGTTGGCGGTTGCGGTCCGGCTGCCCATCACCCGGCTGGGAGACGACGAGGTCTGCTCGGTGACACTCCGGTCCCGAACAAGCACCTTCCGACTCAACGTCGTCCTGAAGATCGAACCCAGACTAAGGATCCGGACACCCATCCGAGCTCTGAGCGACGCCGCAAGGGCCAAATTTGACGGTGTTCGTCTCGCGGACGAGCGCTTCCACCGGCCGGCCACCATCTCCCTCGTGTTGGGATCAGATGTATATGCCAATCTGATCCAACCGGGGTTCCTAAAGATTGAGGATGGGTTGCCCGTCGCGCAGAACACGGTGTTCGCAAACAACTGAGCGGCAGTGTAAGCAGTGTAAAGCTCCTCCACGGCTCGCAAGCACCGCTGCTCGCGCTCTCCTTCTCTCCTCGCGCTCTCCTTCTCTCCTCTCGATCTATTCACCACTCCGCGGTCCCGCGGTACTCAAAATGTTAGTTTTAAGTTAGTCTTACTTTACAAGTGCGATAATAAAGTGCAAAACTGAAGTCGAGCCCGTGACTTTTTCATTTCTGGAGGGACTGATCAGCAGCAGCCACCACAACAACAACAACCATTCAGAAGTCAACTTATCTTGGACGTCAATCCGCCCACTCCTTTTCACATAGGAATGTAACCTAATAATGATCAGGTGTGTTTATCGCAGCCAACTTCAACTAAAGAATGTTTAAACTGACGCTATGCTAAAAAATATACTATCTTAAGTGGGCAATTGTGAATAAGAAGTTGGAAAATACGGTTGGTTTTGAGAAAGAAAGATATTGTGTAAAGCCTGTTTTACTGCCACAAACTTCAGAAGTGGTCCTGACTAGTAAGATGGAATAAATCGAAGCGCAGCAATTTACGATCGCCCAACTAAAGAGGTGGTTGACGACACTTAACTTACCAACCAATTATAACAAGACTGAGCCAGCGGCAAAACTTAATGAGGTTGACCCAGGAGTTCGCGGAAATCCTTTTGAGTCCTTTACACCAAGTCTACACCAAAAGTTGAAGTCTTCTACCGATGGTGCAAACCCTAAATCATAGCCGATTCGTGCAGTGACTTCGAGGGCCAAGGGAGACGAATGGCTGCCTATTGCTGATTTCCAAAAAAATACTAGACTCCGGCGAAAGCGCTGATATCGATGATGGTGATGCTGTTAGCATCAGTGTTGAACAACGACGAGTAGCAGTCGTAAGCAAAGCATATGAATCAAAAATTTCATTATCTTTGGCCCAACAAGTACGAAAAATGGCAGAAATGTACGACCTTGTCGCGAAGTGCGTGAAATTAGTAATTGCGCTGAAGGGTATCGCCTAGCGCTGGTTGCACGCAAATGCAACACGCATTATGGAAAATCTTATGGAGCAGTTGATCTTAGCATTTGGCTAAATTTGGATACATTTTCTTAAGCAGAAGCACGGCGAAAGTTTGAGAATTTAAAGTGGCATCATACTTAACAATTATCTCTGTATTTTGAAGCTAAGATGATGTTGGCGAGCAGCATCAATATCGAGCCGAACGAGGTTATTGACCAGATCGTCGAGGGAATACAATCACAAAACTTGCGGGATTAAGCTCGGATCCAATGTTTGACGGATCCGATCCAAATCCTTCGGGTGTTTGCTGGCATCCGATTGAGCAAGCCGAAGAATCCAACTATGTACAATAGGAATAGACAAGGCATTATGTTTTATTATTATGTTTTATATTAAAAGGCAGAATAAAATGCTATTTCAAATGAGTCTATGATCCATGATGTGGTTTTGGGTAGAAATTGATTGCAAGCTTGCGACTTAAATTTAGATTTTAAAACACTAAAAATGTTTACTGTGGAAAATGTATTTGAACAAAAAAAAACCAGGGAAAGCTAGGGAAGTTATGTCATTGCCCATAGCTGAAGTCAACTATAAAATCAACTATTTTTAGATGAATGTAAAACTTAATTATTTAATGCAGAGGATATGAAGGATGTGGATGAAACAATAGATCAAACAACGAAATGGCAGTTATGAGACAAAACAGAGATACAACAAGTCAGACAGTTATGGAACAACACAACAAAGCGACAGTTATGAGATAAAACAGCGATACAACAAGTCAGACAGTTATGAAACAAAACAACGAAACCACAGTCCAAACAGTTCTGAGTCGAGATAATGATAAAACAGATTAAGTGATTATATAAGAGACAAAGCCGACTAATAAAACAAGGAATCGACAATTATGACTCGGAAATATTGAACATTGATTGGGTAGATAATACAACGATGGAAATATACTGGGACAACAGTATTTCTTATCAGACACAATGCCCGTTTTTAAAAATAGTTAAAATAAATTATGCAAGTGCAGTTAGGCCTTAAAATCCGATCACAAGAACGGAAATGAAGCTTTGCTTTTGGAGAATGCAATTCTCGCAGTTTGTCCTATACGGAAAAAAAAGCTTCAACAAATTCTAGACGAATATTTAAAAATCGGAATAATGAACCCTCAGTCTTTCAACGTAAGTCTTCAAGCAAGGCAAATTTTGTGGGTCTTGCGTCATAATTTCGATGATTTATAAAGGATTGTTCGACAATAGCAAAACTATTGTATGACGTTTTTAGAAAAGAAAAATCATTGATTTGAAAAAAAAAAAGAAATAAACTGTATTAGTAAGCTAAAAAAACAATTAATCGAGGCACCGGTATGAGCATTATATAATTACAAGGATGATGGCTTTAGGATTTGGTGCAGTGCTTTTAAAAAAAATTAACGATGGTATATTACATCGTGTATTATATTTTTCTAAACGTACAGATGAGGCTAAAACATCATTTTGAACTCGTAACTTTGGCGGTTATTTCTGCTCTATGTAGGTTTAGGATATATCTACAAGGTAAACACGTCAAGCTGGTAACCGACTGCATTTCCCCTTAAGTTAACTAATAAAGAAGAACTTAATCCAAAGATATCTAGATGGGCCTTGGAAAGGGAAAACTATGATCTGGAAATATATCATAAAGCTGGGAATAAAATGAACCATGTTGATGCACTTAGCCGGTGTAATAACATTCTAGTAGTAAAATCCAACAGTTTTGAAGAGAATTAAATAATTTGTCAAGGGAGAGACTTAAAGATATAAAAATGAAAACTCTTTTAGAAAGGAGAACTTAAGTTATTTGAGATGAGTAATGGCTAAGTTTACAGAAAAAAAAAATTATAATAGGATTTTTTTATCAGGTGTTATATATGTAAGTACCAGAACGAAGTACTAAAGGGAAAATGGACAACACATATAGAAAATTGCTTAAAATGTGTCCTTCTCCCTCCAAAATCAGGAAAAGAAGAAGGCTTTTTATATAGTATTCCCAAGAGAAACAAACCGTATGAGTTGGTGCACATTGACCATCCAGTAAATTCATCAAGGATTAAAATGAGTAAAAAGCCTATTTTCATTGTGGTTGATGGATTTACAAAGACGCTAAGTCATTAACTACTAAAGAAGTACTATTTGCGTGCTTACAGTAGACCAAAATGTATAATTTTAGACCGTGGTAGCAATTTTACGTCAAAAGATTTTGAAGAATATAATGTAAACATATTCTGATAGCCACAGGTTCACCGCAAGCCAATGGTCAAGTGGAACAGAAAGGGAAGATTGTTGATGAACTTAAAGAAAAGCTAGATTACATTATTGAAGATTCAAGGTCAGATAGTGTGGCACAAATAAGTGGTGGCCCACCAAAAACAAGTTCAGGATTGTAATGAAAAGTTGTATAATAAAAGTCGAGTGAAGGCTAGAAAGTATAAAAAAGGAGACTATGTAATGGTGAAGAATATGATTGCAAAGCTTATGCGCAATGACAGATTTGCATTAAAGAATGTGGAAGGACTTCAATTAGCTCGTAGTCCTTATCCTTAATAATTACCGGATTTTACCGGATTTTAGGTTTGGCGTATGAGCTGTTGTTCTTGGATATGTTCTTTATCATAATCAAAAGAGATCGGGCCCTCCGACGTCCTACCACGAATTTCCCAGGCAAAAAATACTTTCAACTCAACGTAAAAAACGCGCGGCTTAGTGCAAATTCTGCTACAAGCGCAGTCGCTGCGCAGTACGAAATTATGTGGCGGGCATACATTTTTTCCTGTATTGGCGGCTTGTTTTTCAATCCCTGACTTTGTTATGATTTTAAATGAATGTATAATTATTAACTATTCTTTAAAAATATAAAATTAAATAAAATTGATTAATTATTAATAAAATTTTTAATTATTTGTAAAAAAAAAGGTAAAACTATATGAAAAATTGACAAAATACAAAATAAAAAAAACATAAATGTGTTTTTTTTAAATTAATTTATTTTTTGTTTTTAAAACATTTAATATGTACCATATTAGCATTTTCAGAGAAAACAGATGAAAAGTATTTGTCGAAAATGGATACAAATTGAGAAAACTGCCACCAAAAACATTTATTTTCGAGTACAAAATCTACTATTTATCACACCATATTGTATGACCACTTAATCTAAAGGTACTAATATTACTTTTCATTAAAAAAAATATCTCAACTGGTTCAAGAGTTATGACTTTTCTAACCCAAAAGTATCTAAGGCGCCACTGTGCAAGGGTAGATCTCTAAGAAGGTAGAGTGAAATCTATTATAGTTCTATTTGCAACGACCCAGGATTATTATGAACGACAAATTTACTGCCGATTTTTACTCTAGGGGAAATAGTTTAGCAAATTTAGTAAATTTGTCGATGCCGCTGAGATAATTTTTTTTTTCTATTTTTCGGTTAATTAATTACAATTGAGTGTAATGAAATATACCAAGGAAATACAGATGTTCTTGTTTATATTTTTTTGAGAGAGAAAAAAGGAACAAATTGGAAAAAAGGGAATTTTTTTTATTTTTAAGTCCGATATTTGATTTCTTAAAAAAAAGATTTGTATTAAAATACTTTACACTATTGGCTCTTACTTCGCTGTAATTTTTGTATGATTTATTCAGTTAAGGTAAGGATCCTCCTTACAATAGAAACATTCTAATAGAGGTCTTCTAGGGCCTCCTGAAACGATGCTGAAATAGTTTGGAGAGTACCCGAGTCGGGCGCTGGTGGGACATATACGTCGCCTGGTATCTTCTTTAAATGCGCAATGTTCCTTATTAATGTTTTGCCGCCACCTGCTATCTTCACTATGTTTTTATGTCTCTCTAATACCTCGAACTCAGTTTGGTCAAAAGTCGGCGTTAGTTTATTTGGAAAAATTACGTTTCGTACCAACACTTTATCGCCAATCTTAATATCGATATTCTTAGCTCCTTTTTTTTTATCTGCTGCTTCCTTCCCTTTTTCTTTTTGGATGATATCTCTATCTCTTTCCGCAGAGTCTGTGAACTGTTCATTTAATTCTTCTATCCCTGGTAATTTGTCGCGTATTATCCTATTAAACATTAATTGGGTTGGGGCTATCCCTGTGGTTCCATGGGGAGTCACATTATGCATTAGAACAAACTTTTGTATCTCCTCCTTATAGTTTTTTGAATTTGAGTAGGCCATTTTTAGCCGTTTGACTAAGGATTTATTCATGTTTTCTACCTCCCCATTAGCCTGAGGCCAGTATGGTGGGGTTCTTACTTGTTCTATGCCGCATGTCTTACAATATTCTGAGAATTCATCGCTAATATATTGCCGTCCATTGTCGGTATGTAAGTATTTTGGATAGCCCAATCTACAAAATATTTCTTTCATGACTCCAATAAAACTGCTCGATGAGATCGACCGCAAAAACTTAAACTCCATATAGCGAGACAAATAGTCTATAAAAACTAAGATGAATTCATTGTTAGGCAGGGGTCCCAAGAGATTTGACGCCACCCATATCCACGGACCCGTTGGAAATGGATTTCTGTTCATCGGGGCTGGTCTTATTGACTAGGATACCAGAAGGCAGTCTCTGCATGTTTTTACAAATTCTTCTGCATCTCTGTCGATCAGCGGCCACCATACCTTGGATCTTAGGCGGCGTTTCATAGCTGATTCTCCTGGGTGTCCTTCATGTGCCAATTCAAGTACCCGTTTGCGAAGGTTTGTTGGGATCACAATACGGTTTCCTCTTAGCAGGAGAGGTCCTATGGTCGACAGTTCAAATCGAAATGGATGTAATTTTGTTGATTTTTCTCGTTCCCAAGAGTCATTCTCTAGACTGTGTATTGCATCGACAACTTCTTCGTCTCGCAATGACGATTCAACGATCTCGGAGATGGTCATTGACTTGGGAATAGCGCTTTCCACTACTCGCAAGATGCTATACTCCATTCTATTGGTAGCTGGACTTGACGATGATTGGCAAATTCGGGACAATACATCAGATATATTTTCCTTTCCGGTTTTATAGATTACTTTAAAACGGTATGATTGAAGGCGTAGTAACCATCTCTCAATACGAGCCGGGGGCTTCGATGTCGGTTTGAAGATAGCCTCTAAGGGCTTATGATCTGTTACCAGCTCGAAGTGTAGACCAGCTAGGTAATAGTAGAATTTCTCTACTGCCCAGACAAGTGCTAAACTCTTTTTCTCCGTTTGAGAGTAGCGCCTTTCAACCTCAGATAGGGCTTTGCTGGCAAATGATATAAACGGATCGCCTTTACCATCAAGCTGCAGAAGGACCGATCCAAGAGTTACAGGACTAGCGTCCGCTATTAAACGGGTGCGGTTCTTTGGATCAAAATAAGCAAGATTAGGAACATGTGCTAAATGACACTTCAACTTTTGAAAAGCCTTTTCCTCGGTGTTGCCCCATTGAAATATGCTGTCTTTTCGTAATCGGACAAAATGTGCCCCAAGAATTTAAGCCTGTTTGTTTTCCAAGTTCACTTTTGTTTGTTTAATAAAACATTATTGTCGTTAAAGACTTTGCAAACTGCTTTTACTGTTTCGTCATGTTCGAGTTCGTTGGCACCAAAAATGATCACGTCATCGATGTAATTAATGGCATTCGGGAATGCAGCTAACAGTGTTTCCAGCCGGCGCTGAAA
Source organism: Drosophila yakuba (assembly GCF_016746365.2). Lineage (NCBI taxonomy): Eukaryota > Metazoa > Arthropoda > Insecta > Diptera > Drosophilidae > Drosophila > Drosophila yakuba. The sequence continues at coordinate 23,247,476 of NC_052527.2, read as the reverse complement.
AATCTCAGGAGCCGAATTCACCCCAAACATCAATCTCTTATATCGGAAGAGCCCCTTTGACGTTATAAACGTTGTAATCTCCCTACTAAACTCTTCCAATTCTAATTGGTGATAGGCATCCTTAAGATCAAGGCGGGAGAATAACTTTGTGTCTTTTAACTTTGTCATAAATGATTCAAAAATGGGTAAAGGGTAGTTCTCTCGCTGAATTGCCTTATTTGCCAATCGCATATCCACGCATAACCGAATGTCTCCATTCTCTTTAAATGCCAGTACGATGGGAGAGATCCAAGACCTTGGACCTAAAACTGGTTCGATTATGTCATGTCCAAGGGCTTCCTCCAGCTTAGCATGAACTTTCTCCTCTAAAGCTACCGGAATTCTTCTTACCGGCTGTTGCACCGGCCTAATCTCGGGATCTATGCATGGTTTTACTTTGACGCCTTTCCACTTTGGGAACGGTGTAGGCTCTTCAACGCGGTTGACATTCAAACCTAGGCGAAGGACATTGAGTTGTATAGCTGTGTCTCGCCCCAACAATGATTGTCGAACATTTTTGATAACGTAAAATGTCGCAATCACTTCAATATCTCTTTCAGCCGAAATGGGTGCCTCGAAAATACGAATTACCTCAAGCAATTGTTCAGAAGCATAGCCTCGAAACTGTTTTTCAGAATGTGATCTGTCATTGAATATTATAGCGCCTTTCTTTTGTAGCAGTTGCCAATCCGAGCTGCTGATGAGATTGAACCTTGATCCTGAGTCAATAACTAGAGGAATTTTCTGGCCTCCCACCCGGCAGTATATAACTTCTTCCTCATCACTTGCTATTTTGAAACAGTTTGTGTTCTCCTGTTCCAATTTGGATTCTGTGTTCTCGCCCTCCACACAACGAACATTCGTCTTACGTTTCTTAACATTTTCAAAATTACACTGAGAATTCCGTCTCTTCAGAGTGGTTCTACACTTTCGGGAAAAATTACCAATTTTTGAACATTTGTTGCATTTTGCTTGCCTTGCTGGGCATGATGAGTCATAACTAGCGTGACCAAAACGTCCGCATCTTGAACATTCCCCTTGTGGTTTTGTCTTCCGAGTAGAAATCTAGACACCATTACCTCAGACTTTTTATTAATCTGCTCTTCCACTTGACATGCTTCAATTATTTCATCTAGTGAATGTTCTTTGGGCAGCAGTTTTTTCTTTAACTCTATAGGGGCCCACGAGTCAATTATTTTATCTTTGAGGCAAATCTCCTCTATCTCGGTTTTAGATACTCCAAATGAGCATTTATACATTTGTTGGCGTAGCCGCAAAACAAATTTTGAAAAATCTTCATTTTCTAACGGAGCCAAGCTGCGAAATAAATGCCTCTCAAATGTAGAGTTTTGTTTAGGGGAAAAGTAGGTGTTCAACTTGTCAAGTGATTTTAAGTGTTTTAGGGTCACCCTTATTGCTGCTACTTCAGCTTGGAAAACGCTGCAATGATCGGGGAGTCTGAACGAGATGCGTAGGCCTAGCTGTTCGGAGTAAATTCCTCCTCCTACTCTTTTCTGTATTTTTGACCCGTCCGTATAGAAGCATATAGCATTCTGGGGGTCAGGTGTCCGTGAGTTCCAATCGTCCCTCTCTGGGATGATTGCGTTGAATAGTGTTTGTATGTACTCCGTTGAAGTGCAGTAGTCTGCTGTCCTGGAGAGGACTATTTGAATGTTTTTTAGGATACATGAGTGACCCGCTTCTTGTGGGTTCCCCTGTTTGGTATCTCTAAGGCTGATGGCCGCTACTGTAGCCTGTTCCATGCCAGCTAGTTCTGGGCTTGGGAGGTTGAGTATGGCATTTGGGGTGGTGCGTAAAGCACTGCTGATGCAGAGTGCCGCCGCTCTTTGCATTTTTGCTAGCATTTTTATGCTGGATTTCTTTTTCAGAGGCGGCCACCATACCACGACCCCGTACAGTAGTATTGGTCTGACGATGGCCGTATATATCCCGTTTACTATATAGGGTGTCATGCCCCATTTGAGCCCTATTGCTTTCTTGCACGTGAAGAGTGCTATTGAAGCTCTTTTGTATCTGTCTATGAGATTCAAGTTCCAGTTTAGTTTCCTGTCAAGTATTACGTACAGGTACCTTGCGCTGCTACTGAAGGAAAGTCTTTGATTGTTGAGGATAGGTAGGACTAAGTCTGGTATATTATACTTCCTAGTGAAGAGAACCAGCTCGGTCTTTGAGGGGCTAATTCCTAATCCGTTATTTTTGCTGGACAGCTGGACAAACACTGAGTTTTTCGCTCATGAGATCGCATAGCGTTTGGGGGTATTTGCCTGTGAAGATGATAGCAACGTCATCCGCATAGGCTATTATCCTGCAGCCCCCCGTCCATGTCGCATAGTATCGAGTTGACTGCTGTGTTCCATAGAAGTGGGGAGAGGACGCCTCCTTGCAGAGTGCCTCTGCTGACGTGCCTAGTGCGGGTTGACGCGCCTAGTGAAGACATAACCCTTCTGCAGGTGAGCAGTTGGTTTATGAGTCCTACCAAGTGGCGGTCCACCCCAAGGTCTGTCAGGGCTCCGGTAATCGCCGTTGGGATGATGTTGTTAAAAGCTCCTCCTATGTCCAGGAAAGCTACCAGTGCATATTCCTTTTGGGACATTGATTTTTCTATCTTGGAGACGACAGAGTGTAGTGCTGTCTCTGTCGATTTCCCCTTCTTGTAGGCGTGTTGCGTGTCTGTGATGAGACTAGGGTTGAGTGTTAATCTCAGATGCAGGCCGATGATTCTCTCAAGGGTCTTTAGTAGGAAGGATGACAGACTTATTGGTCTGAAGTCCTTGGGGGTCGTGTGTGATGGTTTCCCAGCTTTGGGGATGAAGACAATACGGGACTCTAGCCACGATTGTGGTAGGTTTTCAAGAAGTAGGAACCTTTTAAAAATGTCAAGAAGGCAGTTTATGGCTATATCCCCCGGAAGTTGGATTTGTGCGGGTAAGACTTTGTCTGTACCTGCAGATTTGTTCGGTTTAAAGCTGTGTATGGCCCAATGGAAGACCTTTGGGTCTATGCACAGTTCGATACTTGCCAGTGTGGCGTTTGTTTGTTGGGGGGTAAGAGCGTTTTGACTGGTTCCTGAGAAGTGAGTATCTAGAAGTAACTCCAAAGATTCCTCACTCGAGCTGGTGCAGGAGCCATCTTCTCTTTTAAGGTAGCCTAGCGTTGTGGCCGATTTGGATAGTATTTTTCTAAGTCTGGCTGCTTGAGTTGTATTTTCAATTTCTGAGCAGAAGGAATGCCACGAGGATCGCTTTGCTTTCCTGATGGTATTTTTGTAGTTTGCAAGGGCTCTCTTGTAGGCGGTCCTCAGGGCCTCCTCATTTCCTGCCTTGGCCCTGTTAAAAAGTGTTCTGCAGTCCGTTCGGAGGGGAGATAGTTCTGCTGACCACCAGGGAGGTTTTCTTCTTCTTTTGGGCTTGCTATTGGTGTAGGCCTTTTTTAGTGCATAGTTACAGGTTTCTGTGAAAATTGAAACTAGTTCTCTTAGACTAGAAATTGTTTGGGGGTATGGAGAGGGATCCGTTTGGATTTTTTCCCTTAAAATATTTTTGTATTTTTGCCAGTCTGCTTTCCTTGGGTTTGTGAAAACTGCTGGTTTTGATGGGTTGATTGTGTGGGTCGTTTCTATATACCTGTGGTCCGAGAAAGAGTTCTTATCTAACACCCTCCAGTGAGTTACTGTCTCTAATAGTGGTTTAAAGACGAGAGTTAGGTTTATTACCTCTTTTCGGTTCTTAATGATAAAGGTGGGGTCATTACCTTTATTACATATGAAGAGATTTGAACTAAAGATAAAGTTAAAAAGAGACTCACCGCGGTCGTTTGTGTCCATACTTTCCCATTGTGTATGGTGGGAGTTAGCATCACAGCCTATTAGTAGGCCTATGTTTTGCTTTTCGCTGTCTTCTACCAGCCCCCTTACCAGCTCATCCAGCGGTTCTTGCCTTTCGTAGGCCATGCACGATGACAGCACTCGGAACAGAGATGGCTGACTCCACGGTCGCTGCCGCGTTATCTGCATCGCTGTAATTATGGAGCAGAAAAATGCTAAGGTGCTTTTTGGCTAAAATGCAGGCCCTTACTTTACCTTCGCTGGTAGCTGTTAGAAGCTTATATTCCTTAGTCCCTAATCCTGAAACCTGTCGACTCCATCTTCAGCCAGATGGACTTGAAGAGCAACGGAAGCTGCCTTACTGTGGTGGAGGTTTATCTGCAGAAACCTCACGGACATCTGCTGTGGGCATCTCCACCACGGTTGTATTGGCTCCCTCCTCGTCCGATGTGTCTAGGTCCGTCATTGGACCCATGTTCGCAAGGCTGCGGAGGATTGAGGCATCGGTCGAGTAGCCGTCCTCGGTTTCCGATGCCTCGATCTCGGGGGCAATCTCCTCGATCACTCCTCCACTGTCTTCCTGATCCTCCTTGGCGGAGTCCGACTTATAGACCTTTATGGTCACTGAGCTAAACCCGAAATTAGCTCCTCGTGAGCGGCCTCAATGGGAGCTAGGGACTCCTTGTTTAGGATCAGGATGGCCTGGTTTGTTGGCTCTTTTACTGCGGCTTTGTACAGCTCCACAGAGCGTTCATCGTCACAGGCGATCACCTTGTCGCCGCCTTGGAACCATCCCACGTCTTTGCTGACAGGAGGGGGGCCAGGTTCTTTGGCTATAATCTCAAAGCATTTTGTGGCTAGGGCTGCTTCCACCCACTTCCACTTGTTGCGTGGAATACTGCCACTCGGGTCGTTTTTATCGACCACGCCTGACCACGGAGAAGCGGTTTTTCGCGATCTCCGCAAAAGATCGCCCTGGCTGTACGCGTTGCCACTTTGCCGAGGTGTGGAGGGAACGTCCTGGGAGCGCTCCCTCTTAGGTGGAGGTCGCTTCCTTGCCGAAGTTTGGCAAAACGGATTTAGACCTCCTTCATCCATTCAGCCGAAGGAGCCGTTTTCGATCTCTCCTGGCTGCGTAGGATTTGACCTGCAGATCGTTTCTCTGCGTAGGTATGTTTGCCTTTACCGGTTGCCACTGGGTGCTTGCCGTCCTTGGCTGCGCCTGAAGGGGGCATCATGGCACTAGGGCCTGGAGATGTTCCCATGGCGACGGCTTTGGGCGGCTTGCACTTAGTCGCCTCAGATTTGAGGCGGTGTTCACCCGAACCCGATCCTGTGGTGTTGGCCAGGCAGGTGGGCTCACTCACCAACTTCGCTGCCTTGAAGTTTGTACGGCCAGACTCAGTCGTCACTGTCGTTTGAGTAGGTTTTTTGGGAGATCCTGCCTCTTTTTTATTTATTTTTATTGACTCCATGTGATTCCACCCGGGCGGATATTCGCGACGCCCGGGTAAGGCTTCTTAGAACAGGGGGTCGCCAGGTACCCTGAGCTCTCCGTTTGAGACTGAGCAATTTTGTGACCCGGGCCCTCAGTCAGGATGACTCTCGGCACGGATCGAGTGACACCTAAGTCCGGCCCGGGACTACCATTTGCCAGCATCTTCTGACAGGGACATAACCTTGCCATCGGACCTGTTTCCAGCCGCCCTCGCGTGGAGAGTATAGTCGCACTTCCGGGTGTGTGGACAATTACGGCGCGTTCTTTTAGCAAGCTTGAAACTACGCGTTATTCTCCTTGTCCATCACCCGACCTTTTAACTTGGTCTTCAAACAAGAAAAACTGAAAGTGGAACATAACCAGTTATTGACGAACCCCAAATCGTGGCGCTGAACGACAACTACGTTGCTAAAGCCCGTCGGCAGCTAAAATATAGTCACATATACCCTCACTGATTAGAATAAGATCATTATGTTATAAATACACATTACCCTAAGCTTTTAGTCGTAGGTTTCAACTCAAAGCTTAGCTTTACTTCAGAAGATAAGAAGACCTAGAGGAGTGCACACGTATTAATAAATCTCTTTAGTTAAGACGAAACCATCGTTTTCATTAAACCCTTTTCACTTGACAAAGAAGTCGATGTGTTTTACTGATGAATTCAACGTTCATTCTACAGACGACAAAGAAGTCGTTCCCAAAGCATCGATCGACTCGCTTGGGACACAAAGGTCTCGGCGAGCAACGCTTACATCTATCTGGACAAAGAAGTCTCTGCTCGGGAGGCCCCCTTTCGACCTTCCACATAACTGGCGACGAGGATCAACACAGAAGAAAATAAGGAAACCAGCCATACGTCAAGAAATGCAATCGGAACCACAGTAAGCTGTTCTTATATAATTTAAGTCCGGAACTCTTCAATACGCTAACCAATGCACATGACCGAGTGTAAAGAGGAACATAAAACATAACTGGAAAGCTTTCCGAAACCCAATCTGGCGAAGAACTTAAGCAGATAAATTTTTTTTTTCTTTCTCGATAAAGCTCTTTATACTAGTTAAAATAAGAAACAAAAAGAAAAGCTTACTATCAATACTTGCGAATCTAGCAAGAAAACGAATAAATCTAAAATTAACGAAAATAGTTTAGCCGCATTTAACTCTACAATGAACTGCATCAAGTTAATACAAAATTTTGATGGTACTGCTGCACATCTATTGCCAGATTTAATTACACAAATCGAAAATATCCTTCCTCCTTTTAATGTTTTCGACACGACTACAAAAAAAATTTTGTTTGGCTTTATTAAGAATATATTTGTGGTATTATGCAGGCCAGTGATTCATAGGCATGGGAATATGTGGGAAAGTTTTAAACATGTAATTCTGAAAAATTTCGGTGAAAAAGAAACAAGCGATGTTTTAATGGATATGTTAAAATGTCTTGACATATAAATATGTCTCGCTGGCAGGGCTCTTCGAGTTCCTCCAGGAACACAACATCAATTTTGGATGCCACAGCATGATGTTCATCAAACAAAACATTCCGTTTCTCGACTAGTTGTCGAGCTGCTGGTTCATACAGCCGATAACCTTTGGCTGCCACAGAGTACCCAACCATAATATTCTCTTTGCCCTTGGGTTGAAACTTGCTGCACTTCCTCGGACCCTTGTCCAGAGCAACTGCAAAAGATCCAAATACTTTTAGATGTTTCACGCAAGGCTTTTTACCAGTCCACGCTACCATAGGAGTCATACTCTTTACCGCGCTGATAGGAGATCGGTTACGCAGATAAACCGAAGTGTTGACAGTTTCTGCCCAAAAACTATCTCCTAGCCCCGCCTGAAGACATCTCGACATTTTCACTAGCGTCTGATTTACCCTTTGCGCCACGCCATTTTGCTGCGGCGTATGCGGTATTGTTAGCTGCCTGGCAATTCCATACTTCCTGAGGTATTTATTAAACTGCTTATTTACAAAATCTTCGCCGTTGTCACTCCGCAGGCACTTCAGCTTTTTGCCTGTCTGCCGTTCCAACACATTCTTGAACTCCATGAGCTTTGACATCGTTCTTCCCACGCAGAAAATAAACACTCCTCCTGGATTTGTCGTCAATGAAAATAAGAAAATACTTTGAACCTTTTAAAGAAAGTGTTGAGAAAGGTCCACACACATACGCGTGTATCAGCTCCAAAAGCTGCTTAGCCCGATTACACGTTGCCCTTGCAGTTAATATTTTCCGGCAAACCAATATTTTCTATGCTGCGCACCATCCCTTTGGATACAATTTTTTTTATGCTGGAGAAATTAATGTGTCTGTATCTTTTGTGCAGTAAAATACCATCAACTGCTGACATGGCGAAACACCCGCTTTGACCACCTTCAAACAAATACAAATTGTCAATCATTTTGGCTTTCACGATGCATTCTCCATCTTGCAACCATGGCCTTCTCTAGGTCAAATGTCACCTTGCATCTCTTCTTCTATTCCAACTCCAGCTAGACCATTCAGAATTTCCACAAAATCGCTTATGTATGTTGACATGCTCTGGCCCTGCTCCATCCGTTTGTTAAGCAGCTTCTTGTACAACTGTAGTTTTCGTAATAGGCCCGCTTGGCTGATGTACGTCCCTCAATTCGTTCCATACCTCCACAGCAGTCGAGCACTTCTTGATGTAGGCCAACTGAGATCTCTTTACACTCAGTGTTATTGTTGCTAACGCCCTATTATCCATGCCACAAATCTATGTCCCTCTGGAACTTTCGTTGCTGTTAGCTCTCCTGACGTCACACTCCATAACCCGAAATGCACCAATACAGATCGCATCTGAATTTTCCACGTGTCATAGTTTTTCTCCTCTAACTTTTCAATTTGTTAAAGAGCACACTTCTTGATCGTAAGTCACACACCGCTTAACCAAAACTTTTTTAAATTAACCAGTGCCTGGGCCCATAACCTATTGAGCGGCAGAATTCTAAGAGAGCTAGGTAAAACACCGTGCGTTCGCTGCAGAATTTTATTTGCGACTGAGTAACGAATGAAAGAAGTGACAAAATGGTTATACATATTTTCTTATTCCTGATTCGTGAAAGAGGGTCAAATGTCAAACAAAGGTTGCACATACAAATGCCTTATAAAAAAAGGATCCACAATAAATATGATTAATAAAAATATATTTTGTCTTCCTATTTAAAATACTAGATGCGAAGTTTTAACATCAAATGGTCCTAATACGTTACAAAATTTGATTATGATGCCCAATAATGGTATTTTTAAAGTTTCCAGGAGAAAACAAGAGAGAACGATATATTTGAGTTCCCCGACTATCTAATACCCTTTACTCAGCTAGTGGAAGTGCGAAGGAGAGTCTTCAACACTGACAGTTTTAGGCGGTTTCTGGGCGTTAGAGTGGGCGCTGCGTCTATGTCTCTGAAGTCTGTGTGCTTAATCTAAACTTTCTAGCTTTAGTAGTTCCTGATATCTCAGCGTTCATACGGACGGACAGACAGACGGACAGACGGATGGACAGATAGACGGACATGGCCAGATCGACTCGGCTATTGATCCTGATCAAGAATATATATACTTTATATAGTCGGAAACGCGCTTCCTTCTGCCTGTTACATACTTTTCAACGAATCTATTATACCCTTTTACTATACGAGTAACGGGTATAACTAGTTATGAATAGTAGGTTCTTGTGGGTTGAGTTTGGATTTTAGTTTTGGATTTTATTTTAGAGAAAAACTGAACGTTCGCTCGTTTTGCCTTCGATTTTCAGAACGAATCTTTATTTATATTCTCTAGTTATGCTCAACTCTGTTTGTTACATATTTGTTTACTTAAAGTGCTGATCTGGCCGAAAAGTGGAATTAGAGCGAATGCAGTCCTGTGTGTCGAGGGGTATCAGGTGAACCCCAATGTTTGTAGCGACTCAGCATTTTAAGTGCCGTTCGATACTTGTGGATGTCATCTAAATCTCTATTGTCAAGAGGGGTCTCGGCGGGGACTGCCGAGGGTAATTGCTGAAGCGACACTTAAGTCTCTGGCTGACGAGGGGGTTTCAACGGGGGGCCGCCGAGAGTGTACGCTGAGGCGGTAACTCCTCCCTTCTCAAACTGAACTACCGACCATAGCGGGTCCATGGTTGCTGCAAACGTTGCAACTGAAGCGGTGGCAAGTGATGTGTCCGCCGGTGAGAAAATGGTTGTCCTCCTGGAGAAACATGCCACTGCAGATACCATTATCAGTAAGACGCCAAGCATTGTGTATGTAGTTGTCGCGTGGACCGTGGTTCCCCATCGTATTTGGTTGACCTGTATTTTGGTTTCGAGATCCTCCATCCTTAGCTCGTGTATCCCCAACTCTTGGGTTGTCCTGTTCTTTTTGATCGTCTCTATCCGCGGTACATCCAGCTTCATTCCAGCTGCGCCATGCTTCTCCACTGCTTCGTATTGGACGTTGTTCACCATTGCCTTGCAATGGCTAAATTTTATTAACGCCGATCCATTTAACGTCTTCTCCGGTCCGCGATCTGATTTTAGTTTCACCTTTTCCTTCATCCTTCGTCTCGAATTCCGCCTCCATTCCACCTATCAGCCTTCTTATACATTTTTCATTAGCTTGGTTTACAATCTTATTGTTCTTACATACATATATATATATTACTTATAAACTGACATTTTTCCTTATAATAATACATTTCGTTTTCATGAATCGCCAAATAATTTGGTGTTATGCGATTATTCTTCGCAACGAAAATATTTCTTTCTTAAAAATTGGTAATCTAATTGAAAATATGATATCCGTTCTGTTCATTATGGCTCTTAGGTCTAAGAATTCATACATGTGTTTTTCTGAAATTAAATGTACACCCTGGCTTTCTAGCTCTTGCATACACTTGCTTGCCTTTTGCCTGCTGAATATGTCTCTTGAAATTACACCTATCTTACCCAATGATAAGCTCTCGTCAACATCAATCTTAATTTCCTGTTACCGATTTAATAACTGATCCCAACCCATTGATTAATCCTCTTGCTTTCCTACGTATGGGACATATGCTTTCTAATCTTGATTTTATCATCTGCAGTTTCTTATGCAGTGATTTAACTAGGTCTCTGGTTTCGGCTTCTTCCACAATCCTTAAGTGTATTCTCTCTATCGTTTCTTGATATTCCTGTAACCTTACAATATGGAAAAATGTCTTGTGAGTCTGAATTACCCTTGCTGCTCCCAGTTGTGTTTGAGCCAACGGTTCATTCCTTTTCAACGGTATGATTTCAAACTTGTTCTCTTCGGCCCCGGCAATTGACCATCTGTAATTATTGTTATTCATTTGGTTTATTAATCCGCCTGATTTTTTCTTTGTGCATTTTTTGAGGTTTGGTTGTTTGAGAACCTCGGATTGAGTTTATCTCGTTTGTTCTCCTTTTTAAATACCGTGTTCCCTATCTGTACTGGATCCCTTTTTTGTCTGTCTGTATTAGCTAACTCAATTCTTTTGATTTTTTCGTTCTCTACCCTTTCCTTAATCTTCGGATATATTTCGGCTTGGAATGCATTAATTTTCTGTAAATAATCGTGTTCATTATTAAATGTCACACTATTCAGAAGAGTAAAGAGTTCCTGGGTTGTCAGCTTTGTAGACGAATGAATAGCGTTATTATATGTTATAAAGGCCTCATTCAATACCTCTTCATGTTTAATATCCATCTTACTTGTCTTCTTGTATTCTGTAATTATCCGATACATTTTTGTTATGGCGGAGTGTAAGTATAAATCAATATGCATTATCTCCATGGTCCTTTCTGGGGTTTCTGTTACGCTGTATTTTATTTTATGGGGTCTTCTATCTTACTTCGGGATTTAACAAATATCGCAATTGTTGATCGTTTGTGTTATCACTTGTTTCATATGTGGAAAGAACACCTTCCTTTTTATATGCGCTACTGTCTCTTCTATTCCCCTGTGCTTACTTTTGATGTGATATTCTCTGACAACTTCCTCTTTTCGGTTTCTCTCTATTATATCTGGCAATAACACTGTTGCCCTATATAATCTACTATAAGCAAAATATTTGCAGTACACCTCCTGGATGGTCAAAACCAAGTCTTCCGGTATCAACAACGCCACCGTTCTCTTGGGTTTTAATATCTCCCTAAGTTTTCGTCCAATTGTTTCTTTGTCGAAATTATTTTCTGTCCACGTTATTCTCAACTTATTCCTAAATGGAATCTCATTCACTACCTTAGACATTCCCCCTTTTTCTATTATCACCTGAATATTAAATTCGTTTAACGGTTTTTCAGAAATTGGGAATCCTAATTGTAAGTCCTCTCCGTTTGTTGCTACTTCTGAGACATTTTCTAAGATATTTAACTCTGGTTGGACTCTGCTCAGTGCGTCTGCCACTACGTTCAAGGAACCCTTCTTATAAACTATTTCGTACTCGTACTCTAACATTTGGAGTCTCCATCTTACAAGCTTAGAATCAGGTTCTTTCACACTAATCAACCAGGCCAATGGTCTATGATCCGTGACTATTTTGAGCCTGGTGCCAAACAAATAATGTCTGAAATGTTTTATTGACCAAATGATGGAAAGCATTTCCTTCTCTATAGTAGCATAGTTTATTTCTAAAGTTGATAGGGTTCTACTCGCGTACGCTATTGGCCTGTCTGTTCCCAAGTTCCCTTGCGATAGGACCGATCCAATAGCATAATTGCTGGCATCTGTGGTTAAGATGAATGGTTTCTCAAAATCGGGGAATTGTAAAATTGGGTCGTTGCACAATAAGGTTTAACATATTTCAAATGCCTCTATATACTCCTCATCGATTTGCACTGCCTGTTTCCCTTTCAACTGTTTCGTCAGTGGTTTCGTTATTGCTGCAAAATCTCTAATAAATTTCCTGTAGTAGTCAAATAACCCTAGGAAGGATTAAATCTGTTTCCTAGTCTTTGGGGTAGCGAACTTTTTAATTTCTTCAATTTTTCCCGGGTTGGTTTTAAATCCCTGCGGGGTCCTTAATATTCTACCTCTGTCCTCAAAAAATCTGCCTTGTCTAATTGTAATTTGAAATTGGCTTTCGTGAGTTTTTGGAAATCCTTTTCCAAGTCCGTAACGTGTTTTTGTAGGGACCCTGAATACACCATGATATCGTCCATATAAATGAGGCAACATTTGCCCAAATATTCCCCAAAAATGTTATTCATCAACCTCTGGAATGTCGCGGGAGCATTGTTTAACCCAAACGGCATACGTACATATTCAAAATGTCCCCCCTCTGCAGAGAAAGTCGTCTTCGGAATGTCTTTTTCTTGAACCTTAATCTGATGATACCCACCTAGATCTAGCGTCGAAAAGTACATAGTCCTTCCTAAATTATCCAATACGTCACTTATTATTGGAAAAGGGAACCTATATTTTACCACTTCCTCATTCAACTTCCTATAGTCCACTACCATCCGCCATTTCCTTTCCCCAGAAGCATCCTTTTTCTTCGGCACCAACCATACCGGCGCGTTCCAAGGCGAATGGCTATGTCTGATTATTTTCTGCTCCAACAACTTCTCTAATTGCTTCCTCACTTCCTGTCTTTCTTTAAACACATATCTATATGGTCTGGAATAGATAGGAATATCATCTTTGGTTCTTATCTGGTGTTTGACAGCACTTATAAAAGACAAGTTATCCCCTTTTTTATGAAATACTCTTGGATACTTTCTACAAATTCTGAGTAACTCTTTTAGCTTCTCTTTATTAAAATGCTCTGTCCTAATCTTATGCAATAGACTGCTCCCACTGCCGTTTTTCTTTTCCTCTATGTTATTCAACTCGAATTGTTGCGTGGTCTTAAAATCAACAACATTCATCGGCTCTTTGAAAAATATGTCTTGATCTGTCTCCGCATAGTTTACCACCTTTACCAAGCTCTGTCCTGACACTGTACATACTGCCCTGTACATACCTTCAGAAATCTCAACATCCTCTTTTATTATAGTATTGCTTCGAAAAAAATCTCCGTCTTGCAGTTGTACCGGAAGAGATATAACTCTTTTTGATTCGGCCTCTATTGTATACAGTTTCGATGGCCTATACGTGACAAAATGAAATTTTTGTTTTATATTCATAAGTACATCAATTCCGATCAACCCCTCGAAGAATTGATGAAACTTAAAGAGAAACATTCTTATTTTACCAACTCCTCCCAGTTCTGGGAACATTGGTAGCAATGCCTCCCTCTCAAGTTCGTGGGACTGTGTAATGGTTTTAATAGATATTGGGTCTTTTAATTTCCTTATATACTGAGGTCGTGCTAACTCGGGTCCTGTATCCTGTATTGTTAATTTTTATTGATTTTCCTAGTTCAACTGTTATCAATAAATAAGGCAGCGTCGAAAGACTCTTCCTGGTTCCTAAATATCCTGAGGGTTGCTCAAGGCTGGTTGGGCAAAAATTTGCATCGTCCTCTTGGATATTATGTAATTGTCCCCTAATCGATGCTTCATTACCCATCCTATCGGGGATGTTACTTGAATTAAAAGATCGCCCTGAGTTGTTCGAATTGTTCGAGCTGTACGACTGTCTGGATTGCCCTGAATTATTCGAGTTGTTAAAGTTCTTGGATATTCTTGACTGTCCGCTGCCCTCTGTGTTTATTGGTGCTTCGATTGCTAGCTGACCTCTCTCTCTGCCATTGTTGCTATTATAGCCATAGTTGTTCCATGCTCGGTCCCTGTTTGCTTGCCCCTGATTCCATCGCGGATTCCTATTCTGATAATTACGATATGGTCTTTGATAATTTGGGGTCTCTCCTTGATTGAAGTTACCTGCCCTAAATGGACTTCCCATCATCGGGCTTGAGAACCCAAATCCAGGCCAACCATTCATATTTGGCATAGTAAATGGCATCGGAAACGGAGGTTGGTCGTTTCCTCCCCACTATGGGTTTCAACTGTCAGGGACCCTTCTTTCCCACTTGTTTCTGAACTTCCTCAGTAGCCTTATCTTTTGACTCCGTTGACTCCTGTGCTTTCTGATCAGAGTTGGTTTCTGCCAAGGCTACCAAGTTACTTTTTCTGCAAGCTTTTTCATAAGCTTTCGCTATGTTTAGCCCCTGCATATTCCTAATGGTCACCCCTATCGGGCCTTTTAACGCGGACACAAAGGCATTTAACACCATTTCCTCATACCATTTAATCTTCTCTTCTTTCAATAGTATATTATGCTCGCTAGACTTAACAAGGCTCACCAGCGCCTTTTTCAATGTCATGACCTTGTTATACAAGGCCTCCACTTCCAACTTCCTTTTCTTAATATGAGGCAACTCCATTATCAGGTCTTGCTCCGACCTCTTGTTTCTTAAAAATGAGAAACTAATGTCCTCTTAATCTGGTCCCAATTCAATTTCGTTTCATCTAGATCTAAGACCCTATCCGCTGCTCCTATTATCTTGCTCTTAACTGCTCTGAGCGCTATAAGTTCTATATTCGACCTTTCTTCTCCTTTGATCAAGCCTAATACCTGCTCCACCACAGCTATAAATCCGTCTAGCTTACCTCCTTCGCCATCATACTTGGGAATAATCTCTACCAAATCGATCAAGGTGATCGCTTCTAGTACACCAGTAGCTGCCATTTTCTGCTAACCTAGCTACCTTTCTGTCTGCCTATATATTTCTTTGAGTGTGTGTGTTACTTAATCTAATATTGTGTCTTAATAATATTTAGTAATAGTAATTAAAAATGTGTATTTGCCAAAACCGGATCTCCGTGTATATATATGTATGCCAGTTATTGGAATAATTTATATTGTGCGTGTATATTGTGTCCGTGTGTGAAATTGAGTTTCTGTAATTAATTATCATGAAGGACTCCTCAATACTCAACATTACTTTAACAAAATGGGGTTTCAAAATAAGTGTAGCTTCTTTTTTTTTTTGTTTTATTGTTGGGTGTTATTTCACTCTTTGTTATTATTTTCCCTTCCGATACCTTATTCCTTAAATACCCTGCATGCTGAAGCTAGCTGTTCAGCTGTGCCATACAGCTTTACAGCCAATTGCGGACAGTCATTGCTAAGGCATCGCCGTTTATCTAGTCCACCTTGCATGCTGAAGCTAGCTCGCCAAATGCGGACAGTCGTTGCACCTTGGTGTTTCTATTTTCTCTCACATACTGCGTAGTTTCTTTAACCCCCAGCCATACCTACGCTAGGCAGCCGCCCTGTGCGTTACAGAGCGCCGCCCATGGCTGGATTGCATAATTTCTTTTCTTTATTGTTCTCTTATTTTTTTTTATTAATATTTTTATACCCGTTACTCGTAGAGTAAAAGGGTATACTAGATTCGTTGAAAAGTATGTAACAGGCAGAAGGAAGCGTTTCCGACCATATAAAGTATATATATTCTTGATCAGGATCAGTAGCCGAGTCGATCTGGCCATGTCCGTCTGTCCGTCCGTCTGTCCGTCTGTCCGTCCGTATGAACGTCGAGATCTCAGGAACTACAAAAGCAAGAAAGTTGAGATTAAGTATACAGACTCCAGGGACATAGACGCAGCGCAAGTTTTTCGATTCATGTTGCCACGCCCACTCTAACGCCCACAAACCGCCCAAAACTGCCACGCCCACACTTTTGAAAAATGTTTTGATATTTTTTCATTTTTGTATTGGTCTTGTAAATTTCTATCGATTTGTCAAAAAACTTTTTGCCACGCCCACTCTAACGCCCACAAACCGCCCAAAGCTGCCACGCCCACACTTTTGAAAAATGTTTTGAAATTTTTTCATTTTTGTATTGGCCTTGTAAATTTCTATCGATTTGCCAAAAAACTTTTTGCCACGCCCACTCTAACGCCCACAAACCGCCCAAAGCGGCTACTCCCACACTTTTGAAAAATGTTTTGATATGTTTTCATTTTTGTATTAGTCTTGTAAAATTCTATCGATTTGCCAAAAAACTTTCTGCCACGCCCACTATAACGCCTACAAACCGCCAAAAACTGTGTTTAAGGCTCTGCTTCTCCCTTCCACTAGCTGAGTAACGGGTATCAGATAGTCGGGGAACTCGACTATAGCGTTTTCTCTTGTTTCTTCTTCATATCCAGTAATTTTTATTTTTTAATTTTTTTTCATTTCGATATTTATTTCAAATTGATTTATTCCGTCGTATTTTCCTCTATTTAAAATTTTAATTTTTCTCTATATACGAATATCTATTCCTATGCTAAGCAGCCGCCCCGTGCGTTACAGCGCGCCGCCTAATACATGTGATTGTCTATCCTATTCCTAATTATCCACTTTTGGTCTCGTCCTCAAGCTAAGCAGCCACCCTGTTTGCACAGCGTCCTGCCCAATACATGCGAACGAGCCCCTAATTTATTAATTTCCCTACTTCAGGCTCCGCGGTGTTTTCCGATCCGCCCCTGTACTTGTATGCAACGTTCGCTTCCATGGAACCGTTGCGTACGACCGTTCTCCTACCGCCTCATACCATCGAAGTTTTTGTTGCACTGAACCTCGATCTCCGACCGCCCGAACCGTCCGGCCTGACGTCGACCGACGACCGTTCGCTCGGCGAACTTCTCGTTGCGTCGAACCGCCGACAACCATTGTCGCTTGCCGCGACGGTCGTTCGTCTGCTTGAGCCGTTCGACGCAAACCGCCTGCCAACATCCGCCACCGACCATTCGTTCAATCGAACCGAACTTCTTTACCGTGCATTTTATTTCGTGTTTTTATTTCTTCCACAATAAAATCTGCTTTTTCCAATTTCTCGTCATATTTAAATTTCTAAATTACTTCGCTTCTACTTGTCATTTTAACTTAATTTTTCCATTACTTCTTATTATTTTTTATAGCCAACTTTTTCTTGCATTTGTCTTTTTCCTCCTTTCCACAGCTGTAACATTTGTTCAGCCCTTACAGTTGCAGCTCCCTTGTAAGCCTGTTATACTAAGTGAGGTCAAAGAATTGGTGTCCAAGCTAAACAACAAAAAGGCGCCTGGTGAAGACGGGCTCGAAAACAGGACACTCAAGTTGCTGCCCACCAAGGCCCTCCTGTTTATCACACTGATCTTTAACTTCTGCCTAAGACTCAGCTATTTCCCAAAGGGCTGGAAAAATGCAGCAGTTACAATGATTCACAAGCCAGACAAGCCACCATCGGAAGTTGACTCGTATAGGCCCATTAGCCTATTACCAGCCCTTGCCAAAATGCTTGAACGAATTATTCTTACTCGCATTCTAAGCACCCCAGCAGTACGGGATGTTCTTCCCGATTACCAGTTTGGTTTTAAAAACAGCACGGCACCCCGGAACAGCTCAACCGAGTTGTTAACTTCGTTCTGGAGGCAGTTGAGACCGGAGAATACGCGGCTGCTGTCTTTCTTGACATAAGACAAGCATTCGATAGGGTTTGGCATGCGGGCTTGCTATATAAGCTAAAACAAATTTATCTCTCCACAGCTTTTCCTTCTTTCAAAAAGCTTTCTGGTGGACCGCAGCTTTTCGGTACTAGTTGATGGGCGGCATGCTTCCGATAGAAAATCTATTAAAGCCGGCGTTCCTCAGGGTAGCGTTTTAGGCCCAACGTTTTACTCGCTCTTCACCTCAGATATGCCTTCGATATCCTGCCTTGAACCCGAATTTCAAAATAATGCCCTCCTTGCCACTTTTGCAGACGATACGGCCATCATAACCAGGAGTCCTTCCGAAATTGAGGCCACTGATATTCTTCAGAGCTACCTGGATCAGTATTCCAACTGGGCTAATAATTGGAATATTGGCATTAACAGCTCCAAATGTGTTAATGTGACGTTTTCGAACAGGCGTAAATACTGTCCCGGAGTGACCTTGCAAAATGTCACCCTTGTGCACAAAGCATTCCACAAATATCTTGGACTGGTTTTGGATCGACGCCTCACATTTAGCCGCCACACTACCATGGTCAAGCAGGCTTTGATCTCAAAAGCTAGACGAATGGACTGGCTACTCAGACAGCGTAAACTCTCGCTACCCAATAAAGTGAGGATATACAAAAATATCCTTGCTCCAGTCTGGATGTATGGTATCCAAATCCACAAGCAAAGATTTTGCGTAGGCTTTCAAATTCCCATCTGAGGGCAAGGAACATTGAACGTGACCTGAAAGTTACTCCCATAGGCGACGCTATCAATAAAATATCTGAAAGATACGGAAATCGGCTCCAATGCCATCCTAACCAACTAGCCAGCTGTTTATCTACCCCACTTGTCCCTGTACATCGTCGCAGAAGAGGTCCACTGAGGAGATTCCCCATTGATCTCACATATCGAAAAATATCATAAAATAATTCTATAGGAAATAAAAATAAAATTAGTTCTAAGATATAATAAATGTTAGATTAAGCGCCCCATTTTGTAATCAATTTGATCAAGCTGTCGATAGTTATAATGGTAGCAATAAGCAAATTTAAAATCCAATTAATAAATAGATATCAATATCAAAAGTAACATTTGTATTATTTTTTTTATTGTAATTTTACTATTTTTTGACCTGAAAGTTACTCCCATTGGCGACGCTATCAATAAAATATCTGAAAGATACGGAAATCGGCTCCAATGCCATCCTAACCAACTAGCCAGCTGTTTATCTACCCCACTTGTCCCTGTACATCGTCGCAGAAGAGGTCCACTGAGGAGATTCCCCATTGATCTCACATATCGAAAAATATCATAAAATAATTCTATAGGAAATAAAAATAAAATTAGTTCTAAGATATAATAAATGTTAGATTAAGCGCCCCATTTTGTAATCAATTTGATCAAGCTGTCGATAGTTATAATGGTAGCAATAAGCAAATTTAAAATCCAATTAATAAATAGATATCAATATCAAAGGTAACATTTGTATTATTTTTTTTATTGTAATTTTACTATTTTTTATTTCTCCCTGCATTTGTTTGTTTTCTTCTTTTCATTTGCGTTACTATCTTTTTAATTGCGATTTATTATTTCCTTAAAACCTCCATTTCACTCAGAACACTCTACTCACGTTTTTTTCCTGTTCTTCCTTACAATGCTATTGTTAAAATAATTCTCTACATCTTTGGTCGTCACGAATTCTTTCTTCCTGTTGAATCCGTCCTTAGGCCAAAGGACTACCGACTGCGCCAGTTATGAATAGTAGGTTCTTGTGGGTTGAGTTTGGATTTTAGTTTTGGATTTTATTTTAGAGAAAAACTGAACGTCCGCTCGTTTTGCCTTCGATTTTCAGAACGAAACTTTATTTATATTCTCTAGTTATGCTCAACTCTGTTTGGTACATATTTGTTTACTTAAAGTGCTGATCTGGCCGAAAAGTGGAATTAGAGCGGATGCAGTTCTGTGTGTCGAGGGGTATCGGGTGAACCCCAATGTTTGTAGCGACTCAGCATTTTAAGTGCCGTTCGATACTTGTGGATGTCATCTAAATCTCAATTGGCAAGAGGGGTCTATGCGGGGACCGCCGAGGGTAATTGCTGAAGCGACTCTTAAGTCTCTGGCTGACGAGGGGGTTTCGGCGGGGGGCCGCCGAGAGTGTATGCTGAGGCGGTAACTTGAAAGGTTTATTAAAATAAGTTTAAAAATCTCCATTATAGGGAAAAATACAATCTAACATTTACAAATATTATTAAACACGTCCTAAATACAACACAACTCCACAATTTATTCAAAACAGTACCCACTTGCTTAAATGCATGAAATTGAAGTCGAAAACAAGTTCAGGAATTAATTAATCAGGGATGAGTTAGGGAAAATAATTCACCATACAATAGTCCAACCTGGGTAGTACAAAAAATCGAATGCTTCTCGAAAAATGAAGTATAGAGTAATAATTGATTATTTAAATCTCAATGAAATAACTATTCCCGACAGATATCCAAAACCAAAAATGGACGAAATCCTTGGTAAATTGGAAAAAGATAAGTATTTCACAACTATCGATTTCCATCATTTTGAAATGAACACAGAATCAATATCTAAAACTTTATTTTCCACCGAAAGCGGTAATTACGAATATCTTCGAATGTCTTCAGTAATATACTTCGACCGTTGCTTAACAAACACAGTTCTGTGTATCTGGATGATATTACAATTTTTATACCCGTTACTCGTAGAGTAAAAGGGTATAGTAGATTCGTTGAAAAGTATGTAACAGGCAGAAGGAAGCGTTTCCGACCATATAAAGTATATAAATTCTTGATCAGGACCAATAGCCGAGTCGATATGACCATGTCCGTCTGTCTGTCCGCCCGTATGAACGCTGTGATCTCAGGAACTACAAAAGCTAGAAAGTTGAGACTAAGCATACAGACTCCACAGACATAGACGCATCGCAAGTTTGTCGATTCATGTTGCCACGCCCACTCTAACGCCTACAAACCGCCCAAAACTGCCACGCCCTCACTTTTGAAAAATGTTTTGATATTTTTTCATTTTTGTATTGGTCTTGAATTTTTCTATTGATTTACCAAAAAACTTTTTGCCACATCCACTCTAACGCCCACAATCTTTCTGCCACGCACACTATAACGCCTACAAACCGCCAAAAACTGTGTTTAAGACTTTCCTTCTCCCTTCCACTAGCTGAGTAACGGGTATCAGATAGTCGGGGAACTCGACTATAGCGTTCTCTCTTGTTTTTTCTCATCCCTTACACTTAAATGCATTACAACAAGTTATTTCAAAACTTGCAGAAGCAAATCTAAAATTGCAGCTAGTTAAATGTGAATTCCTCAAAAAAGAAGATCGTTTTTTTGGTCCCATCGTAACCCCTAATGGCATAAAACCAAACCCTCTTAGAGTTAAGGCCATAAATTCATAACTCATTTCGAAAAGGTAAAAGAAATCAGAGCAAGTTATTATCATAAATTTTTACCAAATTGTGCAGACATAGCAAAACTAACGACCAAATGTTTAACTTATTGAACACGAGCTAAATTACAGTGCTATTGAAAAAGAAATACTCGACATAGTTAACTAGGATGACAATTTATAATTTCTATTGACCATAAACCTCTTAGATGGCTGCATACCTCAGAGGAACCAAATGCTAAGTTACAAAGATGGCGAGCTGAATTAAAAGAATACCAATTTATAATTGACTATATAAAGGAAAGGAAAATTCAGTTGCAGATGCATCAAGAATTCAAATTGAAAAAATATTATTGTTTGGGAACAAGACACCCTGTATGCGCGCGAACAAGGCACCATTTATCTTTTGTTTGCTCAGTTGCTTCAGCGGGGCTTATCATCGAAATTAATGCTAGCATCCCACCGCTGCGCGAGCTTGCCCAGAATTTTCCCATAACTTCTAACTCCTTACTTGTTTACATCTTAAGCTGGTATAATCGTATGGCGTGTGCACAGCCAAAGCATTAGTTTAGTCGCATTTTGCCTCTCAATAAAAACATACGCATCAGTGCCGACATTATTATTTCAAGTGTTTTAAAGCTTTAAACTTAGCTCAACCAATCCAAACTCGACACGCAGCTGCAACGCACCACGCAGATACGCGTACTCGACAGAAAGAGCCAAAGTGCACAAACATCGTGCCAGCAGAATCATCAACTATTTAAGTGTCCTCAGTTTATAGCACTCGACATTGCATCTTAACTTCCTCAAAGCAAGGAAGCTTTCTTTCAAACTGGACTGGAATGAGGCATCCAGCTCATATGGTGGGCACCTGTACCTCGCGGCATACTTGTTGGATCTGCCGCCGCAACCATTATACTTTGATTCATGGCTCGGCGCAGCGAGTGTCGACAGGCGTGTTCGACCATTAGTCTCATGCGAGGTATCTATAATTACCCTATAATTTCTCTTCTTGGTCTCGCCGGCAACAGCACGGGCGTTACCTGAGGACGCATGTCAAGCTGCGCTCTTGTCATTCGAGTCAAACTATCGAATTGGTCTCGTCGTCACTCCCAGCCCAAGTTAGGAAGACATTTTTTGGTAACGACTTTCCTATCGCGCTCAATACTGTTTTTGGTTGGATTATTGCAGGTTCTTCTTCTGCCTGCGATGATCATCCTACTACTGCTATTACTCATCAAGCAGACCTAGGAACAATGGTTCGTTTTTTCATGGAAATGGACAGCATTCAATCCAACCATGCTCTCTTGGACGCTATCGATCCTACAGAGCGTCATTTTACTGCCACCTATAAGCGCACGACGGACGGGGCTTTTGTCGTCGACTACCCTTTTAAAGAGAAGGCACCGCCTATTGAATCGACCTTGCCACCGGCAAACAATCTCCTGTTCTCGCTGGGATGGAAATTTCGTCGGTTTTGTTACGTCGGCGTATTAGTGCCCGTGTCCTGGGTAAGGTGTAAGGAGGGGGGGGATCCGATGTTCAGGAAACAGGTTGCCAGCGTAAGCCCGACGATTTTGGGGCGTGGGGTCTTGGTAAGCCCCTCACCTCTCCAACATAACGAGAATACATTTTATAAGTGCCTGTAAAAGTTCGTACCGTTCGTCAGTCAGCAGTCCTCAGTGCCCCCCCCCCCACCAAGCTCTAGCTTGATCGTAAAACGATCGGGAAAATTTTCGGCCACATTCCCACCCCTTCATGCGTCCGATTGCCTGATGGATCGTTGCGGGCCGCTCTATACGATCCCCTTTGTCAAAGTTGTCCGTCAAACGTTATGTTATCGTTTCTGGCCTACTGCACTTCTCGCGTCAGCCCCCTTTTTAAAAATGTTTACCTACTCATTTTTTTGTAGTTAAATAATTAACACACCTTTATAGATTAATAAATTGTTGGCTAGTGCAATGTGTAATAGAAAAATTAAAGGCTATCATAAAACGATTATGCGAAGTTGACTATAATTGTTTTTAGCGGGGAGTATTGAATTCTTCACCGGACATCGGTGCGCACGTCAACAAAAGTTGTTGGCTATTCTTAAAGTGCTGATCTGGCCGAAAAGTGGAATTAGAGCGGATGCAGTTCTGTGTGTCGAGGGGTATCGGGTGAACCCCAATGTTTGTAGCGACTCAGCATTTTAAGTGCCGTTCGATACTTGTGGATGTCATCTAAATCTCAATTGGCAAGAGGGGTCTCGGCGGGGACCCCCGCGGGTAATTGTTGAAGTGACACTTAAGTCTCTGGCTGACGAGGGGGTTTCGGCGGGGGGCCGCCGAGAGTGTATGCTGAGGCGGTAACTTGAAAGGTTTATTAAAATAAGTTTAAAAATCTCCATTATAGGGAAAAATACAATCTAACATTTACAAATATTATTAAACACGTCCTAAATACAACACAACTCCACAATTTATTCAAAACAGTACCCACTTGCTTAAATGCATGAAATTGAAGTCGAAAACAAGTTCAGGAATTAATTAATCAGGGATGAGTTAGGGAAAATAATTCACCATACAATAGTCCAACCTGGGTAGTACAAAAAATCGAATGCTTCTCGAAAAATGAAGTATAGAGTAATAATTGATTATTTAAATCTCAATGAAATAACTATTCCCGACAGATATCCAAAACCAAAAATGGACGAAATCCTTGGTAAATTGGAAAAAGATAAGTATTTCACAACTATCGATTTCCATCATTTTGAAATGAACACAGAATCAATATCTAAAACTTTATTTTCCACCGAAAGCGGTAATTACGAATATCTTCGAATGTCTTCAGTAATATACTTCGACCGTTGCTTAACAAACACAGTTCTGTGTATCTGGATGATATTACAATTTTTATACCCGTTACTCGTAGAGTAAAAGGGTATAGTAGATTCGTTGAAAAGTATGTAACAGGCAGAAGGAAGCGTTTCCGACCATATAAAGTATATAAATTCTTGATCAGGACCAATAGCCGAGTCGATATGACCATGTCCGTCTGTCTGTCCGCCCGTATGAACGCTGTGATCTCAGGAACTACAAAAGCTAGAAAGTTGAGACTAAGCATACAGACTCCACAGACATAGACGCATCGCAAGTTTGTCGATTCATGTTGCCACGCCCACTCTAACGCCTACAAACCGCCCAAAACTGCCACGCCCTCACTTTTGAAAAATGTTTTGATATTTTTTCATTTTTGTATTGGTCTTGAATTTTTCTATTGATTTACCAAAAAACTTTTTGCCACATCCACTCTAACGCCCACAATCTTTCTGCCACGCACACTATAACGCCTACAAACCGCCAAAAACTGTGTTTAAGACTTTCCTTCTCCCTTCCACTAGCTGAGTAACGGGTATCAGATAGTCGGGGAACTCGACTATAGCGTTCTCTCTTGTTTTTTCTCATCCCTTACACTTAAATGCATTACAACAAGTTATTTCAAAACTTGCAGAAGCAAATCTAAAATTGCAGCTAGTTAAATGTGAATTCCTCAAAAAAGAAGATCGTTTTTTTGGTCCCATCGTAACCCCTAATGGCATAAAACCAAACCCTCTTAGAGTTAAGGCCATAAATTCATAACTCATTTCGAAAAGGTAAAAGAAATCAGAGCAAGTTATTATCATAAATTTTTACCAAATTGTGCAGACATAGCAAAACTAACGACCAAATGTTTAACTTATTGAACACGAGCTAAATTACAGTGCTATTGAAAAAGAAATACTCGACATAGTTAACTAGGATGACAATTTATAATTTCTATTGACCATAAACCTCTTAGATGGCTGCATACCTCAGAGGAACCAAATGCTAAGTTACAAAGATGGCGAGCTGAATTAAAAGAATACCAATTTATAATTGACTATATAAAGGAAAGGAAAATTCAGTTGCAGATGCATCAAGAATTCAAATTGAAAAAATATTATTGTTTGGGAACAAGACACCCTGTATGCGCGCGAACAAGGCACCATTTATCTTTTGTTTGCTCAGTTGCTTCAGCGGGGCTTATCATCGAAATTAATGCTAGCATCCCACCGCTGCGCGAGCTTGCCCAGAATTTTCCCATAACTTCTAACTCCTTACTTGTTTACATCTTAAGCTGGTATAATCGTATGGCGTGTGCACAGCCAAAGCATTAGTTTAGTCGCATTTTGCCTCTCAATAAAAACATACGCATCAGTGCCGACATTATTATTTCAAGTGTTTTAAAGCTTTAAACTTAGCTCAACCAATCCAAACTCGACACGCAGCTGCAACGCACCACGCAGATACGCGTACTCGACAGAAAGAGCCAAAGTGCACAAACATCGTGCCAGCAGAATCATCAACTATTTAAGTGTCCTCAGTTTATAGCACTCGACATTGCATCTTAACTTCCTCAAAGCAAGGAAGCTTTCTTTCAAACTGGACTGGAATGAGGCATCCAGCTCATATGGTGGGCACCTGTACCTCGCGGCATACTTGTTGGATCTGCCGCCGCAACCATTATACTTTGATTCATGGCTCGGCGCAGCGAGTGTCGACAGGCGTGTTCGACCATTAGTCTCATGCGAGGTATCTATAATTACCCTATAATTTCTCTTCTTGGTCTCGCCGGCAACAGCACGGGCGTTACCTGAGGACGCATGTCAAGCTGCGCTCTTGTCATTCGAGTCAAACTATCGAATTGGTCTCGTCGTCACTCCCAGCCCAAGTTAGGAAGACATTTTTTGGTAACGACTTTCCTATCGCGCTCAATACTGTTTTTGGTTGGATTATTGCAGGTTCTTCTTCTGCCTGCGATGATCATCCTACTACTGCTATTACTCATCAAGCAGACCTAGGAACAATGGTTCGTTTTTTCATGGAAATGGACAGCATTCAATCCAACCATGCTCTCTTGGACGCTATCGATCCTACAGAGCGTCATTTTACTGCCACCTATAAGCGCACGACGGACGGGGCTTTTGTCGTCGACTACCCTTTTAAAGAGAAGGCACCGCCTATTGAATCGACCTTGCCACCGGCAAACAATCTCCTGTTCTCGCTGGGATGGAAATTTCGTCGGTTTTGTTACGTCGGCGTATTAGTGCCCGTGTCCTGGGTAAGGTGTAAGGAGGGGGGGGATCCGATGTTCAGGAAACAGGTTGCCAGCGTAAGCCCGACGATTTTGGGGCGTGGGGTCTTGGTAAGCCCCTCACCTCTCCAACATAACGAGAATACATTTTATAAGTGCCTGTAAAAGTTCGTACCGTTCGTCAGTCAGCAGTCCTCAGTGCCCCCCCCCCCCCACCAAGCTCTAGCTTGATCGTAAAACGATCGGGAAAATTTTCGGCCACATTCCCACCCCTTCATGCGTCCGATTGCCTGATGGATCGTTGCGGGCCGCTCTATACGATCCCCTTTGTCAAAGTTGTCCGTCAAACGTTATGTTATCGTTTCTGGCCTACTGCACTTCTCGCGTCAGCCCCCTTTTTAAAAATGTTTACCTACTCATTTTTTTGTAGTTAAATAATTAACACACCTTTATAGATTAATAAATTGTTGGCTAGTGCAATGTGTAATAGAAAAATTAAAGGCTATCATAAAACGATTATGCGAAGTTGACTATAATTGTTTTTAGCGGGGAGTATTGAATTCTTCACCGGACATCGGTGCGCACGTCAACAAAAGTTGTTGGCTATTCACGACTACAAACGTCGCTCTAAGAGCTCTTGTCTTTGCAAATTAAAAACTTGCCGCTGAAAAGTTATTTTTCTTTAAACAATATTGAACATTTCATTAGTATGAAATATATTGCCAGGAAGAGGCTAACCTAAAAAGAATTTTTTTATACCGTCCTTCGGTTATTATTACAAAAACATACATAAAATTTCTAATCGTATAAAAATAATATTGGCACAGGAATGTATGCATATATAAGAATATAGAGAAAAACACGAAACCAGTGTTCCGTCAAACTTACCCCACTTCAATCCGGAGCGATAAGATCTCGACACGTTGGATCCTGGCTGCTGCTATATATACTGATGGACGTTAGAGTGGGCGTGGCAACATGAATCGACAAACTTGCACTGCTTCTATATCTCTGAAGTCTGCATGCTGAATCTCAGCATCTCTTTCTAGCATTTATAGTTCCTGAGATCTCGACGTTCATACGGACGGACAGACAGACTGACGGACATGGCCAGATCGACTCGGCTATTGATCCTGATCAAGAATATATATACTTTATATGGTCGGAAACGCTACCTTCTGCCTGTTACATACTTTTCAACGAATCTAGTATACCCTTTTACTCTACGATCAACAAAACTTGATGGATCAGGGTATTAACCGGTCAGGATGGCCGAATTGTAGTAGGATAAGCATATAGATGTGTAGTAGGATAAACTATAGATGTAATTAAGTATAATTATACGTATAAATATGTAACATAAGTAAGCACAGGAATGTACAATATAACGTATGAGTGTTTTAATATTTGTAAGCGTTTATCAATGATCAGCTGTGTTTATCGCAGCCAACTTTAATTAGAGAATGTTAAAACTGACGATATGTAAAAACTGACGATAAGTTAAAACTGACGCTATGTTAGGTAGACATTTGTGAATAATGTTTTAAGATTTTATCGTTTTGATTGTAACTAACTGGTTCTTTTCTATTGTGATTGGCTTTAGATAGTATTCCATAACTTTATGTTTGAAATCAAAAATAAAGTATCTACATGTTTTTTGTTTGTCACTGAGTGGACAGAGGTTTTGTATCTGTCAACACATAGAAACTAACTCTGTACTCTTAAAAGTAGGATCCAAAAAAGTATTTAAATCAGTTCAGTATTTTAGGAGTTACACGTTCAAAATTTAACCTTTTTTGGGTTGCAAAAGAAGAAGGTGTTTTTTTTATAAAAAATTCGGACTTTGCGGTCGATTTGTAGGTAAAATATGTAACCGACCAACTTGGTCATCAAATCTCTGTAAAACCAAGGTAGAATAATGTTTTTTTTTTATAAAAAATTCGGACTTTGCGGTCGATTTGTAGGTAAAATATGTAACCGACCAACTTGGTCATCAAATCTCTGTAAAACCAAGGTAGAATAAATGTATAATATTCTTTGTACGTGCAGGTATACCTGTTTAACGAAGTACTAATTTTCACCTATTTTTCAACTTTGATGGAAAACAAATAATTACCGGATTTTAGGTTTGGCGTATGAGCTGTTGTTCTTGGATATGTTCTTTATCATAATCAAAAGAGATCGGGCCCTCCGACGTCCTACCACGAATTTCCCAGGCAAAAAATACTTTCAACTCAACGTAAAAAACGCGCGGCTTAGTGCAAATTCTGCTACAAGCGCAGTCGCTGCGCAGTACGAAATTATGTGGCGGGCATACATTTTTCCTGTATTGGCGGCTTGTTTTTCAATCCCTGACTTTGTTATGATTTTAAATGAATGTATAATTATTAACTATTCTTTAAAAATATAAAATTAAATAAAATTGATTAATTATTAATAAAATTTTTAATTATTTGTAAAAAAAAAAGGTAAAACTATATGAAAAATTGACAAAATACAAAATAAAAAAAACATAAATGTGTTTTTTTTAAATTTATTTATTTTTTGTTTTTAAAACATTTAATATGTACCATATTAGCATTTTCAGAGAAAACAGATGAAAAGTATTTGTCGAAAATGGATACAAATTGAGAAAACTGCCACCAAAAACATTTATTTTCGAGTACAAAATCTACTATTTATCACACCATATTGTATGACCACTTAATCTAAAGGTACTAAAATTACTTTTTATTAAAAAAAAATATCTCAACTGGTTCAAGAGTTATGATTTTTGTAACCCAAAAGTATCTAAGGCGCCACTGTGCAACGGTAGATCTTTAAGAAGGTAGAGTGAAATCTATTATAGTTCTATTTGCAACGACCCAAGATTATTATGAACGAAAAATTTACTGACGATTTTTACTCTAGGGGAAATAGTTTAGCAAATTTAGTAAATTTGTCGATGCCGCTGAGATAATTTTTTTTTCTATTTTTCGGTTAATTAATTAATTGAGAGTAATGGAAGATACCAAGGAAATACAGATGTTATTTTTATATTTTTTTTAGAGAAAAAAAGGAACAAATTTGAAAAAAGGGAATTTTTTTTTTATTTTTAAGTCCGATATTTGATTTCTTAAAAAAAAAGATTTGTATTAGAATACTTTACACTATTGGTTCTTACTTCACTGTAATTTTTGTATGATTTATTCAGTTAAGGTAAGAATCCTCCTAACAATAGAAACATTCTAATAGAGGTAAAAAAAAAAAAATGTAGTACGTTTTTTTAATAAAAGAAAAATTTTTGTTTTTGAAAGGATTTTATATTATTGTAAAACGTCTTATTTTACGAAAATTAAGCGATTAATTTGTGAAGCGCGTGTTGCGTTTTGGGCATATTTTTTGCTGTTGTTGGATTTCTTAAACCTATTTTTTTTTAAATTATGATTCTTTTTTATTCTTCTTTAAAGAATCGGTTTACTGATAATTTTTTTGTTATTTGGGCACCCGGCGTATTCGAATCCGTATTCGTCTTTATTGGTTTTGCCTACTATGGTACGGTTGCCACACAACACACTAGGCGGCTTTTCTGTGTGATTTGCACCTCTAAGCGTATGCTGCCACACACCACTTTATAGCTCTTTTAAACATTAATTTAAAAAAGACGATCGCAAAAAAAAATTTCTGCAGCGGTTATCGTTTACAAAATTCCGGCATGCTCGCCGCAGTGATTAGTTCCGTGTTTAAATTTTATTTATTCAGATTTTCTATAATATGTTTTTGTTGCGCAAATCGTTACACTCGCATATCTCAGCATACGCGTACGTATGCTGAACGCCGTAGTGATAAGTTTTGTGTTTTGGTAGATATACAGCTGGTAGACATACAGCTTTACAGCCAATTGCGGACAGTCATTGCTAAGGCATCGCTGTTTATCTAGTCCACCTTGCATGCTGAAGCTAGCTCGCCAAATGCGGACAGTCGTTGCACCTTGGTGTTTCTATTTTCTCTCACATACTGCGTAGTTTCTTTAACCCCCAGCCATACCTACGCTAGGCAGCCGCCCTGTGCGTTACAGAGCGCCGCCCATGGCTGGATTGCATAATTTCTTTTCTTTATTGTTCTCTTATTTTTTTTTATTAATATTTTTATACCCGTTACTCGTAGAGTAAAAGGGTATACTAGATTCGTTGAAAAGTATGTAACAGGCAGAAGGAAGCGTTTCCGACCATATAAAGTATATATATTCTTGATCAGGATCAGTAGCCGAGTCGATCTGGCCATGTCCGTCTGTCCGTCCGTCTGTCCGTCTGTCCGTCCGTATGAACGTCGAGATCTCAGGAACTACAAAAGCAAGAAAGTTGAGATTAAGTATACAGACTCCAGGGACATAGACGCAGCGCAAGTTTTTCGATTCATGTTGCCACGCCCACTCTAACGCCCACAAACCGCCCAAAACTGCCACGCCTACACTTTTGAAAAATGTTTTGATATTTTTTCATTTTTGTATTGGTCTTGTAAATTTCTATCGATTTGTCAAAAAACTTTTTGCCACGCCCACTCTAACGCCCACAAACCGCCCAAAGCTGCCACGCCCACACTTTTGAAAAATGTTTTGAAATTTTTTCATTTTTGTATTGGCCTTGTAAATTTCTATCGATTTGCCAAAAAACTTTTTGCCACGCCCACTCTAACGCCCACAAACCGCCCAAAGCGGCTACTCCCACACTTTTGAAAAATGTTTTGATATGTTTTCATTTTTGTATTAGTCTTGTAAAATTCTATCGATTTGCCAAAAAACTTTCTGCCACGCCCACTATAACGCCTACAAACCGCCAAAAACTGTGATTAAGGCTCTGCTTCTCCCTTCCACTAGCTGAGTAACGGGTATCAGATAGTCGGGGAACTCGACTATAGCGTTTTCTCTTGTTTCTTCTTCATATCCAGTAATTTTTATTTTTTAATTTTTTTTCATTTCGATATTTATTTCAAATTGATTTATTCCGTCGTATTTTCCTCTATTTAAAATTTTAATTTTTCTCTATATACGAATATCTATCTATTCCTATGCTAAGCACACGCCCCGTGCGTTACAGCGCGCCGCCTAATACATGTGATTGTCTATCCTATTCCTAATTATCCACTTTTGGTCTCGTCCTCAAGCTAAGCAGCCACCCTGTTTGCACAGCGTCCTGCCCAATACATGCGAACGAGCCCCTAATTTATTAATTTCCCTACTTCAGGCTCCGCGGTGTTTTCCGATCCGCCCCTGTACTTGTATGCAACGTTCGCTTCCATGGAACCGTTGCGTACGACCGTTCTCCTACCGCCTCATACCATCGAAGTTTTTGTTGCACTGAACCTCGATCTCCGACCGCCCGAACCGTCCGGCCTGACGTCGACCGACGACCGTTCGCTCGGCGAACTTCTCGTTGCGTCGAACCGCCGACAACCATTGTCGCTTGCCGCGACGGTCGTTCGTCTGCTTGAGCCGTTCGACGCAAACCGCCTGCCAACATCCGCCACCGACCATTCGTTCAATCGAACCGAACTTCTTTACCGTGCATTTTATTTCGTGTTTTTATTTCTTCAACAATAAAATCTGCTTTTTCCAATTTCTCGTCATATTTAAATTTCTAAATTACTTCGCTTCTACTTGTCATTTTAACTTAATTTTTCCATTACTTCTTATTATTTTTTATAGCCAACTTTTTCTTGCATTTGTCTTTTTCCTCCTTTCCACAGCTGTAACATTTGTTCAGCCCTTACAGTTGCAGCTCCCTTGTAAGCCTGTTATACTAAGTGAGGTCAAAGAATTGGTGTCCAAGCTAAACAACAAAAAGGCGCCTGGTGAAGACGGGCTCGAAAACAGGACACTCAAGTTGCTGCCCACCAAGGCCCTCCTGTTTATCACACTGATCTTTAACTTCTGCCTAAGACTCAGCTATTTCCCAAAGGGCTGGAAAAATGCAGCAGTTACAATGATTCACAAGCCAGACAAGCCACCATCGGAAGTTGACTCGTATAGGCCCATTAGCCTATTACCAGCCCTTGCCAAAATGCTTGAACGAATTATTCTTACTCGCATTCTAAGCACCCCAGCAGTACGGGATGTTCTTCCCGATTACCAGTTTGGTTTTAAAAACAGCACGGCACCCCGGAACAGCTCAACCGAGTTGTTAACTTCGTTCTGGAGGCAGTTGAGACCGGAGAATACGCGGCTGCTGTCTTTCTTGACATAAGACAAGCATTCGATAGGGTTTGGCATGCGGGCTTGCTATATAAGCTAAAACAAATTTATCTCTCCACAGCTTTTCCTTCTTTCAAAAAGCTTTCTGGTGGACCGCAGCTTTTCGGTACTAGTTGATGGGCGGCATGCTTCCGATAGAAAATCTATTAAAGCCGGCGTTCCTCAGGGTAGCGTTTTAGGCCCAACGTTTTACTCGCTCTTCACCTCAGATATGCCTTCGATATCCTGCCTTGAACCCGAATTTCAAAATAATGCCCTCCTTGCCACTTTTGCAGACGATACGGCCATCATAACCAGGAGTCCTTCCGAAATTGAGGCCACTGATATTCTTCAGAGCTACCTGGATCAGTATTCCAACTGGGCTAATAATTGGAATATTGGCATTAACAGCTCCAAATGTGTTAATGTGACGTTTTCGAACAGGCGTAAATACTGTCCCGGAGTGACCTTGCAAAATGTCACCCTTGTGCACAAAGCATTCCACAAATATCTTGGACTGGTTTTGGATCGACGCCTCACATTTAGCCGCCACACTACCATGGTCAAGCAGGCTTTGATCTCAAAAGCTAGACGAATGGACTGGCTACTCAGACAGCGTAAACTCTCGCTACCCAATAAAGTGAGGATATACAAAAATATCCTTGCTCCAGTCTGGATGTATGGTATCCAAATCCACAAGCAAAGATTTTGCGTAGGCTTTCAAATTCCCATCTGAGGGCAAGGAACATTGAACGTGACCTGAAAGTTACTCCCATAGGCGACGCTATCAATAAAATATCTGAAAGATACGGAAATCGGCTCCAATGCCATCCTAACCAACTAGCCAGCTGTTTATCTACCCCACTTGTCCCTGTACATCGTCGCAGAAGAGGTCCACTGAGGAGATTCCCCATTGATCTCACATATCGAAAAATATCATAAAATAATTCTATAGGAAATAAAAATAAAATTAGTTCTAAGATATAATAAATGTTAGATTAAGCGCCCCATTTTGTAATCAATTTGATCAAGCTGTCGATAGTTATAATGGTAGCAATAAGCAAATTTAAAATCCAATTAATAAATAGATATCAATATCAAAAGTAACATTTGTATTATTTTTTTTATTGTAATTTTACTATTTTTTGACCTGAAAGTTACTCCCATTGGCGACGCTATCAATAAAATATCTGAAAGATACGGAAATCGGCTCCAATGCCATCCTAACCAACTAGCCAGCTGTTTATCTACCCCACTTGTCCCTGTACATCGTCGCAGAAGAGGTCCACTGAGGAGATTCCCCATTGATCTCACATATCGAAAAATATCATAAAATAATTCTATAGGAAATAAAAATAAAATTAGTTCTAAGATATAATAAATGTTAGATTAAGCGCCCCATTTTGTAATCAATTTGATCAAGCTGTCGATAGTTATAATGGTAGCAATAAGCAAATTTAAAATCCAATTAATAAATAGATATCAATATCAAAAGTAACATTTGTATTATTTTTTTTTATTGTAATTTTACTATTTTTTATTTCTCCCTGCATTTGTTTGTTTTCTTCTTTTCATTTGCGTTACTATCTTTTTAATTGCGATTTATTATTTCCTTAAAACCTCCATTTCACTCAGAACACTCTACTCACGTTTTTTTCCTGTTCTTCCTTACAATGCTATTGTTAAAATAATTCTCTACATCTTTGGTCGTCACGAATTCTTTCTTCCTGTTGAATCCGTCCTTAGGCCAAAGGACTACCGACTGCGCCAGTTATGAATAGTAGGTTCTTGTGGGTTGAGTTTGGATTTTAGTTTTGGATTTTATTTTAGAGAAAAACTGAACGTCCGCTCGTTTTGCCTTCGATTTTCAGAACGAAACTTTATTTATATTCTCTAGTTATGCTCAACTCTGTTTGGTACATATTTGTTTACTTAAAGTGCTGATCTGGCCGAAAAGTGGAATTAGAGCGGATGCAGTTCTGTGTGTCGAGGGGTATCGGGTGAACCCCAATGTTTGTAGGGACTCAGCATTTTAAGTGCCGTTCGATACTTGTGGATGTCATCTAAATCTCAATTGGCAAGAGGGGTCTCGGCGGGGACCCCCGCGGGTAATTGTTGAAGTGACACTTAAGTCTCTGGCTGACGAGGGGTTTCGGCGGGGGGCCGCCGAGAGTGTATGCTGAGGCGGTAACTAACTTTAAGGTTGAAAGGTTTATTAAAATAAGTTTAAAAATCTCCATTATAGGGAAAAATACAATCTAACATTTACAAATATTATTAAACACGTCCTAAATACAACACAACTCCACAATTTATTCAAAACAGTACCCACTTGCTTAAATGCATGAAATTGAAGTCGAAAACAAGTTCAGGAATTAATTAATCAGGGATGAGTTAGGGAAAATAATTCACCATACAATAGTCCAACCTGGGTAGTACAAAAAATCGAATGCTTCTCGAAAAATGAAGTATAGAGTAATAATTGATTATTTAAATCTCAATGAAATAACTATTCCCGACAGATATCCAAAACCAAAAATGGACGAAATCCTTGGTAAATTGGAAAAAGATAAGTATTTCACAACTATCGATTTCCATCATTTTGAAATGAACACAGAATCAATATCTAAAACTTTATTTTCCACCGAAAGCGGTAATTACGAATATCTTCGAATGTCTTCAGTAATATACTTCGACCGTTGCTTAACAAACACAGTTCTGTGTATCTGGATGATATTACAATTTTTATACCCGTTACTCGTAGAGTAAAAGGGTATAGTAGATTCGTTGAAAAGTATGTAACAGGCAGAAGGAAGCGTTTCCGACCATATAAAGTATATAAATTCTTGATCAGGACCAATAGCCGAGTCGATATGACCATGTCCGTCTGTCTGTCCGCCCGTATGAACGCTGTGATCTCAGGAACTACAAAAGCTAGAAAGTTGAGACTAAGCATACAGACTCCACAGACATAGACGCATCGCAAGTTTGTCGATTCATGTTGCCACGCCCACTCTAACGCCTACAAACCGCCCAAAACTGCCACGCCCTCACTTTTGAAAAATGTTTTGATATTTTTTCATTTTTGTATTGGTCTTGAATTTTTCTATTGATTTACCAAAAAACTTTTTGCCACATCCACTCTAACGCCCACAATCTTTCTGCCACGCACACTATAACGCCTACAAACCGCCAAAAACTGTGTTTAAGACTTTCCTTCTCCCTTCCACTAGCTGAGTAACGGGTATCAGATAGTCGGGGAACTCGACTATAGCGTTCTCTCTTGTTTTTTCTCATCCCTTACACTTAAATGCATTACAACAAGTTATTTCAAAACTTGCAGAAGCAAATCTAAAATTGCAGCTAGTTAAATGTGAATTCCTCAAAAAAGAAGATCGTTTTTTTGGTCCCATCGTAACCCCTAATGGCATAAAACCAAACCCTCTTAGAGTTAAGGCCATAAATTCATAACTCATTTCGAAAAGGTAAAAGAAATCAGAGCAAGTTATTATCATAAATTTTTACCAAATTGTGCAGACATAGCAAAACTAACGACCAAATGTTTAACTTATTGAACACGAGCTAAATTACAGTGCTATTGAAAAAGAAATACTCGACATAGTTAACTAGGATGACAATTTATAATTTCTATTGACCATAAACCTCTTAGATGGCTGCATACCTCAGAGGAACCAAATGCTAAGTTACAAAGATGGCGAGCTGAATTAAAAGAATACCAATTTATAATTGACTATATAAAGGAAAGGAAAATTCAGTTGCAGATGCATCAAGAATTCAAATTGAAAAAATATTATTGTTTGGGAACAAGACACCCTGTATGCGCGCGAACAAGGCACCATTTATCTTTTGTTTGCTCAGTTGCTTCAGCGGGGCTTATCATCGAAATTAATGCTAGCATCCCACCGCTGCGCGAGCTTGCCCAGAATTTTCCCATAACTTCTAACTCCTTACTTGTTTACATCTTAAGCTGGTATAATCGTATGGCGTGTGCACAGCCAAAGCATTAGTTTAGTCGCATTTTGCCTCTCAATAAAAACATACGCATCAGTGCCGACATTATTATTTCAAGTGTTTTAAAGCTTTAAACTTAGCTCAACCAATCCAAACTCGACACGCAGCTGCAACGCACCACGCAGATACGCGTACTCGACAGAAAGAGCCAAAGTGCACAAACATCGTGCCAGCAGAATCATCAACTATTTAAGTGTCCTCAGTTTATAGCACTCGACATTGCATCTTAACTTCCTCAAAGCAAGGAAGCTTTCTTTCAAACTGGACTGGAATGAGGCATCCAGCTCATATGGTGGGCACCTGTACCTCGCGGCATACTTGTTGGATCTGCCGCCGCAACCATTATACTTTGATTCATGGCTCGGCGCAGCGAGTGTCGACAGGCGTGTTCGACCATTAGTCTCATGCGAGGTATCTATAATTACCCTATAATTTCTCTTCTTGGTCTCGCCGGCAACAGCACGGGCGTTACCTGAGGACGCATGTCAAGCTGCGCTCTTGTCATTCGAGTCAAACTATCGAATTGGTCTCGTCGTCACTCCCAGCCCAAGTTAGGAAGACATTTTTTGGTAACGACTTTCCTATCGCGCTCAATACTGTTTTTGGTTGGATTATTGCAGGTTCTTCTTCTGCCTGCGATGATCATCCTACTACTGCTATTACTCATCAAGCAGACCTAGGAACAATGGTTCGTTTTTTCATGGAAATGGACAGCATTCAATCCAACCATGCTCTCTTGGACGCTATCGATCCTACAGAGCGTCATTTTACTGCCACCTATAAGCGCACGACGGACGGGGCTTTTGTCGTCGACTACCCTTTTAAAGAGAAGGCACCGCCTATTGAATCGACCTTGCCACCGGCAAACAATCTCCTGTTCTCGCTGGGATGGAAATTTCGTCGGTTTTGTTACGTCGGCGTATTAGTGCCCGTGTCCTGGGTAAGGTGTAAGGAGGGGGGGGATCCGATGTTCAGGAAACAGGTTGCCAGCGTAAGCCCGACGATTTTGGGGCGTGGGGTCTTGGTAAGCCCCTCACCTCTCCAACATAACGAGAATACATTTTATAAGTGCCTGTAAAAGTTCGTACCGTTCGTCAGTCAGAAGTTTGTCACTGAGTGGACAGAGGTTTTGTATCTGTCAACACATAGAAACTAACTCTGTACTCTTAAAAGTAGGATCCAAAAAATTATTTAAATCAGTTCAGTATTTTAGGAGTTACACGTTCAAAATTTAACCTTTTTTGGGTTGCAAAAGAAGAAGGTGTTTTTTTTATAAAAAATTCGGACTTTGCGGTCGATTTGTAGGTAAAATATGTAACCGACCAACTTGGTCATCAAATCTCTGTAAAACCAAGGTAGAATAATGTTTTTTTTTTTATAAAAAATTCGGACTTTGCGGTCGATTTGTAGGTAAAATATGTAACCGACCAACTTGGTCATCAAATCTCTGTAAAACCAAGGTAGAATAAATGTATAATATTCTTTGTACGTGCAGGTATACCTGTTTAACGAAGTACTAATTTTCACCTATTTTTCAACTTTGATGGAAAACAAATAATTACCGGATTTTAGGTTTGGCGTATGAGCTGTTGTTCTTGGATATGTTCTTTATCATAATCAAAAGAGATCGGGCCCTCCGACGTCCTACCACGAATTTCCCAGGCAAAAAATACTTTCAACTCAACGTAAAAAACGCGCGGCTTAGTGCAAATTCTGCTACAAGCGCAGTCGCTGCGCAGTACGAAATTATGTGGCGGGCATACATTTTTCCTGTATTGGCGGCTTGTTTTTCAATCCCTGACTTTGTTATGATTTTAAATGAATGTATAATTATTAACTATTCTTTAAAAATATAAAATTAAATAAAATTGATTAATTATTAATAAAATTTTTAATTATTTGTAAAAAAAAAGGTAAAACTATATGAAAAATTGACAAAATACAAAATAAAAAAAACATAAATGTGTTTTTTTTAAATTTATTTATTTTTTGTTTTTAAAACATTTAATATGTACCATATTAGCATTTTCAGAGAAAACAGATGAAAAGTATTTGTCGAAAATGGATACAAATTGAGAAAACTGCCACCAAAAACATTTATTTTCGAGTACAAAATCTACTATTTATCACACCATATTGTATGACCACTTAATCTAAAGGTACTAAAATTACTTTTTATTAAAAAAAAATATCTCAACTGGTTCAAGAGTTATGATTTTTGTAACCCAAAAGTATCTAAGGCGCCACTGTGCAACGGTAGATCTTTAAGAAGGTAGAGTGAAATCTATTATAGTTCTATTTGCAACGACCCAAGATTATTATGAACGAAAAATTTACTGACGATTTTTACTCTAGGGGAAATAGTTTAGCAAATTTAGTAAATTTGTCGATGCCGCTGAGATAATTTTTTTTTCTATTTTTCGGTTAATTAATTACAATTGAGAGTAATGGAAGATACCAAGGAAATACAGATGTTCTTTTTATATTTTTTTTTAGAGAAAAAAAGGAACAAATTTGAAAAAAGGGAATTTTTTTTTTATTTTTAAGTCCGATATTTGATTTCTTAAAAAAAAAGATTTGTATTAGAATACTTTACACTATTGGTTCTTACTTCACTGTAATTTTTGTATGATTTATTCAGTTAAGGTAAGAATCCTCCTAACAATAGAAACATTCTAATAGAGGTAAAAAAAAAAAAATGTAGTACGTTTTTTTAATAAAAGAAAAATTTTTGTTTTTGAAAGGATTTTATATTATTGTAAAACGTCTTATTTTACGAAAATTAAGCGATTAATTTGTGAAGCGCGTGTTGCGTTTTGGGCATATTTTTGCTGTTGTTGGATTTCTTAAACCTATTTTTTTTTTAAATTATGATTCTTTTTTATTCTTCTTTAAAGAATCGGTTTACTGATAATTTTTTTGTTATTTGGGCACCCGGCGTATTCGAATCCGTATTCGTCTTTATTGGTTTTGCCTACTATGGTACGGTTGCCACACAACACACTAGGCGGCTTTTCTGTGTGATTTGCACCTCTAAGCGTATGCTGCCACACACCACTTTATAGCTCTTTTAAACATTAATTTAAAAAAGACGATCGCAAAAAAAAATTTCTGCAGCGGTTATCGTTTACAAAATTCCGGCATGCTCGCCGCAGTGATTAGTTCCGTGTTTAAATTTTATTTATTCAGATTTTCTATAATATGTTTTTGTTGCGCAAATCGTTACACTCGCATATCTCAGCATACGCGTACGTATGCTGAACGCCGTAGTGATAAGTTTTGTGTTTTGGTAGATATTTTTTTTTTATATTTTCCAACATTTTCAGCATTCTGATGCCACATATTAACCCAAACACACACTTGCGCTTTATTAATACACCTAATACACCAAATTTTCACATTGCCGGGCTTCGTCGATTCATTGGTGTTGTGGCCCGCATCAGCGGTGAGAGCCGGGAGCGGGTCGTTTACTTATATATAGTGACATATTCACATATTTAGTACTGTTTGAAGATATAACAAGAGAGAACGCTATAGTCGAGTTCCCCGACTATCTGATACCCGTTACTCAGTTAGTGGAAGGGAGAAGGAGAGTCTTAAACACAGTTTTTGGCGGTTTGTGGGCGTTAGAGTGGGCGTGGCAAAAAGTTTTTTGGCAAATCGATAGAAATTTACAAGACCAATACAAAAATGAAAAAATTTCAAAACATTTTTCAAAAGTGTGGGCGTAGCAGCTTTGGGCGGTTTGTGGGCGTTAGAGTGGGCGTGGCAAAAAGTTTTTTGGCAAATCGATAGAAATTTACAAGACCAATACAAAAATGAAAAGATATCAAAACATTTTTCAAAAGTGTGGGCGTGGCAGTTTTGGGCGGTTTGTGGGCGTTAGAGTGGGCGTGGCAACATGAATCGACAAACTTGCGCTGCGTCTATGTCTCTGGAGTCTGTATGATTAATCTCAACTTTGTAGCTTTTGTAGTTCCTGAGATCACAGCGTTCATACGGACGGACAGACAGACGGACAGACGGACAGACGGACATGGTCATATCGACTCGGCTATTGGTCCTGATCAAGAATATATATACTTTATATGGTCGGAAACCCTTCCTTCTGCCTGTTACATACTTTTCAACGAATCTAGTATACCCTTTTACTCTACGAGTAACGGGTATAAAAATGTGCAGAGTGTGCACGTAATGTAATCAATAGACATTCAGAGCAAGCTATGCCGAAAAAAAATAAACTCTTGTAAAAAATGTACCGGCCGACGGTTATCCGACGCACTTAGACCATTAGAGGTCCATTGTGATACCGTGTATGTTTTCCCCTTTTGCCCGTCGAGGTTCGTGTGAAGTTAGCAGTTTCCCCAGCCAGAGGCGCTGGTGAATTTTTGTATCCGATGTGGATCGGTGTCGGACAGGTCGGACGTGTCTATCAGGAATCTGCTTCCTAATTGAGCAAGTCTTTTCGCTTGCAGTGCTGGACAGAGGCATAGTAGATGCTCTACCGTTTCTTCCATTTCTTCGTCCCTACAGCTACGGCAGAAATCATTATATGGGGCATTTAGTCTTCTGGCATGAGTGCCTATCAACCAATGCCCTGTGAAGACTCTCATAGCAGTGCTGAGGCTTGCTCTGGTCAATCTTAAAAGTTTTGATGTTCTCTTTGAGCTTATTTTTGGCCATATTTGGCGTGTTAGGCGACAGTGTGTGGTGTTTTCGCATATGGTCTGTTTGTTACGGTTTAGGTTTTCCCTAAGTAGTAGTTTACAAGTTGCTAAAGGCATACTCATGCACTCCATCTCTTGTATGAGTGGCGCGGTAGTGCCTTCTCGAGCTAGTTCATCTGCGATGGAGTTGCCTTCTATGTCCCTGTGTCCGGGTACCCTTATAAGGCTGTTTACGATTTGTTGTCTCATCTCGGGTAAAGGTAATCGGCAATTCGATACTGTTTTCGAGTGACTTAAGATTGAGCCAATCGATTTGATAGCTTACATGTGAGTTTTCTTGTTTTAGAGATTTTAAGTGTTTTAGGGTCACCCTTATTGGGAGTCTGAACGAGATGCGTAGGCCTAGCTGTTCGGAGTAAATTCCTCCTCCTACTCTTTTCTGTATTTTTGACCCGTCCGTATAGAAGCATATAGCATTCTGGGGGTCAGGTGTCCGTGAGTTCCAATCGTCCCTCTCTGGGATGATTGTGTTAAATAGTGTTTGTATGTACTCCGTTGGAGTGCAGTAGTCTGTCCTGGAGAGGACTATTTGAATGTTTTTTAGGATACATGAGTGACCCGCTTCTTGTGGGTTCCCCTGTTTGGTATCTCTAAGGCTGATGGCCGCTACTGTAGCCTGTTCCATGCCAGCTAGTTCTGGGCTTGGGAGGTTGAGTATGGCATTTGGGGTGGTGCGTAAAGCACTGCTGATGCAGAGTGGCTCTTTGCATTTTTGCTAGCATTTTTATGCTGGATTTCTTTTTCAGAGGCGGCCACCATACCACGACCCCGTACAGTAGTATTGGTCTGACGATGGCCGTATATATCCCGTTTACTATATAGGGTGTCATGCCCCATTTGAGCCCTATTGCTTTCTTGCACGTGAAGAGTGCTATTGAAGCTCTTTTGTATCTGTCTATGAGATTCAAGTTCCAGTTTAGTTTCCTGTCAAGTATTACGTACAGGTACCTTGCGCTGCTACTGAAGGAAAGTCTTTGATTGTTAAGGATAGTTGGGACTAAGTATATTATACTTCCTAGTGAAGAGAACCAGCTCGGTCTTTGAGGGGCTAATTCCTAATCCGTTATTTTTGCTGGACAGCTGGACAAAACACTGAGTTTTTCGCTCATGAGATCGCATAGCGTTTGGGGGTATTTGCCTGTGAAGATGATAGCAACGTCATCCGCATAGGCTATTATCCTGCAGCCCCCCCTTCCATGTCGCATAGTATCGAGTTGACTGCTGTGTTCCATAGAAGTGGGGAGAGGGCGCCTCCTTGCAGAGTGCCTCTGCTGACGTGCCTAGTGAGGGTTGACGCGCCTAGTGAAGACAGAACCCTTCTGCAGGTGAGCAGTTGGTTTATGAGTTCTACCAAGTGGCGGTCCACCCCAAGGTCTGTCAGGGCTCCGGTAATCGCCGTTGGGATGATGTTGTTAAAAGCTCCTTCTATGTCCAGGAAAGCTACCAGTGCATATTCTTTTTGGGACATTGATTTTTCTATCTTGGAGACGACAGAGTGTAGTGCTGTCTCTGTCGATTTCCCCTTCTTGTAGGCGTGTTGCGTGTCTGTGATGAGACTAGGGTTGAGAGTTGATCTCAGATGCAGGCCGATGATTCTCTCAAGGGTCTTTAGTAGGAAGGATGACAGACTGATTGGTCTGAAGTCCTTGGGGGTCGTGTGTGATGGTTTCCCAGCTTTGGGGATGAAGACAATACGGGACTCTAGCCACGATTGTGGTAGGTTTTCAAGAAGTAGGGACCTTTTAAAAATGACAAGAAGCCAGTTTATGGCTATATCCCCCGCATGTTGGATTTGTGCGGGTATTATTTTGTCTGTACCTGCAGATTTGTTCGGTTTAAAGCTGTGTATGGCCCAATGGAGGACCTTTGGGTCTATGCACAGTTCGATACTTGCCAGTGTGGCGTTTGTTTGTTGGGGGGTGAGAGTGTTTTGGCTGTTTTCTGGGAAGTGAGTATCTAGAAGTAACTTCAG
Source organism: Drosophila yakuba (assembly GCF_016746365.2). NCBI lineage: Eukaryota > Metazoa > Arthropoda > Insecta > Diptera > Drosophilidae > Drosophila > Drosophila yakuba. The sequence goes on along the minus strand of NC_052527.2, from coordinate 23,204,225 downwards.
AGATTCCTCACTCGTGCTGGTGCAGGACCCTCTGCTCTTTTAAGGTAGCCTAGGGTTGTGGCCGATTTGGATAATATTTTTCTAAGTCTGGCTTGAGTTGTATTTTCAATTTCTGAGCAGACGGAATGCCACGAGGATCGCTTTGCTTTCCTGATGGTTTTTATACCCGTTACTCGTAGAGTAAAAGGGTATACTAGATTCGTTGAAAAGTATGTAACAGGCAGAAGGAAGCGTTTCCGACCATATAAAGTATATATATATATATATACATACAGACTCCAGAGACATAGACGCTGCGGAAGTTTGTCGATTCATGTTGCCACGCCCACTCTAACGCCTATAAACCGCGCAAAACTGCTACGCCCACAATTTTGAAAAATGTTTTGATATTTTTTCATTTTTGTATAAGTCTTGTAATTTTCTATCGATTTACCTAAAAACTTTTTGCCACATCCACTCTAACGCCCGCAAACCGCCCAAGGCTGCTACGCTCACACTTTTGAAAATTTTTTTGATATTTTTTCATTTTTGCATTGGTCTTGTAAATTTCTATCGATTAGCCAAAAAACTTTCTGCCACGCCCACTATAACGCCTACAAACCGCCAAAAACTGTGCTTAAGACTCTTCTTCTCCCTTCCACTAGCTGAGTAACGGGTATCAGATAGTCGGGGAACTCGACTATAGCGTTCTCTCTTGTTTTGTAGTTTGCATGGGCTCTCTTGTAGGCGGTCCACAGGGCCTCCTCATTTTCTGCCTTGGCCCTGTTAAAAAGGGTTCTGCAGTCCGTTCGGAGGGGAGATAGTTCTGCTGACCACCAGTGAGGTTATCTTCTTCTTTTGGTCTTGCTATTGGGTTAGGCCCTTTTTAGTGCATAGTTGCAGGTTTCTGGGGGATATGGAGAGGGATCCGTTGGGATTTTTTCCCTTAAAATGTTTTTGTATTTCCTGCCAGTCTGTTTTCCTTGGGTTTGTGAAAACTGCAGTTTCTAATAGTGGTTTAGAGACGAGAGTTAGGTTTATTACCTCTTTTCGGTTCTTAATGATAAGGGTGGGTGGTTACATATGAAGAGATTTGAACTAAAGATAAAGTTAAAAAGAGACTCACCGCGGTCGTTTGTGTCCGTACTTTCCCATTGTGTATGGTGGGAGTTAGCATCACAGCCTATTAGTAGGCCTATGTTTTGCTTTTCGCTGTCTTCTACCAGCCCCCTTACCAGCTCATCCAGCGGTTCTTGCCTTTCGTAGGCCATGCACGATGACAGCACTCGAAACAGAGATGGCTGACTCCACGGTCGCTGCCGCGTTATCTGCATCGCTGTAATTATGGAGCAGAAAAATGCTAAGGTGCTTTTTGGCTAAAATGCAGGCCCTTACTTTACCTTCGCTGGTAGCTGTTAGAAGCTTATATTCCTTAGTCCCTAATCCTGAAACCTGTCGACTCCATCTTCAGCCAGATGGACTTGAAGAGCAACGGAAGCTGCCTTACTGTGGTGGAGGTTTATCTGCAGAAACCTCACGGACATCTGCTGTGGGCATCTCCACCACGGTTGTATTGGCTCCCTCCTCGTCCGATGTGTCTAGGTCCGTCATTGGACCCATGTTCGCAAGGCTGCGGAGGATTGAGGCATCGGTCGAGTAGCCGTCCTCGGTTTCCGATGCCTCGATCTCGGGGGCAATCTCCTCGATCACTCCTCCACTGCCTTCCTGATCCTCCTTGGCGGAGTCCGACTTATAGACCTTTATGGTCACTGAGCTAAACCCGAACTTAGCTCCTCGTGAGCGGCCTCAATGGGAGCTAGGGACTCCTTGTTTAGGATGAGGATGGCCTGGTTTGTTGGCTCTTTTACTGCGGCTTTGTACAGCTCCACAGAGCGTTCATCGTCACAGGCGATCACCTTGACGCCGCCTTGGAACCATCCCACGTCTTTGCTGACAGGAGGGGGCCAGGTTCTTTGGCTATAATCTCAAAGCATTTTGTGGCTAGGGCTGCTTCCACCCACTTCCACTTGTTGCGTGGAATACTGCCACTCGGGTCGTTTTTATCGACCACGCCTGACCACGGAGAAGCGGTTTTTCGCGATCTCCGCAAAAGATCGCCCTGGCTGTACGCGTTGCCACTTTGCCGAGGTGTGGAGGGAACGTCCTGGGAGCGCTCCCTCTTAGGTGGAGGTCGCTTCCTTGCTGAAGTTTGGCAAAACGGATTTAGACCTCCTTCATCCATTCAGCCGAAGGAGCCGTTTTCGATCTCTCCTGGCTTTGACCTGCAGATCGTTTCTCTGCGTAGGTATGTTTGCCTTTACCGGTTGCCACTGGGTGCTTGCCGTCCTTGGCTGCGCCTGAAGGGGGCATCATGGCACTAGGGCCTGGAGATGTTCCCATGGCGACGGCTTTGGGCGGCTTGCACTTAGTCGCCTCAGATTTGAGGCGGTGTTCACCCGAACCCGATCCTGTGGTGTTGGCCAGGCAGGTGGGCTCACTCACCAACTTCGCTGCCTTGAAGTTTGTACGGCCAGACTCAGTCGTCACTGTCGTTTGAGTAGGTTTTTTGGGAGATCCTGCCTCTTTTTTATTTATTTTTATTGACTCCATGTGATTCCACCCGGGCGGATATTCGCGACGCCCGGGTAAGGCTTCTTAGAACAGGGGGTCGCCAGGTACCCTGAGCTCTCCGTTTGAGACTGAGCAATTTTGTGACCCGGGCCCTCAGTCAGGATGACTCTCGGCACGGATCGAGTGACACCTAAGTCCGGCCCGGGACTACCATTTGCCAGCATCTTCTGACAGGGACATAACCTTGCCATCGGACCTGTTTCCAGCCGCCCTCGCGTGGAGAGTATAGTCGCACTTCCGGGTGTGTGGACAATTACGGCGCGTTCTTTTAGCAAGCTTGAAACTAGGCGTTATTCTCCTTGTCCATCACCCGACCTTTTAACTTGGTCTTCAAACAAGAAAAACTGAAAGTGGAACATAACCAGTTATTGACGAACCCCAAATCGTGGCGCTGAACGACAACTACGTTGCTAAAGCCCGTCGGCAGCTAAAATATAGTCACATATACCCTCACTGATTAGAATAAGATCATTATGTTATAAATACACATTACCCTAAGCTTTTAGTCGTAGGTTTCAACTCAAAGCTTAGCTTTACTTCAGAAGATAAGAAGACCTAGAGCAGTGCACACGTATTAATAAATCTCTTTAGTTAAGACGAAACCATCGTTTTCATTAAACCCTTTTCACTTGACAAAGAAGTCGATGTGTTTTACTGATGAATTCAACGTTCATTCTACAGACGACAAAGAAGTCGTTCCCAAAGCATCGATCGACTCGCTTGGGACACAAAGGTCTCGGCGAGCAACGCTTACATCTATCTGGACAAAGAAGTCTCTGCTCGGGAGGCCCCCTTTCGACCTTCCACATAACTGGCGACGAGGATCAACACAGAAGAAAATAAGGAAACCAGCCATACGTCAAGAAATGCAATCGGAACCACAGTAAGCTGTTCTTATATAATTTAAGTCCGGAACTCTTCAATACGCTAACCAATGCACATGACCGAGTGTAAAGAGGAACATAAAACATAACTGGAAAGCTTTCCGAAACCCAATCTGGCGAAGAACTTAAGCAGATAAATTTTTTTTTTCTTTCTCGATTAAGCTCTTTATACTAGTTAAAATAAGAAACAAAAAGAAAAGCTTACTATCAATACTTGCGAATCTAGCAAGAAAACGAATAAATCTAAAATTAACGAAAATAGTTTAGCCGCATTTAACTCTACAATGAACTACATCAAGTTAATACAAAATTTTGATGGTACTGCTGCACATCTATTGCCAGATTTAATTACACAAATCGAAAATATCCTTCCTCCTTTTAATGTTTTCGACACGACTACAAAAAAAATTTTGTTTGGCTTTATTAAGAATAAATTTGTGGTATTATGCAGGCCAGTGATTATAGGCATGGGAATATGACTGTGTGGGAAAGTTTTAAACATGTAATTCTGAAAAATTTCGGTGAAAAAGAAACAAGCGATGTTTTAATGGATATGTTAAAATGTCTTGACATATAAATATGTCTCGCTGGCAGGGCTCTTCGAGTTCCTTCAGGAACACAACATCATCTTTGGATGCCATAGCATGATGTTCATCAAACAAAACATTCCGTTTCTCGACAAGTTGTCAAGCTGCTGGTTCATACAGCCGATAACCTTTGGCTGCCACAGAGTACCCAACCATAATATTCTCTTTGCCCTTGGGTTGAAACTTGCTGCACTTCCTCGGACCCTTGTCCAGAGCAACTGCAAGAGATCCAAATACTTTTAGATGTTTCACGCAAGGCTTTTTACCAGTCCACGCTTCCATAGGAGTCATACTCTTTACCGCAGATAGGAGATCGGTTACGCAGATAAACCGAAGTGTTGACAGTTTCTGCCCAAAAACTATCTCCTAGTTCCGCCTGAAGACATCTCGACATTTCCACTAGCGTGTGATTTACCCTTTGCGCCACGCCATTTTGCTGCGGCGTATGCGGTATTGTTAGCTGCCTGGCAATTTAATACTTCGTATTAATTAAACTGCTTATTTACAAAATCTCTGCTGTTGTCACTCCGCAGGCACTTCAGCTTTTTGCCTGTCAACCGTTCCACCACATTCTTGAACTCCATGAGCTTGGACATCGTTCTTCCCACATAGAAAATAAAAAATCCTCCTGGATTTGTCGTCAATGAAAATAAGAAAATACTTTGAACCTTTCAAAAAAAGTGTTGGGAATAGTCCACACACATACGCGTGTATCAGCTCCAAAAGCTGCTTAGCCCGATTACACGTTGCCCTTGGGAATGGTTGAACATGGATCATGCTAACCATACACGTTTTGCAGTTAATATTTTCCGGCAAACCAATATTTTCTATGCTGCGCACCATCTCTTTGGATACAATTTTTTTTATGCTGGAGAAATTAATGTGTCTGTATCTTTTGTGCAGTAAAATCCCATCAACTGCTGACAAGGCGAAACACCCGTTATGACCACCTTCAAATAAATACAAATTGTCAATCATTTTGGCTTTCACGATGCATTCTCCATCTTGCGCAACCATGGCCTTCTCTAGGTCAAATGTCACCTTGCATCTCTTCTGCACATCATCGGGACGTAGAGAACATTCTTGAGAGTCAACATGCACAGAGGTGAATCTTGACGTCACCTAGAAATCCAGCATCGGCCAGTCCGTTCTGCTCTGTGTGCTTCTCAAACTTTATAAAAAACTCCCTTGCACAACACATATGGCTTGTTGCACCGCTATCTAAGCACCACATCGAGTTCTTTAAGTTTGTTGACGTCACAAGCATGCAGCAGACTGCTTTGTCGATTCACCAAATTTTTTGGCACCGTGCGATTGCTATCTCCCTCACTCGCACTCCGACACTGGGATTTAATGTGCCCTTGTTTACCGCTTTTAAAGCGAACGATATTTTTGCGTTTCTTCTGCTCATACGTCCTTGTCTGCCAATTTTGCCTCTGTGTTCAAGCGAGTGTTAGTATTGTCAATTCGCTCTTCTGCTATTCCCTTTCGTTCGCTCTTTTCCTTTAACTCTATGGTCAGAATCTCGAAAGTAGGCAACTGATCTCGTGATTCCATGGCCACCACGAAATGTTTGAATTCTTCAGGAAGGCTCGACAGCAAAACGATAGTTCGTAACTCATCGTTTAGCTCTATTCCAACTCCAGCTAGACCATCCAGAATTTCCACAAAATCGCTTATATGTGTTGACATGCTCTGGCTTTGCTCCATCCGTTTGTTAAGCATCTTCTTGTACAACTGTACCTTTCGTACAGGCCCGCTTGGCTGATGTACTTCCCTCAATTTGTTCCATGCCTCCACAGCAGTCGAGCAATTCTTGATGTAGGCCAACTGAGATCTCTTTACACTGTGTTATTGTTGCTAACGCCCTATTGTCCATGCCACAAATCTATGTCCCTCTGGAACTTTCGTTGCTGTTAGCTCTCCTGACGTCACACTCCATAACCCGAAATGCACCAATACAGATCGCATCTGAATTTTCCACGTGTCATAGTTTTTCTCCTCTAACTTTTCAATTTGTTAAAGAGCACACTTCTTGATCGTAAGTCACACACCGCTTAACCAAAACTTTTTTAAATTAACCAGTGCCTGGGCCCATAACCTATTGAGCGGAAGAATTCTAAGAGAGCTAGGTAAAACACCGTGCGTTCGCTGCAGAATTTTATTTGCGACTGAGTAACGAATGAAAGAAGTGACAAAATGGTTATACATATTTTCTTATTCCTGATTCGTGAAACAGGGTCAAATGTCAAACAAAGGTTGCACATACAAATGCCTTATAAAAAAGGGATCCACAATAAATATGATTAATAAAAATATATTTTGTCTTCCTATTTAAAATACTAGATGCGAAGTTTTAACATCAAATGGTCCTAATACGTTATAAAATTTGATTATGATGCCCAATAATGGTATTTTTAAAGTTTCCAGGAGAAAACAAGAGAGAACGATATATTTGAGTTCCCCGACTATCTAATACCCGTTACTCAGCTAGTGGAAGTGCGAAGGAGAGTCTTCAACACTGACAGTTTTAGGCGGTTTCTGGGCGTTAGAGTGGGCGCTGCGTCTATGTCTCTGAAGTCTGTGTGCTTAATCTAAACTTTCTAGCTTTAGTAGTTCCTGAGATCTCAGCGTTCATACGGACAGACAGACAGACGGACGGACAGACGGACACGGCCAGATCGACTCGGCTATTGATCCTGATCAAGAATTTATATACTTTATATGGTCGGAAACGCGCTTCCTTCTGCCTGTTACATACTTTTCAACGAATCTAGTATACCTTTTTACTCTACGAGTAACGGGTATAACTAGTTATGAATAGTATGTTCTTGTGGGTTGAGTTTGGATTTTAGTTTTGGATTTTATTTTAGAGAAAAACTGAACGTCCGCTCGTTTTGCCTTCGATTTTCAGAACGAATCTTTATTTATATTCTCTAGTTATGCTCAACTCTGTTTGTTACATATTTGTTTACTTAAAGTGCTGATCTGGCCGAAAAGTGGAATTAGAGCGGATGCAGTTCTGTGTGTCGAGGGGTATCGGGTGAACCCTAATGTTTGTAGCGACTCAGCATTTTAAGTGCCGTTCGATACTTGTGGATGTCATCTAAATCTCTATTGTCAAGAGGGGTCTCGGCGGGGACGACACTTAAGCGGCACTTAAGTCTCTGACTGACGAGGGGGTTTTGGCGGGGGGCCGCCGAGAGTGTATGCTGAGGCGGTAACTCCTCCCTTCTCAGACTGAACTACCGACCACAGCGGGTCCATGGTTGCTGCAAACGTTGCAACTGAAGCGGTGGCAAGTGGTGTGTCCGCCGGTGAGAAAATGGTTGTCCTCCTCGAGAAACATGCCACTGCAGACACCATTATCAGTATCCTGCATCCTTCGTCTCGGACTCCGCCTCCATTCCACCTATCAGCCTTTTTATACATTTTTCATTAGCTTGGTTTTCAATCTTTCGTTCTTACGTACATATATATAGTAACATATCCATTCTACACCCAGAACTCCCCAAATCACACACTCACATTAATGTCCTTCGATTAAGCTTAGCTGTCATTTACGCACAGCATCATATTCCAAAGTCTAGACTCTGTGGCGAGCCAACTTCGTCCCTAAACATTCGATCACTTGGCGAAGCCAACTGAAATAACAAATCGTAAACATTTGACCACTTGGCGAGGCCAACTGAAATAACAAAAACTTCCGCCCACGCAATGGTCTCAGGATTCTCCAATTACTCCTATTTTTTGGGAGCTTCTCTCTCATATTTTTCGAGAGCTTCTCTCTTAATAAACAATTATAGCTTAATTCTCTTAAACTTCACTCTTAAGCTATCCCAATCTGCCTATATAAACGCAAACATGTCCCCATAAGGCAGTTCAGTTCTGAGTACGCTATCAATTGCGATAGCTTAGCTAAAGCCCATTTCAACTTCGAAATCCATTGCCCAACTAAGTGATTATCCAAAGGCTCTAGTTCTTCCTCTATTGGAATAAATAAAACGTTTAATAATATATCACAAGCCAACCGTGTTATTTTTTTTATTAAACGCTCGGACTGAATTCGTAAATATATATACTTTTCAACGAATCTAGTATATCCTTTTACTCTAATTACTTTCAGATTTCATACTTTCATACTAGATTCGTTGAAAAGTATATAACAGGCAGAAGGAATCGTTTCTGACCATATAAAGTATATATATTCTTGATTAGGATCAATAGCCGAGTCGATCTGGCCATGTCCGTCTGTCCGTTCGTATGAACGCTGAGATCTCAGGAACTATGAAATCTAGAAAGTTAAGATTAAGCATACAGAATCCAGAGACATAGACGCAGCGCAAGTTTGTCGATTCATGTTGCCACGCCCACTCTAACGCCCACAAACCGCCCAAAACTGCCACGCCCACACTTTTGAAAAATGTTTAAATATTTTTTAATTTTTGTATTGGTCTTCTAAATTTCTATCGATTTGCCAAAAAAACTTTTTGCCACGCCCGCTCTAACGCCCACAAACCGCCCAAAGCTGCCACGCCCACACTTTTGAAAAATGTTTTGATATATTTTCATTTTTGTCTTGTAAATTTCTATCTATTTGCCAAAAAACTTTTTGCCACGCGCACTCTAACGCCCACAAATCCTAAAGAATGTAGGATTTCAAGGAGTAGCGTCAGAGACAGCTAGCCGATGACGTAATAGATGGGGTGCAGCGCCTTTTTGGCTAACAATATTTAAAACTGCTTCAAGCGTTATAATTGTGCACAAATAAAATATTCGTATTATTAAATACACCCTTTGAAATAGTATTGTTCTGCCCCCGAGAAATAGCGCAATATCAATATGTTTCAATATTATCTTATTATATAATTTTGATTTTTCATCTGAGTAGCTGATATATCTAAGTAGCTGATATATGATGATAAATAAAAGAAATCATATGTTGTTTTGCTTTTCTTTCCCACTTCTCAATAATTCATAATATATTGATCTAGTGTTGAAAAGAATTTTAGTGTTAGCTTATCTCTCTTAGGGTGCTTTTCCACGTTATTTACAAGTGCGTGGCAGGCGAATGTTAGAAGGAGAGGGACGTCTCTGTTGACACTTTGAAAGGAGTAGCTATGACGTCAGAGACAGCCAGCCGATGACGAAATAGATCGGCGCAACGACTTTTTGGCTGACGCTTACCATATTCAAGCGTTATTTGTGCACAAATTAAATATTCGTATTCCCTTTGAAATATTATTGTTCTGCCTCCACAAAACAAGCCTAATATCAATATCTGTTTCAATATTATCTTATTATATAATTTTGATCGGAGCAATGCTTTAGCTGAGTAGCGATATAATATTCTAATAAATAAATGAAATCATAAGTTGTTTTGCTTTTCTTTCCCACTTCTCAATAATTCAATATATATTTCTCTAGTGTTAAAAAGAATTTTAGTGTTAAATCTCGCTCTTAGCTTCTCGCTCTTAAGGCGCTTTTCGTTTTTACAAGTGCGTGGCAGGTGAATGTTAGAAAGAGAGGGGGGTCTCTGTTGACACTTTGAGAATAGATGCGCACTCTTTATAAAGAGAGAAACTCGGTTTTTGATCAAACATAATATTATCAATATGTGCCATTTTTCCTTTATGACCTTCTATTTATCTTCTTTTTTATTTTTACTGTAGTAAAATATATGTCTAAACTATTTCCTTTTGGTACATATTTTTAGAGCCGAGTGCGATTTTTAATTGATTTTTCAACTACCTAACGTTTTCTTGCCAACCAATAAGTGTTAAGCTCAATTTTTAACGTAAAGATTACATTTTTTAATAAAAAGTGGCATAAATTAACGTAAAATTAAATTTTTAAATTACAACGCGGTCGTGAGTGCTGTTGCTGCTTCGATTGACGTCGCTGCCGTTTGGCCCGCTGCTGTCTTGTCGCTGCGCTCATTGCTAAGTATCAAATTTGTAGTTGATTTTTCTTTATCCGAATATCGCCCACGCTTTTCTACCTATATTATTATAAGAACTGAGCCTTTTTAAAGGCCGTATTCCGCGTATATAAACTTAATAGTACTAAAAGTTTAAGTCTTTTTAAAGACTTGCACTTATAATACTATTAATACTATACTATATATACTATATTTAAATAATAATAATTTAAGTCTTAAGTCTTTTTAAGACTTTTCTTAAATTATTATTATTTTTTCACGTTTAATCTTAATATATTTTATTCATTTTCCCATTATAATATTCGTTCAGTATTCATTATATACTCGTTTTTACAGACTTACTTTTATATTTTTATCCATATACGTATTTAGCGTATATAAAATTAATAGTACTAAAAGCTTAAGTCTTTTTAAAGATTTGTACTTATAATACTATTGATAATACTATACTATATAATTATACTTTATTCAAATAATAATAATTTAAGTCTTAAGTCTTTTTAAAGACTTTTTCTTAATTATCTTATTATTTCTTTTTTTTCACATTTAATCTGAATTTATTCTATAATTTTTCTTATTAATATAAATATAAGAATTATTAAAAAAAATAATTTTTATATTTTTATTAATATACATATGTGCATATAATTTTAATAGTTTTAGAAGCGAATGTTTTTGTAAGGACCTTCTAATTCTATTTATTTATATATTAATATTGATTTATATTTTTTGACTGATTACTTATTCATACCATATTATAATTTCCATTAAGTATTACTTTGAGATCAATAAATAATATCTTTTAAATAGTAGTAGTTCATCATATTTAGAAATGCCTCGTCTTAATAGACCCACTGCTTCTCAACGAGCAAGAACGCAAATGTTGAGAAATAGGGTATAAAGGGAAAACGAAGAGTACGCAGAGGTGGAGAGAGTGGCAAATACATTATCTCAGCGAAGGTGGAGGGAAGATTCCCTAGTCAGGGATGTAGAGCAGGGCGTCAATACATTGTCTCGAAGGTCGAGACGCTTGAATCGCCCAGTTCGTGCGGTTGAGCAAGCGGCTGACACTTAGTTTCGTTCTCAAAGGCGACAAGTTCCTGCTCTTCGCGCAATAGAGCAAGCAGCCGATACTCGACGTCGTTCTGAAAGGCGACAAAATAGCGAGAATCGTGCTGTGGAGCAGGTCCAAAATACTGCTGATCATAGGGAAAGGCGCTTGGATCCTGCTCTTCGCGCAGCTGAACAAGCAGCCAATACTCAGCGCCGTTCTATAAGACGTTTTGATCCCACGCATCGCGCAATTGAGCAAGCAGCCGATACTCGGCGCCGTTCTATAAGACGGTGAATCAGCGAGAATCGTGCTGTGGAGCAGGTTCAAAATACTGCTGGCCATAGGGAAAGGCGCTTGGATCCTGCTCTTCGCGCAATAGAGCAAGCAGCCGATACTCGACGTCGTTCTGAAAGGCGACAAAATAGCGAGAATCGTGCTGTGGAGCAGGTTCAAAATACTGGTGGCCATAGGGAATGGCGCTTGGATCCTGCTCTTCGCGCAATTGAGCAAGCAGCCGATACTCGACGTCGTTCTGAAAGGCGACCAAATAGCGAGATTAGGGTTGTGGAGCAGGTTCAAAATACTGCCATCCGTAGAAGAAGGCGCTTGGATACCGTGTATCGCGCGGGTGAGCAAGAAGCAAATACCCTGCGTAGAGCACTGGCAAGAGATACACAGGAACGCTTATTAGAAAGAGAGCGAGATAGGGCAATCAGAGCTAGGTCTAGGGCCGGTAGGGATCGCAGGGCAGTCGAGCAGGCGAGAAATACACTTGCTCGACGAAGCGCACGATTAGCTGCTCGACAAGCAACGATCGATGCTATTAGAAATATAAGTCAAAGAGTAAGTCAGTATAGAAGCCTTAGTGCAAATAGGGAAGCAGAAAATCTTCGGAATGCACTTCGAAGTCAGGAGATTAGACTTGATATAGCTCAAGAAAATAGGACTATTAGAATCAGACCTATTGAAATAGAAGCTCACATAGCTACATTCAATAGGAATATTACGCTTGGCCCAGATCAGATTTGCTTTTGTTGCAAAGGATTGTGGTTCCCCAAGCAAATAAGTAAGCTTTCTAGGTCTTATTTGGAAGAACATTGCGAGTTCAGGGAAGAGATATACCAAAATGCACTGGTAATCTTTTCAAGTTTTGCAAAACTTGTCACAGCAACATTAAAGCCGTCCGAAAGCCCAAAGGGGCCATTTCAAATGGCTTAGATTTCCCAGAAATTCATAACTCTTCGAGGGGCCAAAGTCCCTTGGAAGAACGAATGATTTTACCTCGCCTTCCATTTATGATTATAAAGTCAATAGGTCATGAGCGTCAAAGTGCTATTAAAGGAGCAGTTGTTAATGTCCCTATTTCAGTAAGCAATATCGTGACGTCTCTTCCACGAGCTTTCAATGAAGCAGAGGTAATTCAGCTCCACCTCAAACGAAGAATGGAATACGGACATGATTTCATGGCAGAAACCATACGACCTGCCAAAATTGCTGACACTATGAGGTATTTAGTTAATATGGAGCTTTATAGAAAGCACAATGTGTCAGTTAACGAGCAGTGGATCTCTGACTTCACATTCGAAACTGTTCCATTTATAGCATCTCAAGCTGATGTAGCCTTTGTAGAGGGACAGCTAGCCATCCAGCAGGAGGATGAAAACTCGGAGGCGCGTAATTCTGATCAGAATACAGAAGCCGAAGAACTAAATCCTGGAGGACAAGAAGCTTTGCTTGAGAATAACCAGACACATACTGTAGGAATGACGAGAATTACAATAGCTCCAGGTGAGGGCCAAAATCCTCTCGACGTAATTCTCGATGCTGATTCTGAAAAACTGGCATTCCCTAGCATATATGCTGGCATTAAAAGACCATCTTCAGAAAGTTACACAACCATAGTTAGATCAGAACTTAGGAATGTAGATAGACGTGGTTGTCGAACTGATAAGTTATTCTTCAATTATAAGAAGTTGGAATTAATAAAAATTCGAAATAATATTTCAACTTGCTTACGTAAGCGGAGTGCCTCCAGTGCCATTACAGCTGCTAACGTCCTGAATGAAGACTTTATGGGCAACCTCATTTCTCATGATGAGGGCTATAGGATCCTTAGGGATATTCGCACGTCTCCTGCTCACTGGGAAGATGAGAAGAAAAAGGTCATGGCCATGATTCGCCAATTTGGGCTGCCAACTTTTTTCATAACTTTATCGGCCGCTGAAACTAGGTGGCCAGAGCTGTTAGTACTGCTCAAGCGCAATGTAGATAGGGTTAATATAAATGAAGAAGAAGCTTCAAGCTTGCAGTTTAGGGAAAAGGCGCACCTTACAGACCCAGTGACGTGCGCTAGATATTTTGATTACAGATATAGGGAAGTTTTAAAACATATGAAAAAGCCTGGGGGTGTCTTTGGAAGTAATTTCGTTACTACCTATTACTGGCGAGTTGAGTTTCAACAGAGAGGTTCGCCTCATATTCACGGCATGTTTTGGCTGAAAGATGCCCTTAAAGTGGATTTAAACAATGAAGAGTCTATGCGTACTGTAATAGCCTTCATTGATCAGTTTGTAACTGTGGATGTTACAAACCCAGATTTGGCTCCGTATATTGAATACCAAAAGCATAAGCACGGGCATTCGTGTCTTAAAAAAGTGCGGGGACAATCCATTTGTCGTTTCGGTATTCCATACCCTCCAATGCTCCGGACGGAAATATTAAATCCACTTCCCGAAGCAACTCAAAATTCTCTTCATCACGAAAACTTTAAAAAAATTTGAGATTTTCTACTTCGCAATCATGCAGATGAGATGATTAGCCATTTAAACATATTTGAAAATTTTCTTTCTCACAACAATGTGAGCCTCAGTTACGAGGACTACATTTATGCTATTAGGTCTAGTTTGAAAAAACCACAGATTTTTCTGAAGAGAACATTTGCAGAAATTCAAGTAAATGCTTATAATAAACACATTCTTTCTATGCAAAGGGCAAATATGGATATCCAGTTAATTTTGGACCCTTTTGCTTGCTGTAGCTACATAATTAATTATATTAACAAATCCCAACGGGGTATTTCGAAGTTAATGCGAGAAGCAGGTAATGACATTAGGAGAGGCAATTCAAGCATTCGTCAAAAGCTACAGTATCTTGGTCACAAGTTTATTTCAGGCACTGCGATATCTGCTCAGGAAGCCGTATATTGTTGTCTGGTAATGGCGTTGTCAGAAGCAAGTAATAAGTGCGTTCATATAAACACCTTCCCTCCAGAACAACTTAGACCTACACGCGACCTTCAAAATATGCCTCGGAATTCAAGTGACATATTTTTGAAAGGATTGCTGGATAGATACGAACAAAGACCAGATTTCCATGAAGGCCTGTGTTTAGCCGATTTTTCAGCAAATTATGAGTTTTATGAGCCGTAGAAGTACTCGTCAGAGGGCAAATAGTGACGATGACACTGAAGAAGGTAATAACGTTTTAGGAGATGTTTACTTTCCGCTCCGAGATGGAAGCGGCTTTATAAGAGAAAGAAATAGGGCTAGTATTATTAGGTATAGGCCCTTTAATATTAATACAGATAGGGTAAACTATTTTAGATCGTTAGTAATGCTCTTTTCTCCGTGGAGAAACGAACAGGTAGATTTGATTCAAAGAAATTGCGAGGAATTTTATAAGGAGAATGAGGAGGCTATTAAAGCCAACTTTGAAAAGTATAATGCCATAGATAGTTTAGAAGACGCGCTTAGAAGGGCCATGGAAGCCGATAATATAGAAGAAAATGAAGAAGAGGAGGCCGAACCCAATGAGGAGTTTAGGGCATTAGCTATTCCTGAAATATCTTCTCAAACTAATGTTTTAAACTTAAACAACAATTTGTTAGATGTTGATCCGGATAGCAATATCCGGGTAATAAAGCTTCCGCTTTCCTTTCCATACAGCTCTATATTTGGATCGTATCTGTGGAGTCCTTTTAGGTTTTTTGAACTCACAGAGATAATGCGACAGCGAGATGACCAACCATTTGCAATTGCACTTAATAACATGGCATCCGGCCAAATGACGTCTGATGATGTTAGCTTGCTTAGATCTAGAATTTCCGATGGAACTCAAATTCCAAAGGTGCATTGAGTCACCTTTTTACAAGTAATCAGGACACAGATCGGTACAATAGGGAGAAGCTTAACTCGATACCCACTGCTCAATTTCTCTCGGAAGCTTTAGACTCAGTTAAGTCCGCTCAGATAAGCTTAGAGCAGAGGAACAGATGTCTGGAACAAGCTAGGTCCCTAAAAACATCTAAGACACAAGGATTGTGTACCTCGCTCACTTTAAAAACCACTGCCAAATATATGATGACGGATCAGATGGTCTCGTAAACGGAGCCACTGGTGTCCTTAGAGAGATAGGCTTCACTCCAGATCTTCTTTGGATACAATTTTTAGATGAAAGCATAGGAATAAATGCGCGTTCCAAGCGCAGACATTGTGAGGAGGCTTCATGGACGCCAATTTCGAAAATTATAAAAAGTTTTCAAATTAATTTCAACCAGGCAACTACGAGGGTCGTTTGATAAGTCCGTGACTTTTTGTATTTGCCGCGCACCTGCTCTAAATACAACACTGCTCCTGTCAGCAGTTATCGATTAACAGCTGACTGTAAAATTTTGAGAAAGCTGCGTTTTTTGGTTTGCGTTTTATAGGCATTGAAAGCAGACGATCTCGTGAATTTTAACGAAAATGGAAAAAAGTGAATTTCGTGTGCTAATTAAGCATTATTTTTTGCGTAAAAAATCCATCACCGAAACCAAGGAAAGACTTGATAAATATTATGGGGACTCTGCACCATCAATTTCAATGGTTAAGAAATGGTTTACTGAGTTCCGTTGTGGTCGTACCAGTACCAGTGATGCCGAACGTTCAGGTCGCCCAAAAGAGGTCGTCATGCCAGAAATCGTCGACAAAATCCATGGAATGATATTGGATGATCGGAGAATGAAAGTGCGTGAGGTAGCTGAGGCTGTAGGCATCTCAACTGAACGGGTACATCACATTTTACATGAATATTTGGACATGAAAAAGCTTTCCGCGCGATGGGTGCCGCGATTGCTCACACACGACCATAAGCGCAACCGTGTGACCATTTCAAAGGAGTGTTTGGCGATGTTCAACCGCAATCCAAACGAATTTTTGCGCCGTTTCGTTACCGTAGACGAAACATGGATCCACCACACCACACCAGAGACCAAAGAACAATCAAGACAGTGGGTTTCTCCGGGTGAACGTGCACCAAAGAAGGCCAAGGTGGGTCTGTCGGCCAACAAGGTCATGGCCACAGTTTTTTGGGATGCACAAGGTATCATTCACATCGATTACCTTGAAAAGGGTAAAACGATCACCGGCGAATATTATTCAGAGCTTTTGGACAGATTCGATATTGATTTGAAGCAGAAACGACCGCATTTGGCGAAAAAAAAAGTGCTGTTCCATCAGGACAATGCACGGGTGCACACGTGTGTAGTCAGCATGGCAAAATTTCATAAATTGGGCTACGAACTGCTACCCCATCCAGCATATTCTCCAGATTTAGCCCCCTGTGACTATTTTTTGTTTCCAAACATGAAGAAATGGCTCGGCGGTAAGAGATTCGGGTCAAATGAAGAGGTCATCACAGAAACAAACGACTATTTTGAGGGCCTTGAGAAAACCTATTATTTGGAAGGAATAAAAAAATTGGAAAAACGCTGGACTAAATGTATAGAGCTAAAAGGAGATTATGTTGAGAAATAAAACGCTTCTTTGACGAAAAAAATATATTTTATTCAAAAAGTCACGGACTTATCAAACGACCCTCGTACAATTGACCGAAAGCAGTTTCTAGTGGTTCCTGCAGAAGCAATTACTATTCATAAAAGTCAAGGCGCTACGTACAGTAAATTGGTAGTTCACACTAACTCCAGCATGCAGAGGGCTGCGCTGTATGTAGCCTGTAGTAGAGCCACAAGTGCGGCCGGTCTTTTCAGTATTGGACTTTTTGTCCCCCCAAGATCCGCTCAGAATTCAGCTTTAAAAGCAGAGCTCCGATAATTGCGTTCCACTTAGCTACTGAATACCCATTTCGATTGCTTAATCAATAGTCCAAACATTCATATTTTTTTCCATAATACGAAAAGTTTACACTGCCGCACTAGCGATGTTTGTTCCGATCGTCTAATGCTTAGGTCTTCTCTTTTGTGCTTCGTTGAAGCATCAACATACTCAAATGAGGTTTATGAAATTCCTGGCTTTACCACAACAGTGAGATTAGATTGCCAGTCAGTAGCTAGTGGAGCCCGACCAAAAAGAGGCATTCTCGTTTTTATTCGAAACGAACTATTCGAGGATGTTAGTCTTTGCTCAAGTGGTCGATTTTTTTCAAATCTTTCAAATTTAGCCTCTCCAGTGTTTGAGTTTGCTATCTTTAAGTACCGATCTTTAGGGATTCTTGTTTTATATAAAAGTCCGACCTATCCCTTCAAGAAGTTTGAAACTAAATTTAAGGAGTTATTTCAGCAACACACATTTTTAAATAGTGATTGTTTAGTTTTAGGAGATTTTAACTTTTGCCTCCACTCCACTTTCTGCCTGCTACAAGCAAATTCGATTTTTTAGTAGATGTAAAAGGTTTTAGTTCGTTGCTAGATTTGGATTCGTCTACAACCAATAGCAATACGCATATTGATTGGGCGTTTTCAAATATTTTCGATAATCGGGCCACTGCGCGCACATTTGAGACCACATATGGTTACCACAGTCGTATATTAGTTAGCGTTAGGGAGGCAGATTAGGTATTGTAGTTATTTATATAAACTAAATAAGTATATATTTTTGAATTTTTTTAGTTATTTAGTTATAAGATGTATTCATTATAAAATTTAAAAAAAAACCTACAAAAATAATAAATATTTAATTTATTTATTTTTTTTGTTATTAGATGTTTTTAATTTTAAATAAAAAAAAAATTAAAAAAAAAAAAAATAAAAACAAAAAAAAGGGCAACCAAATAAATAATATTTTTAAATAAGTCTGATAATTTAATTTATTTAAACAAAAAAAAAACAAGAACCCCAAAAAAATAAATAAAACAATAATTGATATTTTTAAATGAGTGTGATTATTTAATTTAATTTAATAATTCATTTTTTTAGTTATTTAACTTAATAATAACAATATCTATGCCTCCGTATGCTACGGACAAACAAAATTTTAGGGGAACATGGAGTTTTATAAATTTTACAAAGTTTAAAAACTCAAGTCGACCCGTAGGTCCCCAAAATTGATTTTGGCTTAAACGACCCCGTTGTAACTCGACGGCCTCTACGTAGTGTTCCCTGGGTACCGATTTCTAAATTCTAATCGGAAGCTAATTCGAGCGGCGAAAAGTTACGTACATATATGAAGGCATATTTGTTGTTTTTTAAATGTAGCTGCTGAGTAACGGGTATCTAATAGTCGGGGAACTCGACTATAGCGTTCTCTCTTGTTATACCCGTTACTCGTAGAGTAAAAGGGTATACTAGATTCGTTGAAAAGTATGTAACAGGCAGAAGGAAGCGTTTCCGACCATATAAAGTATATATATTCTTGATCAGGATCAGTAGCCGAGTCGATCTGGCCATGTCCGTCTGTCCGTCCGTCTGTCTGTCCGTCTGTCCGTATGAACGTCGAGATCTCAGGAACTACAAAAGCTAGAAAGTTGAGATTAAGCATACAGACTCCAGAGACATAGACGCAACGCAAGTTTGTCGAATCATGTTGCCACGCCCACTCTAACGCCCACAAACCGCCCAAAACTGCCACGCCCACACTTTTGAAAAATGTTTTGATATTTTTTCATTTTTGTATTAGTCTTGTAAATTTCTATCGATTTGCCCAAAAACTTTCTGCCACGCCCACTATAACGCCTACAAACCGCCAAAAACTGTGTTTAAGACTCTTCTTCTCCCTTCCACTAGCTGAGTAACGGGTATCAGATAGTCGGGGAACTCGACTATAGCGTTCTCTCTTGTTTTTGTTTGTAAATCATAATTTTCCTTCCGACTAAAGTCGGAGTTTTGTAAGAGAGTAGGTTCCGTCAGTTTTGTTTTTAAGTGTAAAAATGCTTTTTGACAGTCTTCTGTCCATTCAAAAGGAACTTTCTTTTTACATAATCTAGTTATGTGCCATGAATAGTCGGCGAAGTTTTTAATGAATCTTCTATAATATGCACAAAATGCAACGAAACGCCTTGCGCTATCTGCATCATCAGGTACTGGGAAATTTTTGATGACATCATACTTCTTGTCATCTGGCAGTATTCCTCCATATGTGCATTCATGTCCCAAAAAGGTAACTTCACGCATAAAGAATGAACATTTCCCTGGGTTTAGATTGTATGTATTGTATTGTATTGTATTTGTTAAAAACTTCTGATAAGTTATTAATCATATGCTTTTCGGAACAACCTATCACTATTAAATCATCCATATAGATAAATGCTTGCGTTGGCTCAAGGCCAGAAAATGCAATAGTCAGCATTCTTTGAAAAGAATTTGGCGCTATTTTGAATCCAAATGGTAATCGTGTAAAACGATATTAACCGTTTGTTGTTGAGAATGAAGTTATATCTCATGAACTCTTCCCAAGTTCAATCTGGTGAAAACCTGACATCAAGTCAAGGCCTGAAAAATATTTGGCTCGACCTAGTTGATCCAAAATGTAATCAATTCTAGGGAGTGGAAATTTATCAGACAACAGTTTTTTATTGATTTGACGATAGTCAATTACTAATCGCCATTTCATTTTATCTGAGTCTGGAAGAGATTTTTTCGGTACTAATAGTAATGAGCTATTGTATTCCGATACTGATAGTTCGACTATTTTATCGTCGATCAAATTTTGTACTTCTTTTTGAATTTCATCTTTTTGACTATGAGGATTTTTATTTAGTATATACTGACTCATCATCTTTCAATCTCAATCTTTGTTTGTATAAATTATTAGCCGAAATTGGTTCTGTTGTCAGACCAAATATATCTGTATATCTACTACAAAGCCTTTTTAGCTGGGGTTTGAATTGTGGTGGGAAATTTTTCGACAATTGGGACATGACAGTTTGTTCTCTTGTCTCTTTATTTGGTTGAATTACATCATAACTTGAAAATAGCACATATTGTAAGTTGTTTGCATTTAATAGTTTATCAGTATGATGCTTATTTAATTTTCTGACATAACCATCGTTTGATGTTGAAATGGTATTCGCTACATAAATATCTGTTTCTATTTATACCCGTTACTCGTAGAGTAAAAGGGTATACTAGATTCGTTGAAAAGTATGTAACAGGCAGAAGGAAGCGTTTCCGACTATATATTCTTGATCAGGATCAATAGCCGAGTCGATTTGGCCATGTCCGTCTGTCCGTCCGTCTGTCCGTCCGTCTGTCTGTCCGTATGAACGTCGAGATCTCAGAAACTACAAAAGCTAGAAAATTGAGATTAAGCATACAGACTCCAGGGATATAGACGCAGCGCAAGTTTGCCGAATCATGTAGCCCACAAACCGCCATAGGCTGCCACGCCCACACTTTTGAAAAATGTTTTGATATTTTTTTCATTTCTGTATTGGTCTTGTAAATTTCTATCGATTTGAAAAAAAATTTTTTGCCACGCCCACTCTAACGCCCACAAACCGCCAAAAACTGTAGGTGTTGAAGACTCTCCTTCGCAGTGCACTAGCTGAGTAACGGGTATCAGATAGTCGGGGAACTCGACTATAGCGTTCTCTCTGGTTTTATACTCGTTACTCGTAGAGTAAAAGGGTATACTAGATTCGTTGTAAAGTATGTAACACGCAGAAGGAAGCGTTTCAGACCATATAAAGTATATATATTCTTGATCAGGATCAATAGCCGAGTCGATCTGGCCATGTCCGTCCGTCTGTCCGTATGAACGTCAAGATCTCAGGAACTACAAAAGCTAGAAAGTTGAGATAAAGCATACAGATTCCAGGGACATAGACGCAGCGCAAGTTTGTCGATTTATGTTGCCACGCCCACTCTAACGCCCACAAACCGCCCAAAGCTGCCACGCCCACACTTTTGAAAAATGTTTTAATATCTTTTCATTTTTGTATTGGTGTAAATTTCTATCGATTTGCAAAAAAACTTTTTGCCACGCCCACTCTAACGCCCACAAACCGCCCAAAGCTGCCATGCACACACTTTTGAAAAATGTTTTGATATTTTTTCATTTTTGTATTGGCCT
This sequence comes from Drosophila yakuba, assembly GCF_016746365.2. NCBI lineage: Eukaryota > Metazoa > Arthropoda > Insecta > Diptera > Drosophilidae > Drosophila > Drosophila yakuba. The sequence goes on along the minus strand of NC_052527.2, from coordinate 23,182,866 downwards.
TGTAAATTTCTATCGATTTGAAAAAAAATGGTTTGTCACGCCCACTCTAACGCCCATAAACCGCCAAAAACTGTAGGTGTTGAAGACTCTGCTTCGCAGTGCACTAGCTGAGTAACGGGTATCAGATAGTCGGGGAACTCGACTATAGCGTTCTCTCTTGTTTCGTTTGGGATCAATATATTTGTATCTTCAATTGAAGTTATATTGATTTTTCGGACAACTTGTGATTTACGTTCCAATAATAATAGAATATTATTACGAGTGTTGTATGTTGTATACTATTGGAATTATTATATTATATTATTTTAAATTATTGGGTCTAATTATAAACCAATCTTCTTTTGGTCTGAAGTCTAATTGGCAGTTAACTTTTTTATAAAATCAATGCCAATTATTCCATCACATGGTTTGTGAAATTGTTGTGAGAAATTTTGTATTTATTTGTTTGTAGCTGTATTGAGGTTAAGCCCTTATATTCAAAATTCTCTTTTCTAATGCCTTGAATATTTATTATACGGTCATCTTGTATATTATTGAAGTAGTCGGCTTCTTCTTTTAGTATGGAAATATCTGCACCTGTGTCAACTAAGAAAGTGAATCTTTTTCCTGTTGCCACATGGTCAAATGCAATGAATATATTTATACATAGATGAATGTACATGAGCTTAATTTATTGCTGTGTATCTGAGGGTTGTTGCGAGTTTCCCGAATTATTTTGGGTTACTCTCACACTAGCATTATCATTGTTATTGTAATTATTTCGATTTTGATTGTTTCGGCTTCCTCTATTTGAGTTGCCACGACCTCAAATTGTTACCATTATTTTGGTTGCCGTTATTGCCGTAATTGTAATTATTGTTATTGTCAGGGTTATTGTAATGGCCATTGCCTCTGCCGCGACTATTACTTCTATAACCTTAGCGTCTTATTACATGATTCACATTTCCGGTTACTCTGGTGCTTGTTCTTATGTACAATATTTATGCCTCCGTATGCTACGGACAAACAAAATTTTAGGGGAACATGGAGTTTTATAAATTTTACAAAGTTTAAAAACTCAAGTCGTCCCCAAAATTGATTTTGGTTTAAACGACCCCGTTGTAACTCGACGGCCTCTACGTGGTGTTCTCTGGGTACCGATTTCTAAATTTTAATCGGAAGCTATATCGAGCGGCGAAAGGTTACGTACATATGTATATGAAGGCATATTTGTTGTTTTTTAAATGTAGCTGCTGAGTAACGGGTATCTAATAGTCGGGGAACTCGACTATAGCGTTCTCTCTTGTTTTTTATTTTTATTGTTTGATATTGTTATGTATTTATGTATTTCTTCTATCTTTTTTACCTTATAAAATATTATTTAAAATCTAATTTATGACCTACTTCATTTCCTAATAAAACTTTATCTTCTACTGTTATTTCTATATTTATACCCGTTACTCGTAGAGTAAAAGGGTATACAAGATTCGTTGAAAAGTATGTAAAAGGCAGAAGGAAGCGCTTCCGACCATATATATGATATATTCTTCATCAGGATCAATAGCCGAGTCGATCTGGCCATGTCCGTCTGTCCGTTCGTATGAACGCTGAGATCTCAGGAACTATGAAATCTAGAAAGTTAAGATTAAGCATACAGAATCCAGAGACATAGACGCAGCGCAAGTTTGTCGATTCATGTTGCCACGCCCACTCTAACGCCCACAAACCGCCCAAAACTGCCACGCCCACACTTTTGAAAAATGTTTTATTATTTTTTAATTTTTGTATTGGTCTTCTAAATTTCTATCGATTTGCCAAAAAAACTTTTTGCCACGCTCACTCTAACGCCCACAAACCGCCCGAAGCTGCCACGTCCACACTTTTGAAAAATGTTTTGATATTTTTTCATTTTTGTATTAGTCTTGTAAATTTCTATCCATTTGCAAAAAACTTTTTTCCACGCCCACCCTAACGCCCACAAATTGCCAAAAACTGTCACTGTTTAAGACTCTGCTTCGCACTTCCACCAGCTGAGTAACGGGTACAAGATAGTCGGGGAATTCGACTATTGCGTTGTCTCTTGTTTTGTTTTATGTTTAAACTTCTCGTATTAGTTTCAGTAACCGTTGTGTTTTTCGACCGATGGTGATTGGCCAGAAGAGGCTTATCCCAGTGGTGGGGCTTGCCACCTGTCGCCATCGGGGATTTGCGTCTACGGTGTTGTGTTGTTATTCGCCCTGCTGGGTGTTTTTGCTGTTCGCAAAAAAACACAGGGTGCTCTTGGTACTATGTGGTGGGTGCCCCCGTTTTTTCTCCCATGTAGTGAGGAGGGGGTGGGGCGTTGGGGCAAGTGGAAGTTGCCGAAAATTGATGTATAGTCATTTATTATGTGGAAGAATACTTTCTAAAAGTTAGAAAAGCATTTCAGAGAAAAAGTTTTTTGTGTGGCCATGCTCTCGTCATGGGTGGGGTTTGAACACAGGACACCGTGGTTAGCAGGTAGTTGCGCTATCCACTACACCACGAGGCCCCACAGCTATTGACATTAGGAGAGGCAACTCAAGCATTCGTCAAAAACTACAGTATCTTGGTCACAAGTTTATTTCAGGCACTGAGATATCTGCTCACGAAGCCGTATATTGTTTTCTGGGAATGGCGTTATCAGAAGCAAGTAATAAGTGCGTTCATATAAACACCTTCCCTCCAGAACAACGAGTTCGTATGCTTAGACCTACACGCGACCTTCAAAATATGCCTCGGAATTCAACTGACATATTTTTGAAAGGATTGCTGGATAGATACGAACAAAGACCAGATTTCCATGAAGGCCTGTGCTTAGCCGATTATTCAGCAAATTATGAGTTTTCGAAAAACCCGTAGAAGTACACGTCAGAGGGCAAATAGTGACGATGACACTGAAGAAGGCCATGACGTTTTAGGAGATCTATATTTTCTGCTCCGAGATGGCAGCGGGTTTATACGGGAAAGAAATAAGGCTAGTATTATTAGGTATAGGCCTTTTATTATTAATACAGATAGGATAAACTATTTTAGATCATTAGTAATGCTTTTTTTCTCCTTGGCGAAACGAACAGGTAGTTTTAATTCAAAGAAATTGCGAGGAATTTTATAAGGAGAATGAGGAGGCTTAAAGCCAACTTTGAAAAGTAGAAGGCCATAGATAGTTTAGAAGACGCGCTTACAAGGGCCATGGAGGTAGATAATAGTGAAGAAAATGAAGAAGAGGAGACCGAACCTAATGAGGAGTTTAGGGCACTAGCAATTGCTGAAATATCTTCTCAAATTAATGTTTTAAACTTAAACAACAATTTGTTAGATGTTGATCCGGATAGCAATATCCGGGTAATAAAGCTTCCGCCACTTATATCCCCTTTAAATTTAGCAAATTTAGTTAGATCTCTAAATTTGGAGCAAAAAACTTTCCTTACACATGTCTTGCATAATGCAAGGACAAATCGAACCTTTTCTGAGTTCGTAGGTGGCGGAGCAGGTGTCGGCAAAAGTAGACTAATATCAACCTTATTTCAGTCCCTATCCAAGGAGTATAATAATAGAGTAGGATGCTACCCAACTTCTGTAAAAATTTTACTGTGTGCTCCCACAGGCAAAGCTGCTTTCGGAATCGGAAGATCCACTCTTCATTCCATGTTCTCTCTCCCTGTAAATCAGGCTGGGTCCGCATTTAGAAGTTTAAGCCCTGATTTGTTGAACAAACTTCGTTCAAGATTTATTGATTTTAAAATTTTTATAATAGTCGAGATTTTTATTGTCGGTGCAACAATGTTTTCTCATTTGGACTCACGCCTAAAGCAAATTTTTTCTAATGTTGAAACTCCTTTCGGAGATATTTCGGTTATCGTGTTCGGCGATCTTAGACATTTGCGGCCCGTATGTGATCGCTGGATTTTTCAGGCCCCGTAGCATATACAGCGCTATATTTGGATCGTATCTGACCAACCGTTTGCAATTGCACTTAATAACATGGGATCCCGCCAAATGACGTCTGATGATGTTTGCTTGCTTAGATCTAGAATTTCCGATGAAAGTCAAATTCCAAATGACTCAATTTACCTTTTTACAAGTAATCAGGACACAGATCGGTACAATAGGGAGAAGCTTAACTCGATACCCACTGCTCAATTTCTCTCGGAAGCTTTAGACTCAGTTAAGTCCGCTCAGATAAGCTTAGAGCAGAGGAACAGATGTCTGGAACAAGCTAGGTCCCTAAAAAAATCTGAGACACAAGGATTGTGTTCCTCGCTCACTTTAAAAACCACTGCCAAATATATGATGACGGTCAATATAGATACATCAGATGTTCTCGTAAACGGAGCCACTGGTGTTAAAGAGATAGGCTTCAGTACGTCCAACACTCCAGATCTTCTTTGGATACAATTTTTAGATGAATGCATAAAGCATAAATAAATGCGCGTTCCAAGCGCAGACATTGTGAGGAGGCTTCATGGACGCCAATTTCGAAAATTATAAAAAGTTTTCAAATTAATTCTAATCAGGCAACTACAATTGACCGAAAGCAGTTTCTAGTGGTTCCTGCAGAAGCAATTACTATTCATAAAAGTCAAGGAGCTACGTACAGTAAAGTGGTCGTTCACACTAACTCCAGCATGCAGAGAGCTGCGCTGTATGTAGCCTGTAGTAGAGCCACAAGTGCGGCAGGTCTTTTCAGTATTGGACCTTTTGTCCCCCCAAGATCCGCTCAGGATTCAGCTTCAGAAGCAGAGCTCCGAGAATTGCGTTCCACTAAGCTACTGAATACCCATTTCGATTGTTTCATCAATAGTCCGAATATTCATATTTTTTTCCATAATACGGAAAGTTTACACTGCCACATTAGCGACCATGCAAACCCTTGTTCAGAACCAGAACATGGTAATTCAGTTGCTTGTAGCACAACAGTCCAAATAATAAATGACTAACCTACGTATATCCATGTGGAATGCCAACGGCATTTCACGGCATAAACTTGAAATAACTCAATTCCTAAACGTAAATCACATCGACGCCATGCTGCTGGTTGAAACGCACCTCACAGGGAGATATAACTTCCATATAAGAGGTTATACCTTTTACCGCACAGATCATCCGGATGGCAAGGCCCACGGCGGAACGGGCATCTTAATCAGAGAACGCATCAAACACCACTTTCATCAAAGGTTTGCAACAAATTACCTGCAAGCCACGTCCATAAAAGTGATCTCAGGAAACGGCAACCTCTGCATTGCCGCTGTCTACTGCCCACCTCGATTTAATATCTCTGAAGGTCAATTCATGGACTTCTACAACACTCTGGGGGATCGCTTCATAGCCGCAGGAGACTACAACGCCAAACACACGCACTGGGGATCACGCCTCGTGACTCCCAAGGGAAGGCAACTGTATAATGCACTTATAAAGGTGAGCAATAAACTGGACTACGTTTCTCCTGGTAGCCCCACATATTGGCCTGCAGACCCAAAAAAGATCCCAGATCTAATTGAATTCGCGGTGACAAAAAACATCAAACGCAATCTAATAAGCGCCATAGCAATACCGGATCTCTCATCTGACCACTCGCCTTTGTTGATAAGCCTTCTTCAAAGCCCAGAAATTGCGGACCACCCCCACAGACTGACGTCGCACAACACTAACTGGATGAAATACAGAAAGTATGTGAGTTCCCACATTGAGCTAACTCCCCAACTAAATATCGAAGCGGACATCGACTGCTCCACCGCCGCACTGGAAGAGGTACTCGTCACAGCAGCCAGGATCTCAACCCCTAAACGGAAGGATGGGGAATTTAAGAAGTTCAAAACCAACCGGCAAATTGAACAGCTGGTTCTGGAAAAGAGGCGTCTGCGACGAGCTTGGCAAACCAGCAGATCGCCATGCTCAAAGAAAAGACTTACTGAAGCCACCCGCAATCTAAACCGGGTCCTGAAGCAAGAAGCTGAAAATGAACAACTTAAATATATTGGAAAACTCTCGCCAACTAGTACAAAGCATCCATTGTGGAGGGCTCACCCAAATCTAAGCTCTCCAATTCAAACCGTCACCCCTATAAGGAATTCTTCAGGGTGCTGGGCCCGCAGCGACAAAGATAGAGCCGAATCATTTGCCTTACATCTCAGAGGCGTCTTCCAGCCGAACCCCGCAGCAAATGATTATGTTCCTCCGCAAATCCACCTCGAAACTGAATCCACGCCAACTACATTTCAGCCAAACGAGATCACAAAAGTCATCAGGGAGCTAAAACCAAAAAAGGCTCCAGGCGGTGACCTAATAACTACAAAAATGATAATGGAACTTACATACTGTGCTATTAAGGTCATCTGTAAACTCTTCAATGGAATCATAAGTCTCGGCTACTATCCAAGGAAATGGAAAAAATCAATTATTATAATGATACCGAAGCCCGTAAAAGATCACACGATTCCGTCATCTTACAGACCAATAAGTTTATTATCATGCCTGTCCAAATTATTCAAAAAATGCCTTCTAACGCGCATAATACCCATCAATTTGGCTTCAGAGAAAAATACGGAACTATAGAGCAAGTAAACAGAATAACATCAGAAATTCGCACAGCCTTCGAACATAGGGAATATTGCAGCGCGATATTTCTCGACGTATCTCAAGCATTCGACCGCGTCTGGCTCAAAGGTCTCATGCATAAAACTAAAACACACTTGCCCGGGTACACTCATAAACTCCTTGAATCCTACCTCTACAATAGGGCCTTCGCAGTAAAATGTAACACAACAATTTCCGACAGCTTCACTATCGAAGCTGGGATCCCACAAGGTAACGCACTTGGGCCAACTTTATTCGTCCTTTGCACAGCAGATATTCCCACGAGTGACCGACTAACAACATCCACCTTCGCCGACGACACTGCGATCCTTAGCCGCTCCAGATGCCCAGTCCGTGCAACAACCCAACTCACCAACCACCTCGTGGTAGTCGAGAAGTGGCTATCTGACTGGCGTATTAAAATAAACGAACAAAAGTGTAAACACATAACGTTTACCCTTAACAGACAAACTTGCACTCCGCTCAAAGTAACGTATCTGGGCATCCACCTCGACAGACGTCTAACATGGCGTAGACATATCAAATCCAAGAAACTGCACCTAAAACTGAAAGCCAGCAGCCTCCACTGGATTATAAACTCACGATCGCCCTTGTGTCTGGACTACAAGGTCCTGCTCTACAACTCCACTCTTAAGCCAATCTGGACGTATGGCTCCCAGCTGTGGGGGAACGCGAGCAGAACCAACATATCACTGGGGCCCTATGGTATATTCGTAACCAAAACATCCACAGGGACCTCGGCATTCTCGCAGTAAAAGATGAAATAGACAAGCAAAAAGCGTCCTACAATGAAAAACTCTCTGTCCACCCAAATCCTCTAGCAAGGGTCTTGACTCGGGTCTCCAGCCGAACCCGCCTGCAACGTACAGACCTTTCAACCCAGCCATAACTTGTCAGGGCCACTGTCTCAGTCTACATGACTCCTAGTAAGTTTATAGTATAAGATTTGATACACTTATTGTTAGTCTCGTAAATGAGAAGATTCAATAAATAAAAGCAAAGCATTTAAAAAAAAAAAAAAAAAAACTATGGTTCCGATCGTCTAATGCTTAGGTCTTCTCTTTTGTGCTTCGTTGAAGCATCAACATACTCAAATGAAGTATACGAAATTCCTGGCTTTACCACAGCAGTGGGATTAGATTGCCAGTCAGTAGCTAGTGGAGCCCGACCAAAAAGAGGCATTCTCGTTTTTATTCGAAACGAACTATTCGAGGATGTTAGTCTTTGCTCAAGTGGTCGATTTTTTTCAAATCTTTCAAATTTAGCCTCTCCAGTGTTTGAGTTTGCTATCTTTAAGTACTGATCTTTAGGGATTCTTGTTTTATATAAAAGTCCGACCTATCCCTTCAAGAAGTTTGAAACTAAATTTAAGGTGTTATTTCAGCAACACACATTTTTAAATATTTAAATAGTGATTGTTAAGTTTTAGGAGATTTTAACTTTTGCCTCCACTCCATCTCTGCCTGCTACAAGCAAATTCGATTTTTTAGTAGATGTAAAAGGTTTTAGTTCGTTGCTAGATTTGGATTCGTCTACAACCAATAGCAATACGCATATTGATTGGGCGTTTTCAAATATTTTCGATAATAGGGCCACTGCGCGCACATTTGAGACCACATATGGTTACCACAGTGGTATATTAGTTAGCGTTAGGGAGGCAGATTTTTGAATTTTTTTAGTTATTTAGTTATTAGATGTATTCATTATTAAATTTAAAAAAAAAAACCAAAAAAAAAAAAACCAAAAAAAATAATTAACATTTTTAAATAAGTCTGATAATTTAATTTTATTTTTTTTAGGTATTAAATGTATTTATTAATAAAAAAAAAACTCAAAAAAAATTAAATATAAACAAAAAAACCTACAAAAATAATTAATATTTTGAAACAAGTCTGATAATTCAATTTAATTTTAAAAAAAAAAACAAGAAAAACCAAGAAAAAAATAAATAAAAACAAAAAACCTACGAAAAAAAATTAATATTTATTAATATATAATATATTATTTAAATAAGTGAGATAATTTAATTTAATTTAATAATTCATTTTTAAATATTTAATAATAATATTAATCTTAATACAAACAATATCTATGCCTCCGTGTGCTACGGAAAAACAACATTTTTGGGGAACATGGAGTTTTATAAACTTTCCAAGTTTGAAAACTCAAGTCGAATCGTAGGTCCCCAAAATTGATTTTGGTTCAAGCGACCCCGTTGTAACTCAACGGCCTCCACGTGATGTTCCCTGGGTACCGATTTCAAAATTTTAGTCGGAAGCTAATTCGAGCGGCGAAAAGTTTTGTACATATATGAAGGCATATTTATTGTTTTTTAAATTATCTGCTGAGTACCGGGTATCTAATAGTCGGGGAACTCGACTATAGCGTTCTCTCTTGTTTTTTTATTAAACTCTCGGACTGAATTCGTAAATATATATATTACTTATAAACTGACATTTTTCCTTATAATAATACATTTCGTCTTCATGAATCGCCAAAAAATTTGGTTTTGTGCGATTATTCTTCGCAACGAAAATATTTCTTTCTTAAAAATAGGTAGTCTAATTGAAAATATGATATCCGTTTTGTTCATTATGGCTTTTAGGTCTAAGAATTCATACATGTGCTTTTCTGAAATCAAATGTACACCCTGGTCTTTTAGCTCTTGCATACATTTGCTTGCTTTTTGCCTGCTGAATATGTCTCTTGAAATTACACCTATCTTAGCCAATAATAAGCTCTCGGCAACATCATTTAAGTTTAACCCTAGCATATTAATCGTTAATGAAATTCTATCGATGTATTCTAATCTATAAATCCTTTTGTCTTCCTCAATAAATGTCTTGCTTTTTCCGTTTCTATAATTATTTATGAATAACACATTCACCCTACCCTACTTTGCTCTTCATTTATATATCTTGTAAAGTTTCTGAACATGATGCTAACCTTGCTACTTGTCTTTTCCTGCGAACTCATGCGTTCTCTTAGTCTCTCTTCCTCTTCTTTCATTTTCCTTATTTCTTCTTCTAATCTTATTGCGTCTTCCGCATTTAAATTTCCTGTTACCGATTTAATAACTGATCCCAACCCATTGATTAATCCTCTTGCTTTCCTACGTTTGGGACATATGCTTTCTAATCTTGATTTTATCATCTGCAGTTTGTTATGCAGTGATTTAACTAGGTCTCTGGTTTTGGCTTCTTCCACAATCCTTAAGTGTATTTTCCATTCTCTCTATTGTTTCTTGATATTCTTGTAACCTTACAATATGGATAAATGTCTTGTGAGTCTTAATTACCCTTGCTGCTCCCAGTTGTATTTGAGCCAACGGTTCATTCCTTTTCAACGGTATGATTTCAAACTTGTTCTCTTCGGCCCCGGCAATTGACCATCTGTAATTATTGTTATTCATTTGGTTTATTAATCCGCCTGATTTTTTCTTTGTGCATTTTTTGAGGTTTGGTTGTTTGAGAACCTCGGATTGAGTTTATCTCGTTTGTTCCTTTCTAAATACCGTGTTTCCTATCTGTACTGGATCCGTTTCTTGTCTGTCTGTATTAGCTAACTCAATTCTTTTGATTTTTTCGTTCTCTACCCTTTCCTTAATCTTTGGATATATTTCGGCTTGGAATGCATTAATTTTCTGTAAATAATCGTGCTCATTATTAAATGTCACACTATTCAGAAGAGTATGCGTTCTGCCTGTAAAGAGTTTCTGGGGTGTCAGCTTTGTAGCCGAATGAATAGCGTTAATATATGTTATAAAGGCCTCATTCTATACCTCTTTATGTTAATATCCATCTTACTTGTCTTCTTGTAGTCTGTAATTAATATGCATTAATCAATATGCATTATCTCCATGGTCCTTTCTGGGGTTTCTGTTACGCTGTATTTTATTTTATGGGGTCTTCTATCTGACTTCTGGATTTAACAAATATCGCAATTGTTGATCGTTTGTGTTATCACTTGTTTCACATGTATTTGCACTTCGATTTTCCCTTTCAACTGTTTCGTCAGTGGCTTCGTTATTGCTGCAAAATCTCTAATAAATTTCCTGTAGTAGCCAAATAACTCTAGGAAGGATTAAATCTGTTTCCTAGTCTTTGGGGTAGCGAACTTTTTATTTCTTCAATTTTTCCCGGGTTGGGATTAAATCCCTGCGGGGTCCTAAATATTCTACCTCTGTCCTCAAAAAATCTGCCTTGTCTAGTTGTAATTTGAAATTGGCTTCCGTGAGTTTTTGGAAATCCTTTTCCAAGTCCGTAACGTGTTTTTGTAGGGACCCTGAATACACCATGATATCGTCCATATAAATGATTCAACATTTGCCCAAATATTCCCCAAAAATGTTATTCATCAACCTCTGGAATGTCGCGGGAGCATTATTTAACCCAAACGGCATACGTACATATTCAAAATGTCCCCCCTCTGCAGAGAAAGTCGTCTTCGGAATGTCTTTTTCTTGAACCTCAATCTGATGATACCCACCTAGATCTAGCGGAGAAAATTACATAGTCCTTCCTAAATTATCCAATACGTCACTTATTATTGGTAAAGGGAACCTATATTTTACCACTTCCTCATTCAACTTCCTATAGTCCACTACCATCCGCCATTTCCTTTCCCCAGAAGCATCCTTTTTCTTCGGCACCAACCATACCGGCGCGTTCCAAGGCGAATGGCTATGTCTGATTATTTTCTGCTCCAACAACTTCTCTAATTGGTTCCTCACTTCCTGTCTTTCTTTAAACGCATATCTATATGGTCTGAAATAGATAGGAATATCATCTTTGGTTCTTATCTGGTGTTTGACAGCACTTATAAAAGACAAGTTATCCCCTTTTTAATGAAATACTCTTGGATACTTTCTACAAATTCTGAGTAACTCTTTTAGCTTCTTATCTTATCTTATGCAATAGACTGCTCCCCCTGCCGTTTTTCTTTTCCTCTATGTTATTCAACTCGAATTGTTGCGTGGTCTTAAAATCAACAACATTCATCGGCTCTTCGAAAAATATGTTTTGATCTGTGTAGAAGCGCTGGTCGATGCAAAGATACACAAAGATAAAAAGATACAAAGAGGGAAAAGGAATGTAGGCCTAAAAGTAGGCAATGGTTTTGGAGGATGTCCCAACTGTAAGCAAAGGCAAGCGCAAAGGTAATCAAGGTCCGTCCACAGATTTAAAAAAAAGTCGCATAATAATGTACAAATACTTTGCGCGGGTGCGGTCATAGCTAGGACATTCCTCTAAAAGGAGCATAGGGTGTGAATTGTCAAAGGAATTCGGGATGTGGAAATTCCTAAAATTTAATACCAATTAGCTAGTTTATAGCTTAAAGTGGGTAGGACTCCGCCTTCATCTCAGGGATGATATTCCTTGTTCCAGTGCCACATTGACACTGGAGACTAAAATGGCTTTCGAATTCGGGCCTATAAAGCTGCCCTTAACCCCCAAATTCGGCCTATTTGCCGCTTCACCTGCCAACCAGCCACATCGAAGTCTCTGGGAAAATATTTCTTTTTCGATCTTCAGAATAGAATGCATTAACATAATAGTAATAACGTGGCAGAAAGTTTTTTGGCAAATCGATAGAAATTTACAAAACCAATATAAAAATGACAAAATATCAAATCATTTTTCAAAAGTGTCTGCGTAGCAGCATTGGGCGGTTTGAGGGGGTTGAGTGGGCGTGGCAAAAAGTTTTTTGGTAAATCGATAGAAAATTACAAGACTAATACAAAAATGAAAAAATTTCAAAACATTTTTCAAAAGTGTGGGCGTGGCAGTTTTGGGCGGTTTGTGGGCGTTAGAGTGGGCGTGGCAACATTGCAACAAACTTGCGCTGCTTCTATGTCCCTGGAGTCTGTATGCTTAATCTCAACTTTCTAGCTTTTGTAGTTCCTGAGATCTCGACGTTCATACGGACGGACAGACGGACAGACGGACGGACGGACAGACGGACGGACAGACGGACATGGCCAAATCGACTCGGCTATTGATCCTGATCAAGAATATATATACTTTATATGGTCGGAAACGCTTCCTTCTGCCTGTTACATACTTTTCAACGAATCTAGTATACCCTTTTACTCTACGAGTACGGGTATAAAAACGGCTCTCAACTAAGGGTCAGAACGGTGTGATTTAAGGGGTAATTGTTTTTGCAGGCCACAATTCAACTTAGATCATCGCAAATTTCCCCACCCCGCAGTACCAAAAAGCTTGCTGCTGTCAAGAAAAGAAAGGGAGAGGGGAATGCAAACCTGGCTCTTCAGCAGGTGCTGAGTAGTTGCCGAAAATTCGTATGGAGAGAATCGCGGCTTGGAGCAGCCACTCCAGAGTGGCTCTCTACGCCCGGAAAATCCAGAGAAAAACCCATAAGGAACAAAGAATCGGGAAATGTGGAAAAATACCTTTTTTTTTGTGCCACATAAAGTGGAAAAAAAACATAACCCCACACCGTGAACAACCCGCATGCAGGCGGTTGCATAACCTACATATATATATATATATATATATATACAAAAAACTTCACTCTTCAATTTTAACTTATACGCATATATATATATATATATATATATACATATATATATACATATATATGCGTATAAGTTAAAATTTTGAAAATATTGAAGAGTGAAGTTTGTTTGCCAAGGAATGGCCGTATCGAGAATAGGCTAGTTATAGTTTTTTATTTTATTTAATTTTTTTTGTTGTAGTATATATAAGTTTTTTTTTGTAGTGGGAAATTATTGAAGTTTGGTGAGGAGAGTATGTTTATGTGAGAGAATGGTGTTCTGTGTAAATATGTGAAGTTAATCGAAACAAAGAAAAAGGAAAAAAAACAGGAAATAAAAATATGATATGAAAAAAAATAGAAAAAAATATAAATTGTGCGTTAATAATAAAATAGTTGAAATATAAGTAAAATATAAGTAAAGAAATGAAGTGAATCGGTCCAGTGAAACATATATAAAAGCGATGATGATTGCGTGCTAACAAAAGAAAATGAAAAATAATTAAAATAAAATTTCGAGAAAAATGAGGGGAAAATGATGTCGTTGCCTGGTGAAATCAAGTGATCAATAATAAAAAGAAAAAAACAAAAAGTGATCTAGAAGCCCCTTTACCCCTCCCTATAGATTCGCCGAAAGCGCTTTCGCCGTCTGGATATGGAGAGGTAACTCTGCACAACAATTGTTCTAAAATCAAAAGCAAAACAAAGAAAATGTAAAAGCATGTAGAAATCGATGCAAAGTCAACTCGATGTCTCTCAGTAAAGTAAATATCATGTCGATTCTCAATCAACTAATTAATGGAGAAATTAAATGGAAAAAATTAGTCTTATGAATAAAATGTTTTGAAGTTGAAATGATTTGCTAATTTTTCTGCCGTGGGGGTCATGCTGAACCTAAAAATGATAGGGTGTTAAAACGTGAACTTGAAATTAGGGACCATTTAAAATTATTTATTTTTTTTTGTACGGAATAAAATGGTCAAGGTTGGGTGGGCTAATACCAGTTGCTATAAAAACAGCCATAGCAACAATTTTTCAAGTCGCCTTGTTTCATAAATTCTTTTCTGTCTATCGCCCCAATGTTTCCTTTTGTTTTTTTTTGTTCTTTTCGGATCTGAGTGCCCTTTTCCTATAATTCCCGAAGCACGCGAAATTTAATAATTCTTTTTGCATACGACGCCAGCACTGCGAGTAATACACTTAGAAAAACCCACCCATCGTCCCGAATCTGAGCAAGGCCGGAAGCAACGCGTGCGGTATTACCTCGTATGTCCATCAGCTGGTCCGAATAATAATAACAGTGATATGCTACAGAATAATTAATGGCGCCCAAACGAGTCGGCCAACCGGCAAGCCGAGTAATATATGCTAACTGGCCATCTCCATTGAACAACTTTTGGAAATCAGCAGAAGCTTAGGCCAACTAATCCCTCACGCACACTCTTTTCTAAAATCTCTATCTTTTGTCTTGTGAAAAATAAAAAAATAAACAAACATGCTATTGCTAAATGGACCAGGTGGACGAAAGTATCTTTCAATAGATTTTTGGCCCTGGCTCTGCAAAAGTATACATATTTAAACCTAGACTCTAAGAGTTTAGACTAGCGAATGATTTCAAGTAATCGCACTTCGACCAAAGAGTCTAAGGTTAATTGTATTTTAGTCGAGATAAATGGGAAAGTCGAAGTAAAGGATTTCTGGAAGCAGTGTAAGCCTTTTCCTTTCTTAAATTTGCCCGACTTCTATACCCTTCTACATACCTAATAATTTAGCTATTGAATACGATTAGTTTCAAAATAACCAACGGAGCTAGCTAAATTCTCTGTGTTGATTGTTTTTCTTATTATACTTTAGGTTTTGCGTATATTGAATTCTTTTGATACAAATGTTATCTATACCCAAACTTAAAAGGAATCTTATCTGATTCAAGATATCTAATAATTTTGCTATTGAATACGATTAGTTTCAAAATAACCATCGAATCTAGCTAAATTTTTTGTGTTGATTGTTTTCTTTACTATATTTTATGTTCTGTGTATACTGAACTCTTTTGTGGTATATTACTACAAATGTGTTCTATACCAAACATAAAATTAATCCTATCTTACAGAACTGAATAAAACAAGTTTATACCCTTTCTGAAGCAAGTAATAGCATGACCCCGGTATTTAATTGAATAATACTTACCACACCTTTTGAGTTAAATTAAATTATTATAGTTTTCTTAAAACCATGCCTTTAACACGCTGCCCAGAGACAGTACATGAGGAAGAAAGAGCTGCGCATTGCTTCATATGTACTAACCCCATTGAGTATACAGCAGCTGATCATACGTTCCACCTGGCGTGTTTTAATACGACAAACCGCAAGGTGTGTTCCGTCTGTAGAGCTCCCATTGAATTGACAGAATCGGGAGACAATAGCCTGGCAGAAAAACCATCAGGTTCCCAAAATCTAAACCAACAGTTAGAAGCAAATACAATGATGGATTCGCAAGTGGGTGATCCAAATATAGGTAAACTAGTTCGGGCTATAACAGACGCGTTGAGTTCCGCTGCACATAGGCAGTCAGAAGAAATAAGGGATATGTCAGACAGGCAAACACGACTTATTTCAAGGGCAATTGAGTCAGGCTTCCAAAGAATGTCTCTACCGAGTCGGACAAGCGAAAGAAACAGGAGAGAGCAAGTTCCGACAGAAATTTCCCCTAATCAATGCGGAAATATAAACACCGAAGCCAGTTTTCATTCAGAAGCATTTGATCTCCGGCCAGATCGTATTAGCCAAATTATGACTAATTGGAAATTGAGATATACGGGTAAGGGTTTCCTGTCAGTTGACGATTTCATTTATCGAGCAGAAGCGTTGACTAGACAAACACTGGACGGGAATTTTAACTTGCTGGCCCGATATTCGAGCAACTTGTTTGAAGGTGGGGCAGCATATTGGTTTTGGAGGTATCATAAGACAGTACCAATAATAATTTGGACCGACTTGTGTGTATGGCTTTAAGGACACAGTTTAAAGATGCACGTACGGATAGAGATATCCAAGCCTCAATTGATCAGCGTAAACAGAAGCACAATGAGTCGTTTGATGAATATTATCAGGCAATCGCGGCAATGGCTGACCATTTATCGCAGCCAATGCCGGAATCCTATATGCTAGGGGTCTTAAGGTCAAACCTTTTGACGGAAATACAACATGAGCTGCTTCATATTCCCATCCACAGCGTGGCTGACCTGCGCCAAGCGGTGCGCAGACATGAGATTTTCAAGCAGCAATTGTCTAAGCCACATAATACCTTCAGTCGAGCGCCGCCCAAAAGACAGGTGAACGAAATAGAACCGCAATTTAAGGATCAACTAGATAGTGAAGATCCAGAAGTTGAAGAAATTGCGGCCATAGATTTAAAATGTTGGAACTGTGACATGACAGGGCATAGATACCATGATTGTACGAGGGAACGCCGCAAACCGGAAAACCTGATACCTACCGCCCAAATTGCAGTCATTGTCAGTCTTCAAAAAACTGGAAAGGCCGAGCATCAACAAACAGTGCTCGCAAAACTTATCTGTCGTCCGAACCGAAAGTAGACCAATAAATCACGAACCAGTTCTTCTTATCGCTGACATTCCTAAGCCAACAAATCGTACACATTTCCCGGAAGTATCAATAGGTAACCAACATTATAGTATTAAAGAAAAAGTCCCAGCCATAAATGAAAAATCAAAACAATGCAAACCAGACCGTGGCCGTCATTATTTCCATGATTGGAAATACGCTAGACGTACGACCATATGCAGAAGTATCTATTTTGGGCAGAACTGTTAGTGGGTTGCTAGACTCTGGAGCATCTATTAGTTGTATAGGCGGAACCTTTGCAGACGATCTCTTAAATGACCAAAGCCAAGGGCTCAAACTTTTTAAATGTTCAGTAAAAACTGCAGATGGAAAGTCCCAGCGGGTTATGGGCAAGCTGACCACAGAAATATTCTTTAGGAACAAGTCGGAGGAAATTAATTTGTATCTCGTTCCATCGTTGTCTCAAAATCTTTACCTAGAAATTGATTTCTGGATCAGGTTTGATTTGCTACCTTCGTTCAACTCTAATCTTGCTGTTTCAGCAGTAGAAGATTCTATGCTGCGCCCGTTAACTGCGAAGCAGCAAAAACAACTAAAAGGAATCTGAAACTGGATTGGGTCGCACTTCCGTTCTTAGTCATTGCATTGATGTGGAAAATTCAAAACCAATAAAGCAGAGGCATTATCCAGTGTCTCCCGCTATTGAAAAAATGATGTACACAGAGCTTGACCGCATGTTGTCGTTGGGAGTGATCGAGGAATCCAACAGTGCATGGTCCTTTCCTGTAGTCCTTGTACGTAAGCCAGGAAAAGTCCGCCTTTGTTTGGATAGCAGGAAGGTAAATGCAGTAACGGTTAATGATGCATACCCTATGCCGTTTATTGATGGTATACTAAGCCGTTTGCCGAAAGCTGAGTTCATTTCTAGCTTAGACTTAAAGGACGCGTTTTGGCAAATTCCGCTTGAACCAAAATCGAGGGATAAGACTGCGTTTACGGTCCCAGGCCGCCCTCTCTATCAATATACTGTCATGCCATTTGGGCTCTGCAATGCACCTCAGACTATGTCCAAACTGATGGACAAAATTGTTCCGGCCAGTTTGAAAAGAGAAGTCTTTGTTTATCTAGATGATCTATTAATAGTGTCCGAATCTTAGCATATTCAAACGTTAAAAGAACTTGCAGTGAACATCTCCAAGGCCGGTCTCACGATTAATGTCCAGAAAAGCAAGTTCTGTTTAAAGGAAATTCAATATTTAGGCCATATTATCGGACATGGAACCATCGCGACGGATCCAGAGAAACTGTCGGCCATTGTAGACTTTCCGGAACCTCGATCAGTTAAACAGCTTCGCAGATTTTTGGGCATGACTGGGTGGTACCATAAATTCATTAAAAACTATGCCACCGTTGCTTCACCCTTGACTGATGCCCTCAGACAAAAAAGGAAATTTGAATGGTCCGCAGAGGCGCAAAAGGCGTTTGAAGCTCTGAAACAACACATGTGCGAGGCACCTGTCTTGCATAGCCCAAATTTTGATGAATCCTTCTTTATACATTGTGACGCCAGTCACACTGGAATTGGTGGGGTATTGGTTCAGTTAAGTACTGAAGGTGACGAAGTACCGATCGCTTTTATGTCGCGAAAATTAAATCAATGCCAAAGGAATTACTCCGTCACGGAAAAAGAATGTCTGGCAGCAATTATGTCTATAAATAAATTTCGAGCGTACGTGGAAGGCCATAAATTCACCGTAGTCACCGACCATGCGTCATTGAAACGGCTCATGTCTCAAACGGACTTGAGCAGCAGATTGGCGAGGTGGGCACTCAAGCTTCAGGGGTTTAGTTTTGAGATCAAACACAGAAAAGATACTCAGAACGTTGTTCCAGATGTCCTCTCTCGGGCGTTCACACAAGACCTTTCCGCGTTGGAGTTAGATCGATTTATTGACCTGCAATCTGACCACTTTAGAAGCAAGGATTATGAGGAACTAAAATTAAAAGTTCAACAGAATCAGTCTTTGCTTCCAGACGTAAAAGTTATGGACAGTCTTTTGTATCGCAGGACGGAACATGCAGCTGGCGAAAGAATAGCAGATGATATGGTTTGGAAACTGTGGATACCAAAAGAATTGGTTCCCATGGTACTACAAATATCGCACGATCATCCCTTAGCTTCTCACTGTGGTATCAATAAGACCCTTGAACGAGTACGTAGGTACTTCTTCTGGCCCAATCTGGTTGCGGACGTTAAGGCTCACGTGAATGGTTGTGAGATATGCAAATGCTCAAAACATCCCAATTATTCTCTTAAACCAAACCTTAGCAAAACAGGCGAAACGCAAAGATTTTTCCAGAAACTGTATGTCGACTTCCTTGGTCCATACCCGCGATCTCGGTCTGGTCATATAGGAGTTTTTGTAGTGCTGGATCACTTTACTAAATTTCCTCTTTTAAAGCCTATCAAAAAGTTTACGGCAGAGGCAATTTTAAAGTACGTTAAAGAAGAGTTACTACACTGTTTTGGCATTCCTGAAGTAATAGTATCTGATAATGGCGTTCAGTTTAAATCACATGCTTTTAACCGTCTTTTAGATAAATATAACATACGTCACTCTTATACGGCCATTTACGCCCTTCAAGGTAATCCGTCGGAAAAAGTAAATAGGTCTGTGATCGCTGCAATTAAGTCGTATATACATCCCAATCAGATAAACTGGGATGAACACTTAAGCAAGATTTGCTGTTCGCTACGGTCTAGTTTCCATACGGCCGTTAATACTTCACCCTATAGGTTGACCTTCGGACAGCACATGGTTACCAATGGATCAACGTATAGGCTTCTACGTAATTTCGGGGTGCTTGAAGACCGTTCAGTTCGCTTCCAGAGAGATGATAGTTTTGATTTGGAACGAAGCAAGGCGGTAGCGACCATGAGGAAGCAGCATCAAAGAAATGAAAACTCTTATAATTTAAGAAGCCGTGAAGTTTCATTCGTCCCCGGTCAAGAGGTCTACAGGCGGAATTTCTGTCAAAGTAATTTTGCAAAGGGGTTCAATGCTAAACTTGCCCCTGCGTTTCTAAAAGCGCGTATTAAAAGAAAACTCGGCAACAGTTACTACGACGTGGAGGATACACAAGGACGTTATGTAGGAAAGTTTCATGTGAAAGATCTCAAGCAATAACATCATGAAATTATAGCTCCCAGCGTGGATCCCGCTTTGTAAGCTTTTCTTTCTCTCCTAAGCGCGATCTTGTTGGGGGCGTTTTGTAGAAGAGCTGGTCGATGAAAAGATACACAAAGATAAAAAGATACAAAGAGGGAAAAGGAATGTAGGCCTAAAAGTAGGCAATGGTTTTGGAGGATGTCCCAACTGTAAGCAAAGGCAAGCGCAAAGGTAATCAAGGTCCGTCCACAGATATAAAAAAAAGTCGCATAATAATGTACAAATACTTTGCGCGGGTGCGGTCATAGCTAGGACATTCCTCTAAAAGGAGCATAGGGTGTGAATTGTCAAAGGAATTCGGGATGTGAAAATTCCTAAAATTTAATACCAATTAGCTAGTTTATAGCTTAAAGTGGGTAGGGCTCCGCCTTCATCTCAGGGATGATATTCCTTGTATTACTCGCAGTGCTGGCGTCGTATGCAAAAATAATTATTAAATTTCGCGTGCTTCGGGAATTATAGGAAAAGGGCACTCAGATCCGAAAAGAACAAAAAAACAAGAGAGAACGCTATAGTCAAGTTCCCCGACTATCTGATACCCGTTACTCAGCTAGTGTAAGTGCGAAGGCTAGTTTTTGGCGGTTTGTGGGCGTTAGAGTGGGCGTGGCAAAAAGTTTTTTTGCAAATCGATAGAAATTTACAAGACCAATACAAAAATGAAAAAAATTAAATAAAAAAACTAAATGGACCAGGTGGACGAAAGTATCTTTCAATAGATTTTTGGCCCTGGCTCTGCAAAAGTATACATATTTAAACCTAGACTCTAAGAGTTTAGACTAGCGAATGATTTCAAGTAATCGCACTTCGACCAAAGAGTCTAAGGTTAATTGTATTTTAGTCGAGATAAATGGGAAAGTCGAAGTAAAGGATTTCTGGAAGCAGTGTAAGCCTTTTCCTTTCTTAAATTTGCCCGACTTCTATACCCTTCTACATACCTAATAATTTAGCTATTGAATACGATTAGTTTCAAAATAACCAACGGAGCTAGCTAAATTCTCTGTGTTGATTGTTTTTCTTATTATACTTTAGGTTTTGCGTATATTGAATTCTTTTGATACAAATGTTATCTATACCCAAACTTAAAAGGAATCTTATCTGATTCAAGATATCTAATAATTTTGCTATTGAATACGATTAGTTTCAAAATAACCATCGAATCTAGCTAAATTTTTTGTGTTGATTGTTTTCTTTATTATATTTTATGTTCTGTGTATACTGAACTCTTTTGTGGTATATTACTACAAATGTGTTCTATACCAAACATAAAATTAATCCTATCTTACAGAACTGAATAAAACAAGTTTATACCCTTTCTGAAGCAAGTAATAGCATGACCCCGGTATTTAATTGAATAATACTTACCACACCTTTTGAGTTAAATTAAATTATTATAGTTTTCTTAAAACCATGCCTTTAACACGCTGCCCAGAGACAGTACATGAGGAAGAAAGAGCTGCGCATTGCTTCATATGTACTAACCCCATTGAGTATACAGCAGCTGATCATACGTTCCACCTGGCGTGTTTTAATACGACAAACCGCAAGGTGTGTTCCGTCTGTAGAGCTCCCATTGAATTGACAGAATCGGGAGACAATAGCCTGGCAGAAAAACCATCAGGTTCCCAAAATCTAAACCAACAGTTAGAAGCAAATACAATGATGGATTCGCAAGTGGGTGATCCAAATATAGGTAAACTAGTTCGGGCTATAACAGACGCGTTGAGTTCCGCTGCACATAGGCAGTCAGAAGAAATAAGGGATATGTCAGACAGGCAAACACGACTTATTTCAAGGGCAATTGAGTCAGGCTTCCAAAGAATGTCTCTACCGAGTCGGACAAGCGAAAGAAACAGGAGAGAGCAAGTTCCGACAGAAATTTCCCCTAATCAATGCGGAAATATAAACACCGAAGCCAGTTTTCATTCAGAAGCATTTGATCTCCGGCCAGATCATATTAGCCAAATTATGACTAATTGGAAATTGAGATATACGGGTAAGGGTTTCCTGTCAGTTGACGATTTCATTTATCGAGCAGAAGCGTTGACTAGACAAACACTGGACGGGAATTTTAACTTGCTGGCCCGATATTCGAGCAACTTGTTTGAAGGTGGGGCAGCATATTGGTTTTGGAGGTATCATAAGACAGTACCAATAATAATTTGGACCGACTTGTGTGTTTGGCTTTAAGGACACAGTTTAAAGATGCACGTACGGATAGAGATATCCAAGCCTCAATTGATCAGCGTAAACAGAAGCACAATGAGTCGTTTGATGAATATTATCAGGCAATCGCGGCAATGGCTGACCATTTATCGCAGCCAATGCCGGAATCCTATATGCTAGGGGTCTTAAGGTCAAACCTTTTGACGAAAATACAACATGAGCTGCTTCATATTCCCATCCACAGCGTGGCTGACCTGCGCCAAGCGGTGCGCAGACATGAGATTTTCAAGCAGCAATTGTCTAAGCCACATAATACCTTCAGTCGAGCGCCGCCCAAAAGACAGGTGAACGAAATAGAACCGCAATTTAAGGATCAACTAGATAGTGAAGATCCAGAAGTTGAAGAAATTGCGGCCATAGATTTAAAATGTTGGAACTGTGACATGACAGGGCATAGATACCATGATTGTACGAGGGAACGCCGCAAACCGGAAAACCTGATACCTACCGCCCAAATTGCAGTCATTGTCAGTCTTCAAAAAACTGGAAAGGCCGAGCATCAACAAACAGTGCTCGCAAAACTTATCTGTCGTCCGAACCGAAAGTAGACCAATAAATCACGAACCAGTTCTTCTTATCGCTGACATTCCTAAGCCAACAAATCGTACACATTTCCCGGAAGTATCAATAGGTAACCAACATTATAGTATTAAAGAAAAGGTCCCAGCCATAAATGAAAAATCAAAACAATGCAAACCAGACCGTGGCCGTCATTATTATCATGATTGGAAATACGCTAGACGTACGACCATATGCAGAAGTATCTATTTTGGGCAGAACTGTTAGTGGGTTGCTAGACTCTGGAGCATCTACTAGTTGTATAGGCGGAACCTTTGCAGACGATTTCTTAAATGACCAAAGCCAAGGGCTCAAACTTTTTAAATGTTCAGTAAAAACTGCAGATGGAAAGTCCCAGCGGGTTATGGGCAAGCTGACCACAGAAATATTCTTTAGGAACAAGTCGGAGGAAATTAATTTGTATCTCGTTCCATCGTTGTCTCAAAATCTTTACCTAGGAATTGATTTCTGGATCAGGTTTGATTTGCTACCTTCGTTCAACTCTAATCTTGCTGTTTCAGCAGTAGAAGATTCTATGCTGCGCCCGTTAACTGCGAAGCAGCAAAAACAACTAAAAGGAATCTGAAACTGGATTGGGTCGCACTTCCGTTCTTAGTCATTGCATTGATGTGGAAAATTCAAAACCAATAAAGCAGAGGCATTATCCAGTGTCTCCCGCTATTGAAAAAATGATGTACACAGAGCTTGACCGCATGTTGTCGTTGGGAGTGATCGAGGAATCCAACAGTGCATGGTCCTTTCCTGTAGTCCTTGTACGTAAGCCAGGAAAAGTCCGCCTTTGTTTGGATAGCAGGAAGGTAAATACAGTAACGGTTAATGATGCATACCCTATGCCGTTTATTGATGGTATACTAAGCCGTTTGCCAAAAGCTGAGTTCATTTCTAGCTTAGACTTAAAGGACGCGTTTTGGCAAATTCCGCTTGAACCAAAATCGAGGGATAAGACTGCGTTTACGGTCCCAGGCCGCCCTCTCTATCAATATACTGTCATGCCATTTGGGCTCTGCAATGCACCTCAGACTATGTCCAAACTGATGGACAAAATTGTTCCGGCCAGTTTGAAAAGAGAAGTCTTTGTTTATCTAGATGATCTATTAATAGTGTCCGAATCTTAGCATATTCAAACGTTAAAAGAACTTGCAGTGAACATCTCCAAGGCCGGTCTCACGATTAATGTCCAGAAAAGCAAGTTCTGTTTAAAGGCAATTCAATATTTAGGCCATATTATCGGACATGGAACCATCGCGACGGATCCAGAGAAACTGTCGGCCATTGTAGACTTTCCGGAACCTCGATCAGTTAAACAGCTTCGCAGATTTTTGGGCATGACTGGGTGGTACCATAAATTCATTAAAAACTATGCCACCGTTGCTTCACCCTTGACTGATGCCCTCAGACAAAAAAGGAAATTTGAATGGTCCGCAGAGGCGCAAAAGGCGTTTGAAGCTCTGAAACAACACATGTGCGAGGCACCTGTCTTGCATAGCCCAAATTTTGATGAATCCTTCTTTATACATTGTGACGCCAGTCACACTGGAATTGGTGGGGTAATGGTTCAGTTAAGTACTGAAGGTGACGAAGTACCGATCGCTTTTATGTCGCGAAAATTAAATCAATGCCAAAGGAATTACTCCGTCACGGAAAAAGAATGTCTGGCAGCAATTATGTCTATAAATAAATTTCGAGCGTACGTGGAAGGCCATAAATTCACCGTAGTCACCGACCATGCGTCATTGAAACGGCTCATGTCTCAAACGGACTTGAGCAGCAGATTGGCGAGGTGGGCACTCAAGCTTCAGGGGTTTAGTTTTGAGATCAAACACAGAAAAGATACTCAGAACGTTGTTCCAGATGTCCTCTCTCGGGCGTTCACACAAGACCTTTCCGCGTTGGAGTTAGATCGATTTATTGACCTGCAATCTGACCACTTTAGAAGCAAGGATTATGAGGAACTAAAATTAAAAGTTCAACAGAATCAGTCTTTGCTTCCAGACGTAAAAGTTATGGACAGTCTTTTGTATCGCAGGACGGAACATGCAGCTGGCGAAAGAATAGCAGATGATATGGTTTGGAAACTGTGGATACCAAAAGAATTGGTTCCCATGGTACTACAAATATCGCACGATCATCCCTTAGCTTCTCACTGTGGTATCAATAAGGCCCTTGAACGAGTACGTAGGTACTTCTTCTGGCCCAATCTGGTTGCGGACGTTAAGGCTCACGTGAATGGTTGTGAGATATGCAAATGCTCAAAACATCCCAATTATTCTCTTAAACCAAACCTTAGCAAAACAGGCGAAACGCAAAGATTTTTCCAGAAACTGTATGTCGACTTCCTTGGTCCATACCCGCGATCTCGGTCTGGTCATATAGGAGTTTTTGTAGTGCTGGATCACTTTACTAAATTTCCTCTTTTAAAGCCTATCAAAAAGTTTACGGCAGAGGCAATTTTAAAGTACGTTAAAGAAGAGTTACTACACTGTTTTGGCATTCCTGAAGTAATAGTATCTGATAACGGCGTTCAGTTTAAATCACATGCTTTTAACCGTCTTTTAGATAAATATAACATACGTCACTCTTATACGGCCATTTACGCCCTTCAAGGTAATCCGTCGGAAAAAGTAAATAGGTCTGTGATCGCTGCAATTAAGTCGTATATACATCCCAATCAGATAAACTGGGATGAACACTTAAGCAAGATTTGCTGTTCGCTACGGTCTAGTTTCCATACGGCCGATAATACTTCACCCTATAGGTTGACCTTCGGACAGCACATGGTTACCAATGGATCAACGTATAGGCTTCTACGTAATTTCGGGGTGCTTGAAGACCGTTCAGTTCGCTTCCAGAGAGATGATAGTTTTGATTTGGAACGAAGCAAGGCGGTAGCGACCATGAGGAAGCAGCATCAAAGAAATGAAAACTCTTATAATTTAAGAAGCCGTGAAGTTTCATTCGTCCCCGGTCAAGAGGTCTACAGGCGGAATTTCTGTCAAAGTAATTTTGCAAAGGGGTTCAATGCTAAACTTGCCCCTGCGTTTCTAAAAGCGCGTATTAAAAGAAAACTCGGCAACAGTTACTACGACGTGGAGGATACACAAGGACGTTATGAAGGAAAGATTCATGTGAAAGATCTCAAGCAATAACATCATGAAATTATAGCTCCCAGCGTGGATCCCGCTTTGTAGGCTTTTCTTTCTCTCCTAAGCGCGATCTTGTTGGGGGCGTTTTGTAGAAGAGCTGGTCGATGAAAAGATACACAAAGATAAAAAGATACAAAGAGGGAAAAGGAATGTAGGCCTAAAAGTAGGCAATGGTTTTGGAGGATGTCCCAACTGTAAGCAAAGGCAAGCGCAAAGGTAATCAAGGTCCGTCCACAGATATAAAAAAAAGTCGCATAATAATGTACAAATACTTTGCGCGGGTGCGGTCATAGCTAGGACATTCCTCTAAAAGGAGCATAGGGTGTGAATTGTCAAAGGAATTCGGGATGTGAAAATTCCTAAAATTTAATACCAATTAGCTAGTTTATAGCTTAAAGTGGGTAGGGCTCCGCCTTCATCTCAGGGATGATATTCCTTGTTCCAGTACCTTCTTTTCACTTTTCCTTGAATTTTAAAATCGTATCTCAGCGCGTATAGGTTAATTATGTTAATGCATACTATTCTGAAGATCAAAAAAGAAATATTTTCCGAGAGACTTCGATGTGGTTGGTTGGCAGGTTAAGCGGCAAATAGGCCGAAGTTGGGGGTTAAGGGCAGCTTTATAGGCCCGAATTCCAAAGCCATTTTAGTCTCTAGTGTCATGGTGGCACTGGAACAAGGAATATCATCCTTGAGATGAAGGCGGAGCCCTACCCACTTTAAGCTATAAACTAGCTAATCGGTATTAAATTTTAGGGATTTTCACATCCCGGATTCCTTTGACCATTCACACCCTACGCTCCTTTTAGAGGATGGTCCCAGCTATGACCGCACCCGAGCAAAGTATTTATACATTAAAATGCGACTTTTTAAAATCTGTGGACGGACCTTGATTACCTTTGCGCTTGCTTTTGCTTTGCACCGTAACGCGTTCTTGCTTATGCTTCTCGAAATAATGACGGCGACGGTCTGGTTTTTATTATTATTGGTACTTATGATACCTCCAAAACCACTCTGCTGTCCCACCTTCAAACAAGTTGCTCGAATATCGGGCCAGCAAGTTAGGCCGTCCAGTGTTTGTCTAGTCAACGCTTCTGCTCGATAAATGAAATCGTCAACTGACAGGAAACCCTTACCCGTATATCTCATTTTCCAATTAGTCATAATTTGGCTAATACGATCTGGCCGGAGATCAAATGCTTCTGAATGGAAACAGGCTTCGGTGTTTTTATAACCGGATTGATTAGGGGAAATTTCTGTCGGAACTTGCTCTCTCCTGTTTCTTTAGCTTGTCCGACTCGGTAGAGACATTCTTTGGAAGCCTGCCTCAATTGCCCTTGAAATAAGTCGTGTTTGCCTGTCTGACATATCCCTTATTTCTTCTGACTGCCTATGTGCAGCGGAACTCAACGCGTCTGTTATAGCCCGAACTAGTTTACCTATATTTGGATCACCCACTTGCGAATCCATCATTGTATTTGCTTCTAACTGTTGGTTTAGATTTTGGGAACCTGATGGTTTTTCTGCCAGGCTATTGTCTCCCGATTCTGTCAATTCAATGGGAGCTCTACAGACGGGACACACTTGCGGTTTGTCGTATTAAAACACGCCAGGTAAAATGTATGATCACAATTTATTGTTAGCAGCTGTGCTGTATACTCAATGGGGTTAGTACATATGAAGCAATGTGCAGCTCTTTCTTCCTCATGTACTGTCTCTGGGCTGCGTGTTAAAGGCATGGTTTTAAGAAAACTATAATAATTTAATCTAACTCAAAAGGTGTGGTAAGTATTATTCAATTAAATATCGGGGTCATGCTATTACTTGTTTCAGAAAGGGTATAAACTTGTTTTATTCAGTTCTGTAAGATAGGATTAATTTTATGTTTGGTATAGAACACATTTGTAGTAATATACCACAAAAGAGTTCAATATACACAGAACATAAAATATAATAAGGAAAACAATCAACACAAAGAATTTAGCTAGCTCCGTTGGTATTTAGTTTTATTTTGAAACTAATCGTATTCAATAGCTAAATTATTAGATATGTAGAAGGGTATAGAAGTCGGGCAAATTTAAAAAAGGAAAAGGCTTACACTGCATCCAGAAATCCTTTACTTCGACTTTCCCATTTATCTCGACTAAAATACAATTAACCTTAGACTCTTTGGTCGAAGCGCGATTACTTGAAATCATTCACTAGTCTAAACTCTTAGAGTCTAGGTTTAAATATGTATACTTTTGCAGAGCCAGGGCCAAAAATCTATTGAAAGATACTTTCGTCCACCTGGTCCATTTGCAATAGCATGTTTGTTTATTTTTTTATTTTTCACAAGACAAAAGATAGAGATTTTAGAAAAGAGTGTGCGTGAGGGATTAGTTGGCCTAAGCTTCTGCTGATTTCCAAAAGTTGTTCAATGGAGATGGCCAGTTAGCATATACTACTCGGCTTGCCGGTTGGCCGACACGTTTGGGCGCCATTAATTATTCTGTAGCATATCAATGTTATTATTATTCGGACCAACTGATGGACATACGAGGTAATACCGCACGCGTTGCTTCCGGCCTTGCTCAGATTCGGGACGATGGGTGGGTTTTTTTAAGTGTATTACTCGCAGTGCTGGCGTCGTATGCAAAAAGAATTATTAAATTTCGCGTGCTTCGGGAATTATAGGAAAAGGGCACTCAGATCCGAAAAGAACAAAAAAACAAGAGAGAACGCTATAGTCAAGTTCCCCGACTATCTGATACCCGTTACTCAGCTAGTGTAAGTGCGAAGGCTAGTTTTGGTCGGTTTGTGGGCGTTAGAGTGGGCGTGGCAGCATGATTCGACAAACTTGCGCTGCGTCTATGTCCCTGGAGTCTGCATTCCTAATCTCAACTTTCTAGCTTTTGTAGTTCCTGAGATCTCGACGTTCATACGGACGGACAGACGGACGGACAGACGGACATGGCCAAATCGACTCGGCTATTGATCCTGATCAAGAATATATATACTTTATATGGTCGGAAACGCTTCCTTCTGCCTGTTACATACTTTTCAACAAATCTAGTATACCCTTTTACTCTACGAGTAACGGGTATAAAAACAAAAGGAAACATTGGGGCGATAGACAGAAAAGAATTTATGAAACAAGGCGACTTGAAAAATTGTTGCTATGGCTGTTTTTATAGCAACTGGTATTAGCCCACCCAACCTTGACCATTTTATTCCGTACAAAAAAAAATAAATAATTTTAAATGGTCCCTAATTTCAAGTTCACGTTTTAACACCCTATCATTTTTAGGTTCAGCATGACCCCCACGGCAGAAAAATTAGCAAATCATTTCAACTTCAAAACATTTTATTCATAAGACTAATTTTTTCCATTTAATTTCTCCATTTAAAATTGGCCTAAATCATAACTTCTAACATGAGCTTATTTATTATTTTTTTTCCTTTGTGTGAGAGATATGAGAATGGTGCTGTGGGTAGATAATATGTATATGTATGTATAGGTATAGATATGTATATATTTAGAGTAGGTATAATAAAAAAAATATAAAATAGTATATAATATGTATTAAAAATAAAATAAATGCGTATAATAAAGATGGGGAAGACAAAAGTAAGGTTTTCCTTGCATGTTTTAATAAAAAAAAGAATTCGATGGTGAATATATGGCAGCTCAGACGGTGTTAAATTACAAGCATTGAAAAATAATTAGTTGATTGAGAATCGACATGATATTTACTTTACTGAGAGACATCGAGTTGACTTTGCCTCGATTTCTACATGCTTTTACATTTTCTTTGTTTTGCTTTTGATTTTAGAACAATTGTTGTGCAGACTTACCTCTCCATATCCAGACGGCGAAAGCGCTTTCGGCGAATCTATAGGGAGGGGTAAAGGGGCTTCTAGATCACTTTTTGTTTTTTTCTTTTTATTATTGATCACTTGATTTCACCAGGCAACGACATCATTTTCCCCTCATTTTTCTCGAAATTTTATTTTAATTATTTTTCATTTTCTTTTGTTAGCACGCAATCATCATCGCTTTTATATATGTTTCACTGGACCGATTCACTTCATTTCTTTACTTATATTTTACTTATATTTCAACTATTTTATTATTAACGCACAATTTATATTTATACCCGTTACTCGTAGAGTAAAAGGGTATACTAGATTCGTTGAAAAGTATGTAACAGGCAGAAGGAAGCGTTTCCGACCATATAAAGTATATATATTCTTGATCAGGATCAATAGCCGAGTCGATTTGGCCATGTCCGTCTGTCCGTCCGTCTGTCCGTCTGTCTGTCCGTATGAACGTCGAGATCTCAGGAACCACAAAAGCTAGAAAGTTGAGATTAGGCATACAGACTCCAGGGACATAGACGCAGCGCAAGTTTGTCGAATCATGCTGCTACGCCCACTCTAACGCCCACAAACCGCCCAAAACTGCGACGCCCACACTTTTGAAAAATGTTTTAATATTTTTTCATTTTTGTATTGGTTTTTTAAATTTCTACCGATTTACAAAAAAACTTTTTGCCACGCCCACTCTAACGCCCACAAACCGCCCAAAGCTGCCACGCCCACACTTTTGAAAAATGTTTTGATATTTTTTCATTTTTGTATTAGTCTTGTAAATTTCTATCTATTCGCCAAAAAACTTTTGGCCACGCCCACTCTAACGCCCACAAACCGCCAAAAACTGTCCTTCGCACTTACACTAGCTGAGTAACGGGTATCAGATAGTCGGGGAACTCGACTATAGCGTTCTCTCTTGTTTTTTCTATTTTTTTTTATATCATATTTTTTTTCATGTTATTTTTTTTCCTTTTTTTTGTTTCGATTAACTTCACATATTTACTCAGAACACCATTCTCTCACATGAACATACTCTCCTCACCAAACTTCAATAATTTCCCACTACAAAAAAAACTTATATATACTACAACAAAAAAAAATTAAATAAAATAAAAAACTATAACTAGCCTATTCTCGATACGGCCATTCCTTGGCAAACAAACTTCACTCTTCAATATTTTCAAAATTTTAACTTATACGCATATATATGCATATAAATATATATATATATATATATATATATATGCGTATACGTTTAAATATCGAAAATATTGAAGAGTGAAGTTCGTTTTGCCGAGAATAGGCTAGTTATAGTTTTATATTTTATTTTATTTTTTTTTTGTTGTATTATATATAATTTTTTGTAGTGTAGAAAAGAATATGTAGTGAGGAGAATATGATCATGTGAGAGAATGGTGTTCTGTGTAATAATATGAAGTAAATCGAAACAAAAAGAAGAGAAAAAACAAGAAAAAAAAAATTATATGAAAAAAATAGAAAAAAGATAAATTGTAATATAATAGTTGAAATATAAGGTAAAGTAATGAAGAGAATCGGTCCAGTGAAACATATATAAAAGCGATGATGATTGTGTGCTAACAAAAGAAAATGAAAAATAATTAAAATAAAATGTCGAGAAAAATGAGGGCAAAATTATGACGTTGCCAGGTGAAATCGAGTAATCAATAATAAAAAGAAAAAAAAAACAAAAAGTGATCTAAAAGCCCCTTTACCCCTCCCTATAGATTCGCCGAAAGCGCTTTCGCCGACTGGATATGGAGAGGTAAGTCTGCACAACCATTGTTCTAAAATCAAAGGCAAGACAAAGAAAATGTAAAATCATGTAGAAATCGACGCAAAGTCAAATTGATGTCTCTCTGTAAAGTAAATGTCATGTCGATTCTTAATCAACTAATTATTTTTCAATGCTTGTAATTTAACACCGTCTGAGCTGACATATATTCGCTATGGAATTCTTTTTTTTATTAAAACATGCAAGGAACCCCTTACTTTGGCCTTCCCTATCATTATTATTCGCAGTTATTTTATATTTAATACTTATTATATACTATTTTATATTTTTTATTATACCTATTTTAAATATATACATATCTATACCTATACATACATATACATATTATCTACCCACAGCACCATTCTCATATCTCTCACATAAAAAAAAAAAATAATAAATAAGCTCATTTTAGAAGTTGTGATTTAGGTCAATTTAAATGGATAAATTAAATGAAAAATTAGTCTTATGAATAAATGTTTGAAGTTGAAATGATTTGCTAATTTTTCTGCCGTGGGGGTCATGCTGAACCTAAAAATGATAGGGTGTTAAAACGTGAACTTGAAATTAGGGACCATTTAAAATTATTTATTTTTTTTTGTACGGAATAAAATGGTCAAGGTTGGGTGGGCTAATACCAGTTGCTATAAAAACAGCCATAGCAACAATTTTTCAAGTCGCCTTGTTTCATAAATTCTTTTCTGTCTATCGCCCCAATGTTTCCTTTTGTTTTTTTTTGTTCTTTTCGGATCTGAGTGCCCTTTTCCTATAATTCCCGAAGCACGCGAAATTTAATAATTCTTTTTGCATACGACGCCAGCACTGCGAGTAATACACTTAGAAAAACCCACCCATCGTCCCGAATCTGAGCAAGGCCGGAAGCAACGCGTGCGGTATTACCTCTTATGTCCATCAGCTGGTCCGAATACCCTGGTATTAATAACAGTGATATGCTACACTATGTTTAGCCCCTGCATATTCCTAATGGTCACCCCTATCGGGCCTTTTAACGCGGACACAAAGGCATTTAACACCATTTTCTCATACCATTTAATCTTCTCTTCTTTCAATAGTATATTATGCTCGCTAGACTTAACAAGGCTCACCAGCGCCTTTTTCAATGTCATGACCTTGTTATACAAGGCCTCCACTTCCAACTTCCTTTTCTTAATATGAGGCAACTCCATTATCAGGTCTTGCTCCGACCTCTTGTCTTTAAAATGAGAAACTAATGTCCTCTTAATCTGGTCCCAATTCAATTTCGTTTCATCTAGATCTAAGACCCTATCCGCTGCTCCTATTATCTTGCTCCTAACTGCTCTGAGCGCTATAAGTCCTATATTCGACCTTTCTTTTCCTTTGATCAAGCCTAATACCTGCTCCACCACAGCTATAAATCCGTCTAGCTTACCTCCTTCGCCATCATACTTGGGAACAATCTCTACCAAATCGATCAAGGTGATCGCTTCTAGTACACAAATAGTTGCCATTTTCTGCTAACCTAGCTACCTTTCTGCCTGCCTATTTAATATTAATATTTAGTAATAGTAATTAAAAAAGTGTATATGCCAAAACCGGATCTCCGTGTATGCCAGTTATTGGAATAATTTATATTGTGCGTGTATATTGTGTCCGTGTGTGAAATGGAGTTTCTGTAATTAATAATCAGGAAGGACTCCTCAATATTCAACCTTACTTTAACAAAATGGGGTTTCAAAATAAATATCGCTTCTTTTTTTTTTTGTTTTATTATTGGATGTTATTTCACTCTTTGTTATTATTTTCCCTTCCGATACCTTATTCCTTAAAATACCCTGCATGCCGAAGCCAGCTGTTCAGCTCTGCCATACAGCTTCACAACCAACTGCGCACAGTCATTGCTAAGGCATCGCCGTTTATCTAGTCCACCTTGCATGCTGAAGCTAGCTCGTCGGCTGTGCGATACAGCCTCGGAACCAAATGCGGACAGTCGTTGCACCTTGGTGTTTCTATTTTCTCTCACATACTGCGTAGTTTCTTTAACCCCCAGCCATACCTACGCTAGGCAGCCGCCCTGTGCGTTACAGAGCGCCGCCCAATACATGTGCATGGCTGGATTGCATAATTTCTTTTCTTTATTGTTCTTTTATTTTTTTTATTAATATTTTTTCTTCTTCATATCCAGTAATTTTTATTTTTTAATTTTTTTTTTCATTTTGATATTTATTTCAAATTGATTTATTCTGTCGTATTTTCCTCTATTTAAAATTTTAATTTTTCTCTATATACGAATATCCATTCCTATGCTAAGCAGCCGCCCCGTGCGTTACAGCGCGCCGCCTAATACATGTGAATGTCTATCCTATTTCTAATTATCCACTTTTGGTCTCGTCCTCAAGCTAAGCAGCCACCCTGTTTGCACAGCGTCCTGCCCAATACATGCGAACGAGCCCCTAATTTATTAATTTCCCTACATCAGGCCCCGCGGTGTTTTCCGATCCGCCCCTGTACTTGTTTGCAACGTTCGCTTCCATGGAACCGTTACGTACGACCGTTCTCCTACCGCCTCATACCATCGAACTTTTTGTTGCACTGAACCTCGATCTCCGACCGCCCGAACCGTCCGGCCTGACGTCGACCGACGACCGTTCGCTCGGCGAACTTCTCGTTGCGTCGAACCGCCGACAACCATTGTCGCTTGCCGACGGTCGTTCGTCTGCTTGAGCCGTTTGACGCGAACCGCCTGCCAACATCCGCCACCGACCGAGAGTGTATGCTGAGGCGGTAACTAACTATAAGGTTGAAAGGTTTATTAACATAAGTTTAAAAATCTCCAATATAGGGAAAGATACAATCTAACATTTACAAATATTATTAAACACCTCCTAAATACAACACATAACTCCACAATTTATTCAAAACAGTACCAACTTGCTTAAATGCATGAAATTGAAGTCGAAAACAAGTTCAGGAATTACTTAATCAGGGATGAGTTAGGGAAAATAATTCACCATACAATAGTCCAACCTGGGTAGTACAAAAAATCGAATGCTTCTCGAAAAATGAAGTATAGAGTAATTATTGATTATTTAAATCTCAATGAAATAACTATTCCCGACAGATATCCAAAACCAAAAATGGACGAAATCCTTGGTAAATTGGAAAAAGATAAGTATTTCACAACTATCGATTTCCATCATTTTGAAATGAACACAGAATCAATATCTAAAACTTTATTTTCCACCAAAAGCCGTAATTACGAATATCTTTGAATGTCTTCAGTAATATACTTCGACCGTTGCTTAACAAACACAGTTCTGTGTATCTGGATGATATTACAGTTTTTTTTTCTCATCCCTTACACTTAAATGCATTACAACAAGTTATTTCAAAACTTGCAGAAGCAAATCTAAAATTGCAGCTAGTTAAATGTGAATTCCTCAAAAAAGAAGATCGTTTTCGTGGTCCCATCGTAAGCCCTAATGGCATAAAACCAAACCCTCTTAGAGTTAAAGCCATAGATTCATAACTCATTTCGAAAAGGTAAAAGAAATCAGAGCTCTCCTTGGATTAACAGGTTATTATCATAAATTTATACCGAATTGTGCAGACATAGCAAAACTAACGACCAAATGTTTAACTTAATGAACACGTGTTAAATTACAGTGCTATTGAAAAAGAAATGCTCGACATAGTTTACTAGGATGACAATTTCTAATTTCTAGTGACCATAAACCTCTTAGATGGCTGCATACCTTAAAGGAACCGAATGCTAAGTTACCGCAACCATCATAGTGTCCAGGGAGTGTCGACAGGCGTGCTCGACCACTAGTCTCATGCGAGGTATCTATAATTACCCACAATCAACCGCTAGCTCGTAAAGGTCATCACTTTGGTAGCGAGCCTCCCGCAGAAAACAACTTAACGCACAATACCCTGTTGTCAACCATCCTTGCTGACGTCATTGTAGTCTGGGGCAATACTGCAACCTATAGGTTGCTCTTGAACACTGGATCTACAATCTTGGCATCGGACTCATTTGTTCAGCGAGTAGGCGAATTCTCTCCCGAATTTCTCTTCTTGGTCTCGCCGGCAACAGCACGGGCGTTACCCGAGGTCGCGTGTCAAGCTGCGCTCTTGTCATTCGAGTCAAACTATCGAATTGGTCTCGTTTATACTCAACTCGCTGCCGTCATCACTCCCAGCCCAAGTTAGGAAGACATTTTTTGGTAACGACTTTCCTATCGCGCTCAATACTGTTTTTGGTTGGATTATTGCAGGTTCTTATTCTGCCTGCGATGATCATCCTACTACTGCTATTACTCATCAAGCAGACCTAGGAACAATGGTTCGTTTTTCATGGAAATGGACAGCATTCAATCCAACCATGCTCTCTTGGACGCTATCGATCCTACAGAGCGTAATTTTACTGCCACCTATAAGCGATGGACGGGGCTTATGTCGTCGACTACCCTTTTAAAGAGAAGGCACCGCCTATTGAATCGACCTTGCCACAGGCAAACAATCGCCTGTTCTCACTGGAATGTAAATTTCGTCGGTCTTGTTACGTCGGTGTATTAGTGCCCGTGTCCTGGGTAAGGAGTAAGGCCGGAAACAGGTTGCCAGCGTAAGCCCGACGATTTTGGGGCGTGGGGTCTTGGTAAGCCCCTCACCTCTCCAACATAACGAGAATACATTTTATAAGCATTTTATACATTATCAGCAGTCCTCAGTGCCCCCCAAGCTCTAGCTTGATCGTAAAACGATCGGAAAAATTTTCGGCGGGTGGGAATCACTCCTTCATTCGTCCGCATGCCTGATGGATCGTCGCGGGCCGCGCTATACGATCCCCTTTGTCAAAGTTGTCCGTCAAACGTTATGTTATCGTTTCTGGCCTACTGCACTTCTCGCATCAGCCCCCCTTTTAAAAAGGTTTACCTACTCTTTTTTTTGTAGTTAAATAAATAACACATCTTTATTGATTAATAAATTGTTGGGTAATAGAAAAATCAAAGGCTATTGTCGTCGTGCGTCACATGGAGTTGCCTTAAACGGCTACCCCACGCATTGGTTCCCGAAAGAAAGGGCAGACTAATCCGTGGTAGTAGAACACGTTTTATTCTGGAAGAATTCAATGTTTCACAATTGCAACTAACTTAACTTATTAGATCACCGCAGTGTGTAGATCTCCTCCACGATGCCCTTGCGCCACTCTCGTCGGGCCAAGGCAGCATCGCAGACGAAGACCATATCACCCTGGTGGATGTGCTCCGTTCGGCGGCACCACTTCTCGCGGCGCACAAGCGTAGGTAGGGCACCAACCCTCGAATGTCGCTCGATCTAGCGACGTCCTGTCCAGTTTCCGCCGACATCATCTCGTCGGGGAACGACTCCAATTGTGCCTGTCTGACCAACAGGTTCTCCGCGTCCTTACATTCTGCTGCAGTAAGGCCGTATTCCTCGAGCTCGTTTCGCTGTTTACGGCACCAGCGCGTAAACCGTAGGACCCTGGCTGTGGTCCTCACCAGGCGACTGAAGCTCGAGAATCTCTGAAACGGAATAACAAAATCGTCTGCCGCAACTAATGCAAACTCACTGGGCATCTCTTCTACATCAGGGGCATCTGGAACACGCTCAGTTCCTTCCTCAGGCCCCGGCCAGCTGGCTGCTGGCTGCCTCAAAAATGCAGGTCCTCTTATCCCCCTTGATTCCTGGCTAAGGTCGACTCCTTTCTGCGACCGCGTCGCATCATCAGCCGCATTGTCGGCTGTAGGCACCCATCTCCATTGGGAAACCTTCGACGACTCCAAAATCTCCGCCACTCGGTTGCCAACAAACTGCTTATACCGGCGGTGGGTGCTGCCGATCCATCTCAGCACCGTCTTAGAGTCCGTCCATAACACCAGGTCCGTGATGACCACACTGTGCTCCTCCTTGACAGTGTTCATCAGCCTGGTTCCAAGAACTGCTGCCTGCAGCTCCAGCCGTGGGATCGTCATCGTTCTAATTGGGGCACACTTCGTCTTCGCACTCACGAAGCTCACCTGCACGTCGTCGTCCTCATATGTGACCCTCCAATAGGCCACCGCCGCGAATGCTGCCTGACTAGCATCCGCGAAGACGTGCAACTCTACGGCCCGGACTGCTCCACGCCCAAAATAATGGCGCGGACATCGGAACTGTCCCACGGCGTCCATCTTGCTTAACTCCTCCGGTAGTGGTTCGTCCCACTGGATCTTCTGCCTCCAAATCTCTCGCAGCAGCAGCTTCGCTGTAACCATGAGGCAGCACAGGAATCCCAGGGGGTCAAACGTTGACATCACCAGGCTCAAATATTCCCTCTTCGTAGGGACTCGATCTCCACTCAGGACGCTGCTTGGCACTCGATGATACTCCACGTTGAATCTGAAGTCATCTTTTGCTACTTGCCAACGCATTCCGAGGATCTTCTCTTCAGCCTCACCCCATCCGACGCTCTTGACTCGACCAGGTCCTAAAGCCGTCTCCACGGTGGGTGAGCTGGATGAAAACTGGCATAATTCGAATCCAGCATCCTTGTGTATCTCCTTCACTCGGGTAGATACGCTGATAGCCTCGCTCTCTGTAGCGAAACTGTCCACATAGTCATCGACATAATGGTAGTCGGTGATGGCCTTGACCGCTTTCGGATCCGAATCCCGATACTTCAGGGCATTCATAGTCTTCACGTAATGCGAAGCGCTCGGCGAGCAGGCTGCTCCAAACGTCATTACGTTCATCTCATAGACATCCGGATCTCTCTCGTCGTCGCCATCTCTCCAGAGGAATCGTTGGGAACATCTATCCTCGGGTCGGATCAGCACTTGGTGGAACATCTCCTTGATGTCACCGCAGACTCCGACGGCTCCCTCTCTGAAATGAAAGAGCACAGCTGGCAAAGGCTTATAGTGCTGAGGCCCTTTGTCCAGCTCCGAGTTTAGCGAGGTTCCTCCAACTTTGGCTGCAGCATCAAACACAAGCCGTACCTTGCCGGGCTTGTTTGGGTTTTCGACACCGAAATGTGGCAAATACCATAGGCGATCGCTCCTTACCGCGACCTCCTCCGGCTGCAGCCTCCTCGCGTATCCTTTAGACACGTAATCCTTTATAATCCGATCGTATTCCTGCGCCAACGGCTTGTTGCGCTTCATCTTCTTCTCGACGTTGACCAGCCTCCTGTACTCCATCTCATAGCTCGGTGGCAGCACAACGTGGTCGTCCTTCCAGAGTAATCCCGTCTGGTAGCGACGCCCCACTTTCACCGTGGTGTCTTCGAGTATCCTTTGGGCCCGAACATCGTCGCTGGCTGCGACCGGCGGCGCGGGCTTCACTCCAAAATTCTCCATGTCGAAGTAGTCCTCCACCATCTTTTCCATCGCGTCATCCACTGACACGGCAAGTAGGCAGGACCTCGGTGACGGCGTGGTCGGTTGCCCACTTACAGGCCCAAACACAACCCAGCCCAGCTTGGTTGCGGCCGCATACGGTCCCTCTCGAGCGAACCGCCTCGTCCTAAGTGGCAACCCCAGATGTCCGTGATCCAGGCCGATGAGCAGCTTCGGCACCACGTTGCTGTAAGGCTTCATCGGCAGACGCGCATCCCTGTGCACGCCCTGGACATCTCGTCGGCTCAATGTCTGCATCGGCAAACTCAAGCTCGAAACGGCATAAAAGTTTTTCAATACATGGCGAGTGGGCTTTCCAACTCCACTTATCTTCAGACTCACCACGTTGGTAGGCTCTCTGGTTGCCTTACCTCCAAACCATTGGATATTTAGCTGCCGACGCTCTCCTTGCACTCCAAGATCCCTTC
Source organism: Drosophila yakuba (assembly GCF_016746365.2). Lineage (NCBI taxonomy): Eukaryota > Metazoa > Arthropoda > Insecta > Diptera > Drosophilidae > Drosophila > Drosophila yakuba. The sequence goes on along the minus strand of NC_052527.2, from coordinate 23,143,536 downwards.
GTAGCTCGTCATCGCTCATCGTGACGGAGGATCCCTCATCTAGGAGCGCATACGTATCCACCTTTCGCCCCGCTCCGTACAGCGTAACCGGCAGTATACGGAACAGTAGACGGCCTCCTTCGGCGTCAACGCAGCTCAAATTCCTCTGCATGGGCGCTTCCGCTTCACGCGGAGCTCCTCTCTCCAGGCTGTTGCTGGGAACGGCTGGCTGCCGGTTCCTCTCCTGGTCCCTGTGACCATCTCGTAGCGAAGGCCTCCTGGCCGGGCTGCGTCTGGAAACTGCTGGCTGCTGGTTCCCTTCGTGGCGTCTGAAGCCACCTCGCTGCAGCGGCCTTCGCTCCTCGTCCGCACCATGTAGCAGACGGTGATGCTCCCTTCGGCATCCATTAATCTGGCACTCACCTTGCGTATATCAGGATCTAGCCGTGTGCCCGCTTCGCAGGCAATTGAAGCAGAGCCGATGCCTCTTCACATTGCTCCACCTTTCCTGTGGCGAAGCTCCAATAAATTCTCTGCAGTTCAATATTCCATGCTGTCCTCCACAAAACCGTGCACACCACGTTTGGGTACTCCTGTAGCCATGCGCTGAAGTGGACTACAGTGGAAAAGGGCGCGATCGTTGCAGCATGCCTGGCCCAATCCACTCGCTTGCTCGTTGGCAGCTTGGCCACAAGCTCCTCCATGAGGGTTGGGTTCCCCAGGTGCTGCTCCGCCTTCGCTGACTGCAAGAAGGCCGCCAGGTTACTCACTCGGGTTGCGAAGGGAATGATCTACGCTCGGGTCGTCTCCACGAACGCACAGCTGAAGATCGGCCACTCCTCGGGCTGCCCTCCAAATATAGGCAAGTCCGGAAGCTTCCTTGGCCCATATGCTCCCTGGATTCCACTCGGCGTCGTCGCGGCGTAGGATCCGACAAGTGGCGATGCTGTTGCCGCATTGTGGATGCTCACGCCCGGTAGCACGAGTCCATGCGCTGGCTGCGCAGTGCCTGTTGCACACAGTGGCTCCACATAATAGTTGCTAGTCGTTAGCAATGGCGGTCCACTCGAAGATGGCGGCAGCGTACAGGCCGCACCGCTCGCACCGTCACCGTTGTATGGCACCGACCCGACCCCGTTATGTAAGGCCTCTCCGTTAGATGTGGGTATTGGCTGGCCGCTCCAAAATGGCGGCCACCCCGACGCTCCACTGTTGGCGCCAACTGCGCTTGGGCCAACTGCGATTGGCGCGCAATTGGCGGTGCTCACACTTTCCAGGGATCTAGCCTTCTCAAGCTCCCTCTGCAACGCTGCGATCCTCTCCATGAGTTCCAACGCGAGGGGCTGGTTCACCTCCGGTACTGAACTCGCAGCTGTGACAGCAGTACTTCTAGGTTGGGAAGCTACTGTAGTCACCGTAGTGGCCGGGCAAGGAATCGACGCCGCCGTGATGTTCACCCGCGTCCGAGTTCCTGCTCCACTACTGGCTGGCTGCTGACTCACTGTTGTTATAGGGGTGGCTTCCCCTCCGTTCAGCCGGGCACTCTTCCTGGGGGAATGCTGCATCTTCCCCAGCTCCAAAATGGCGGCGCCTCTGCGCGCCCAAAATGGCGTCTCTGACGCCTCGTGCCGCTGGCTGCGGCCACGGATGCTTGGCGCTCCTTGCGCCTTCTGACCGCTGGCTGCGGTCTCCACAAATGACGCTTCTTGCGTCTCCTTGTCGCTGGCTGCGACCCGTTCGTACATTTGGACTTCTCAAAAATACTAACTAGCCTATCGATAACAATATTCAATCCGCGACAGCTATCATAAAACGATTATGCGAAGTTGACTATAATTGTTTTTAGCGGGGAGTATTGAATTCTTCACCGGACATCGGTGCGCACGTCAACAAAAATTGTTGGCTATTCACGACTACAAACGCCGCTCTAAGAGCTCTTGTCTTTGCAAATTAAAAACTTGCCGCTTATTTTTCTTTAAACAAACTTGAACATTGAACATTTAATTTCTACTAATGAAATGTATTGCCAGGAAGAGGCTAACCTAAAAAGAATTTTTTTATACCGTCCTTCGGTTATTATTACAAAAACATACATAAATTTTCTAGTCGTATAAAAATAATATTGGCACAGGAATGTATGCATATATAAGAATATAGAGAAAAACACGAAACCAGTGTTCCGTCAAACTTACCCCACTTCAATCCGGAGCGATAAGATCTCGACACGTTGGATCCTGGCTGCTGCTATATATACGGCGTTCGACGCTGGCTGCGTCCCTCTATGTCGCTGACTGCGACGCCACTGTCGCTGGCTGCGACTCCTCTGACGGTACGTAGCGCTGGCTGCGCTCACACAAATCCTCCTCGCTGGCCGTCTAAACCGTCACTCCAGCTCCGGCAACTCTCTAGCTGGCCGTCTAAACCGTCATTCCAGCGCAAGTTGCCCCTGGAGTCGCCCTAGGACTGCGAATAAAAGGCTGTCGTCGTGCGTCACATGGAGTTGCCTTAAACGGCTACCCCACGCATTGGTTCCCGAAAGAAAGGGCAGACTAATCCGTGGTAGTAGAACACGTTTTATTCTGGAAGAATTCAATGTTTCACAATTGCAACTAACTTAACTTATTAGCTCACCGCAGTGTGTCCTCCAACTTTTGCGCCGATCTCCTTTGACTGTATTCCTCGTTCTTAGTTTCAAACTTTGCCGCTCATATGTACATCCGTGATGCTTCTTCGTTCTACGCTCTTCTTCCCGCATTCCACATTTTCGTCTTCTCGTCATCTGGTCACACCATTCGCCGTTGATCGATTGTCACCGATAGATCCCGATAACTCCCGTTGGGGCGGCGTTGCCACTTGGTGACCCTGGTATTTCCGTAGTGTGACCCGTCATGTTGATGTTTTTGCCCATCGATTGACACTATCGAGTGCCGATCGACCGCCTTGTGATCGAGGCGCCCCCTTTACTAAGCTTTGATGACTATAAACAAAATTTTGGCGGTAAGTTGGAGTATAAACAAAACGTTTCATCCTTGTAATCCTCGACTCTTTTTTTCCCCGCAGACTCATTTGGCATGCCTTGCGGTACTGCTGTACCGCCCCTCCCCTTTCCTCGGGAGTATGTGGGTTCCTTGGTCCGGTGGTTGTTGAGGCAGGATTCTGGTTCGTTCGTGGTCCGTTTCCGTTGACTCTCGCCTTGGCCTGACGCTAGAACGGTTGCTGGATGCGTAATCTGCACCCGTTGACTCTCGCCCTGGCCTGACGCTATAACGGTTGCCGAGCCTAGTCCGTTCTCAGGTGCTGTCACTCTCAACTTCCCGTCGTTTGTGCCTTACTCTTCCCTGGTGGTGGTTGTCGCGGGAACACTCTGGTTCGCTCGCGGTCCGCAGCCGTTGACTCTCGCCTTGGCCTGACGCTGTAATGGTTGTCGGACTCGCAGTCTGCATCCGTTGACTCTCGCCTCGGCCTGACGCTAGAACGGCTGCCGAACCCAGTCCGTTCTCAGGTGTTGTCGTTCTCCTGCATGCCTTCCGATGGATCCGACTCCACGTTCTTGCCACCCTTCTCCTCCTGATCCTGCTGTTTTAGGTCGCTGACATGTACCGTGCGTTCCTTTTTGTTCGTCCGGTGGCGAATCTTACATATCACCGGCGATATGAAATCCACAATTTGGTACGGTCCATCGAACCTCGGAGCTAGTTTGGCCGCAAACCCTTTAGCCGCTTTAGACGAATGGTGCTCCTTGGCCCACACCACTTCACCAACGCTTGGCTTCCACTGCCTTCTCCGCAGGTTGTAATGCCTTGCTTGGTCCTGGGACACCCTCTCTAGGTTCCTGCGCACAATCTCGAAGACCTCTCTCATCCTCTCAGCGTTTCCTTCCGGTGACTCTGGTTGCCTTCCCGTACCTAGCGTTTCTCTGTCATGGAGTGCGTTCGGTAGTCTTGGCTCGCGGCCCTGTGAAACACTGGAATTCACAGCCAGCATGATTTCGGGCCACCTTTCATCCCAATTCCTCTGGTTCTGTCCGGCAAACTGCGCTATCATTGTCTTCACAGTGCGGTTTGCTCTCTCTGTCGGATTCTCCTGTGGGGTATACGGTGCCGTAAACTGCTGCTTTATCCCCATGTCGTTGAGGAACTTCTTAAAAGCCCGGCTCGTGAACTGCACGCCGTTGTCCGTGATCACCACCTTCGGTACTCCAAATCGTGAGACTATGCGTTTCCTGAACGCTTTCTGCAACGTTTCCGCCGTGGCTGTTCGCAAAGGCACCAACTCCGTCCACTTCGAAAACCTGCCGATCAGTACCAACAACATACTGTTTCCATGTTTCGACCTCGGTAGTGGTCGGACGAAATCGGCGCACACTGTCGCCCAGGGCTCCTCCGGGATCTGTGTCAACATCTTTCCCGCCGCCTGCCGCTGATTCGGTTTGAACCTGGCGCAGTCCTCGCACTTCCGAACGTAGGCCCTTGCGTCTCTCTGCATTCCTGGCCAGTAGTACCGGGCTGCAAGCCGTGCAATCGTCTTCCGACTGCCTACATGACCGGCTGCTGGGGCGTCGTGGTTTTCACGCAAGACCGTTTCTCCCAGCTTCCGCGGAACACATAGCTTCCAGGTCACTACATCTTCGTTCCCTGCTCTATGCGGAATCTGCCTGTAGAGGGTGCTACCCTCCCACACGTAGTCTGAGAACTTTTGAGGCTGTGCTTTTAGCTTTTCTCGCATTTCCTTGATCCAGCTGCACTCTGATTCGGCCCCTTTGTCCTGCGTTCTTCTCAGCATATCGGGTTCTGCTGAGACCGACTCTGGCAGTGGCTGCCTCGACAACGCGTCTGCTACCTCGAAGTCATACTGCTGCAGCTCCAACGCCCATCTGGCAATTCTTCCCGAAGGGCTTACTATGCTGTTCAGTCACTTCAGCGCCATATGATCCGTCACCACCTTAAAGTGGTATCCCTCAAGGTACGGCCTTAGCTTCCGAATAGCCCAAACAATTGCCAAGCACTCCTTCTCCGTTGTCGAGTAGTTCTTCTCGGCTCCGTTTAGGGTCCGGCTGGAGTATGAAATGACCCTTTCGCCATCTTCTGTGTCCTGCGTGAGGATTGCCCCAATCCCGTAGTCACTGGCGTCCGTTTGCAGGATGAACGTTCTCCCGAAGTCGGGGCACGCCAAGACTGGGTCGGTAACCAATCTGGCTTTTACCTCCTCGAAGGCTTGCTGGTGGTCCTGTGACCATGTCCACTTGGTACCCTTGCGGAGGAGGTCGTTGAGTGGCCTTACGACGCGCGCGAAGTCAGGCACGAAACGTCGGTACCACGATGCGACTCCAAGGTATTGCCTCAGTTCTCGGACCGATGACGGTGGTTCTAGCTGGGCTATCGCTGCTACCTTCTCTGGGTTTGTGCCTATCCCTTGGCTTGTGACGCGGTGCCCTAGGTACAGAAGTTCTTGTTTGAAGAACTGGCATTTTTCCGGGTTTATTTTCAGGTTCGCTTTCTTCAAGCGACTGAATACCTCCCTGAGGTTTCTCTTGTGTTCCTCTAGGGTGCGGCCAATCACGATGATGTCGTCTTGATACGCAAATGCATGCGGCGACATTTCCGGTCCAATCACCTGATCCAGGGCCCGTTGAAATGTGGCCGACGCGGAGTGTAACCCAAATGCCATCACCTTCCATTGGAACAGCCCTTTCCCTGGGACCGTGAAGGCCGTGAAGCCTTGGCTTGACTCTTCCAGCGGTATTTGCCAATACCCATCCTTTAGGTCCAGGCTGCTTATAAATCGCGCCTCCCTTAGTTGATCGAGGATGTAGTTTATCCGTGGCATCGGGTAGGCATCCTTTATGGAGTTCGCGATTATCTGCCTGAAGTCCACGCATAGTCTCCATTTTCCCGTTTTCTTCTTCACCATGACTATGGGTGAGCTGTACGGGCTCCTTGAATGCTCTATCATCCCCATTTCCAGCAGTTCGTCCACCTTCTTGGGGTAGTATCTCTGCTTAATTGGTTTATCGTCCTTCATGATTATCGTGTGCTCGGCTATACTCGACGTTCCGGTCATGGCTTGAAACTCCGCGAGCTCTGTTTCCAGGAATTTGTCCACGTGGTCCTCTTCGCCATCCTTTTGGACTAATGCGACCGACAACTTCTCCTCGAGCCACCCGTTGTCTGCCTCTGGCCGGTATTCGGATTTCATGACCGGCGCACTTGATCTCGGCCCCGACTTGCGTGAGGAAATTCCACCCCAGCACCAACGCATCCACTATCCCTGGTAATATTAGCAGGCTCATGGCGAGTCGCCTGTTGCCGAACTCCACTCCTATTTCGAGCTTTGCGTTGATTTCGCCACACCTTCCATCTGCCAACCTAACCTGCCGTCGTATCCTTGTAATCGCTCCCTGGGCAGCCAGCTTGTCCGCCAGCTCTTCACTTATGAAGCTTGCTGTTGCCCCGGTGTCGATCGTGGCCTTGTACGTGTCCCCACCGATCTTTACCGCTGCGCACAACTGCTGCTCCTCCTCGATTAGTTTTCCGGTTAGTTTGGAGAGGCGGCATCTTGCGACCCCGGCCCGTCTCTCTGCGGCTGGGATCGCTGGCCATTTCCCGCTCTCTGGCAGCATTCTGTGCTTCGGACTCCTACTTTCCCGCACATCCAGCAGAACAGCAGCCTCTGTTCTCGGCAGCCTCTTGCCCAATGGCCGTGTCCGCCGCACCTGCGACACGCTTCCAGTAGATTGGCAATATGGGTTGGGTTCTGACCCAGGTTGCCCCCTGACGTTGTTCCAGTGTGTCTCTGTGCGGTGACTGGCGGCCTCCATAGGGTCGTGTTTTGTCGCCTGGCCTGGACCGGGATATATTGTGCCCACTGTTCCCGGGTATGCGTGCCTGGATCTCCTGAGTCCTCACACCTTCTGCACGTGACGTGTGTTGCGGCCGGGGCTTTGTTGCGGCTGTATTTGTGCTCTTCCGCAAATGCCTCCCGTTCCCTGTGCCGTTCCTCGTATTCATCTGCCAGGATCATGAGAGCCTCTAGGTCGTCCACGTGGTAGGATCTCAACGCTATTCGGAGGTCTGGCGTGCAGTTCTCCTTGATGAGCTCCAGCGTTTCTTTCTTCCCATACCCAAGGAGTCTTATCAGGGTCTGCATCTCGACCATGTAGTCCTTGAATGCCTCCCTGAACCCTTGCTTCCTTTGTCTCGCCTTGTCCGCGAGCTTCGTGAAATATCCCCTGGGCAGGAAATACGTCTGGAAACTGTCTATGAACTCGGCCCAAGTCCTCCAGTGCTTGTTGTTGGCTATGTTCCACTTCAGAGCCTTTCCCTGCATTAATTCCGGCATGGCTCGGGGAATCATGTTCAGGTCCAAACCGTATGTGTTTGCGGACCATTCCACCTGCTCCAGGAATTCGAGGGGTTTTTCTTCTCCGTCGAAGCGAAAAGACCACTCTCTTACTTGCTTTGCTACTTTCGCGTAGTCTGGCGGGCTGGGCCTGGGTCTTTCTGGACTTGGTCTCCTTTCCCTGCTTGTCTCTCTGCGTTGCCCTTCTCGAAACATCTCCTCCATGTTCAGACATGCGATTAAGTCTTCACCCTCGGGGTTTGTAAGTTTTATGCTTGGACCTGGTCTGTCTGGATATGCTGCCTCCAATTCTGTCCAGACTGCTGCGAGCTTTGGGTCGTTCTCTGTCTCTGCGTAGTACTCCGCTAGGGCTTTCCGCATGTCTTCTGTCCTTCCGAACAGCGATATGCGCAACCTCTGTGCGACATATGCGAAATCTTCCTTTTTGAGACGGTAGATCCAACTTCTACCCATACTGCTTTATTTGTGTTTACTGCCGGGATAATCACGTTATTTGGGCGCCAGATGTAACGAACTGATTTTATTTGTCTGCTCGCTACGGAATACGTGCGGCTAGCTCAGTAGAGTTTGTGCGTTCGTCCCACCAAATTTATAGAATAACGTGATCACCCGGTTACCAGTAATAACACTCGCAGTTTCGTTCTCGGGTCTTTTTTTGGGCTCAGTTTACAATGTACTTCGATTGTCCGGACGCCTCTGCTCTCTCGTCGTAGCGTCGGACCTTCGCCGGTCGGTATTGCCGCTGACGCGCGAGAAGGAAGGTCGAGGGCTTAGGGAAACGTCACCGTTCCCAGACTAGGGTGAACAATTGATGGGCTCTCAAAGGCATACGTCTCGCTAACCACAACCTCTTGTCCCTTGCTCTGTCCCGGCCGGTCCCGCCAGACGCTTGTTCAGTTCCTTCCGACGCACCGCGCTATCGCCCGGATACGCCGCAGTCCCTGAAGCAAGACGCCCAGTGAAAGACGAACGTTCCACCCCACCTTTCTCTTCTGTGCGGTCGGACCTGGATGTCCTGCTCGGCGGCCTGGTTCTCCTGTCTTGCCGCTTTCGTCGTCCTGGGTGGCGCGGACCTTCGTTGTGGGCGCTTGTCGCGTGGGCTGAGCTTCACGGAAGCTCACGGCTGTGATCCCCAAGGCAAACGCCTGTGGAACAGCAACGCGTCAACCCCACGTCTGGTTCGGACTGGCGGCGCCGCTTGGATTGCACGGACACACCAGGCTATCGCCTGGTTCAAGCACGCGATCTCCTACACAGTCCACCGGGTCTACACCACAATCCCTGCCGCTTCCTCGGGTGCCCGCTTAGGTCTGGCCTCTCCTGTTGTTTGCCTCCTGGCTACTCGTGCTTCGTCGTTTGAACCTCAGCTACCTGCGTCTCAGTTCGGAGACCTTCTCGTCCCGAACGTCTTGACGTAGCGATCTTGCTCCTTGGTGACTATAACGGTCGTAGCTCCTCTGCTGACTTCGTTCTATGTTGCTGACTCGTACACTTGCTTTCCTTGACCGTCGGTCTCGCTTCCAGCGCTCGGCCTGTTTATATAGGCCTCCTCTAACGGTTTATCCCTTTGGTTTCCAGTCTCCGGATCCAAAGTCCATGACCGTTGGCCCGGTCCAACGTTCGATTTGTCCCGTTATTTGCCTTTGAGCCTGCTGACTCTCCAAACTCTCTTTTCAGCAAGTCCGGAGTCTCCATCCTCTCTCTCTCCACTTCCCGAGTCTCCAAACTATCTTCCTCTAGAGTCTCCAAACTCTCTTTCTCCAGCCCAGAGTCTCCAAACTCTCTCTCTCTGGGCTTCGCACTGCCGTTACTACGCTTTGCCTTGTTGCGTAACTGGCAACGGCAGGCCCTCCTTATGCGATCACTATTCGCATTTGTGCGGAGTTTTAACTCCTCACAATTTGTCTAGAGAAGAAATTGATTGGTCTCTCCGTTATAAATATATAATTTAAATTATCTTCATTAGCACTATGTATAGTTGCGTCTGCGCTGTTTGCGACTTCGCCAACCATGACTTCTTCTATCTTTGTGCGGGAAAGAGCATCCGCGACATAGTTTTCTTAGCCTGGAAGTTATTTTATTTTATAATAGAATTCATTAAGATTGATTTTCCACCTTTGTAATTTCATGTTCGGCTCTTTGATATTATTCAGCCATACCAATGGCTTGTGATCACTCATTATTTCAAATGGCCTGCCGAATAAGTATGACCTAAAATATTTTGTCGGCCAAACTATAGCTAACAATTCTTTTTCAATGGTAGCATAGTTGATTTCGTGTTCGTTTAGCATTCTGCTGGCATAACAAACGGGCTTATGGTTCTGTGATTATGGTTCGGGGTAGATTAATATCGGATCTGACGTTATCAAAACCTTTAGTCTTTCAAATGATTCGATGTAGTCTTTACATTTGATATCTATTACAGCACCTTTCTTTAGTTTGAGGGTCATGGGTTTAACTATCTTGGCAAATTTAGGAATGAACTTGCGATAGAACCCACATAATCAAACAAATGATTATGTGGGTGACTTACAAGACCAATACAAAAATGAAAAAATTTCAGAACATTTTTTAAAAGTGTGGGCGTGGCAGCTTAGGGCGTTTTGTGGGAGTTAGAGTAGGCGTGGCCAAAAGTTTTTTGGTGAATCGATAGAAATTTACAAGACTAATACAAAAATGAAAAAATATCAAAACATTTTTCAAAAGTGTGGCCGTGGAAGTTTTGGGCGGTTTGTGGGCGGTGGGCGTGGCAACATGAATCGACAAATTTGCGCTGCGTCTATGTCTCTGGTGTCTGTATGCCGAATCTCAATTTTCTAGATTTTTTAGTTCCTGAGATCTCAGCGTTCATACGGACGGACAGACAGACGGACAGACGGACATGGCCAGATCGACTCGGCTATTGATCCTGATTAAGAATTTTATATGGTCGGAAACGCTTCCTTCTGCCTGTTACATACTTTTCAACGAATCTAGTATACCCTTTTACTCTACGAGTAACGGGTATAAATATGTTCCTCCAATGAAGTGGAGTAAACAATAATATCGTCCAAATAGACTAAACAATCTTTGTAGATCAAATCTTCCAAAAGATTATTCATACATCTCTGAAAAGTAGCTGGAGAATTTTTTAGGCCAAAAGGCATACGTGTATATTCGTAATGCCCATGCTTAGTTGAAAAAGCAGTTTTTGCAATAGAATTTTCGTCCATCTGGATTTGGTGAAAACCCTTAGCTAGATCAATTGTGGTAAAATATTGGCATCTACCCAATTTATCCAATATCTCATCCATTCGGGGAATGGGGAATTTGTCATTAACAGTTAACTCGTTTAGATTCCTGTAATCAACTACCAACCTAAATTTTTGTTTCCCAGAGGCGTCTGCCTTCTTGGGGACCACCCAAATAGGGGAACAATAAGGGGACTTCGATTTGCGAACGATCCCTTGCTCTATCATTTCTTTGATTTGTTTGTTGACTTCTTGGTCAATACTTTGGGTGTACTTATAGGGTTTACGGTAAACTGGATCCTCATGCTGAGTCTGGATGACATTTTTAATAGTACTGGTGAAGGTCAAATTTTCGACTTCCTTGTACTGAATGTCTCTATATTCGTATAGAACTTTCTTTAAACATTTAATTTCCTCTACATTTAGATGTTCGAGTCTGTACTCGTTACAATCGCGTAACTCATTGTTGATCACGAAGTTGACTATATCGATGTCAATGGACATGGGATCGAGATGTATTACATCATTGTCCACTGTGTCACTAACAACTTTTGGAGTGAGGCATTTTGGTAATGCTGTCTTCTTCTTCTGTTGTTGGTGCTTTGGTTTAAGGCACTTAGGTGCGGTCTTAACCTTTTGCATCTTCGGATTGATTTCCTTCACTGGAGCAGAATCATCCTGTGGGTCGAGGCATTTAGATGCGGTCTCGCCCTTCTTTTCTCCATACACAAACTTAAAGGTTCTTGAACCTAAAGTTACGGTCTCGTTATCATAATCTATCTTAGCTTTTGTATCCTCTAGATACTTTCGAGCTAACAGGAAATCATAATTGTGGATATTTGTGGATATAGAATTTCTGAACAGACGGATATGATATTGATTGATGAGCCTGTGTCGATCATTCCCTTGTAAATTTTGTTATGATAACCTATTCGTACATGGGGACTGGTACGTCCTCCTGTGTCACTTGAGTGTCCGAGGCAGTTTGATGAAAATTTACATCCATTCTGCTTTGGCCACTTTGACTCTCGCGTTGTCTTTTTACCGGCATCTGACCGTTAGTATTATTTGAAGTTAAAGGTTGGAAATGAAGGGAATTATTAAGAGGATTGTTTTGTTGGCCTTGTGTTAACACCCTTCTAAACGTGTAATAATTTCCCCTTTGATTAACCGGTATGGGACGAGTGGAATACTGATTCTGATTTATTGTAGGTTGATTCGAATTTTAAGGTTGCGATTGTTATTCTGATTCGTTCCAGGATAATAATTGCTGTGATTGTAATTTCTATTATAGTAATATTGATTATTGCTTTGATTATGATTTCCCCTGTTCCTGCGTCTGGTCCCTTATGATCTATTAGAACGCTGAATTGCTGGACTGGCGTCATACAGGCCTAGCTCCATTGAAGCTTATTTTAATTTATAAATAGTATCAATATCTTTGCGTGCCAATGACATATAAATTCTATCCGGCAATTTTCGATCTATTACAGATTTAACAGTTCTTTTTAACTTTTCAGTGTAATTTGATTTATCTACAGGGTCGCTTTGTAATTCTAACTTGTCAAACATAATCCAATATTGTGATTCGAGCTTCTCAATGAACTTACAGATGCTTCCGGGGTATGATGTATCCTCCAGTTGTCTTATAAGTTTTATGTAGGGCCTGTGATCCTTGAATGCCATCGCCAGGACCGTCTTTGTATCCAGCCATGTGTTTACTCTTTCTTGGGTCACGACCTCCAATGCTGCATCCACTAGTAACCGTTTTACTGCTCCGTAGATAACATGTGCTTGTCTGGCATCTTGGGTGGGGTATAAGTTGAGTAGCTGCTCGACCTGGTTAACAAACACAGACAGCTTGCCAGGTGTGCTATCGTAGAAGTTCAGTTCTAATAATTGATTTAGGTGGGTTTCCGAAAGTTGCGGAACTGCCATGGTGTATTGGTATAAGTTTCTGGATACACGGTGTTTATTTTAATTTTTTGTTTTAAGTTACGGAATTAAAAATTTTAATTAATTTTGTTTCCGGCCGTACGGGATTTTAAATTATTTTGCAGATGTTACTGACTTCACGGGATTTTTTCTTGAATACTACTTTCACGTTGATTCTTTTGCGGATCTCAAAATAATTTTAGAATCACTGTTTTAATTCGCCGATCCTGGATAGCTAGTTGTATAGCGTATCCTTCAATGGATCAGTACCCTACTAAAAGGACTCTTTATTTAACAGATCCTACCGTAGAGTAAAAGGGTATACTAGATTCGTTGAAAAGTATGTAACAGGCAGAAGGAAGCGTTTCCGACCATATAAAGTATATATATTCTTGATCAGGATCAATAGCCGAGTCGATCTGGCCATGTCCGTCTGTCCGTCCGTCTGTCCGTCTGTCCGTCTGTCTGTCCGTATGAACGTCGAGATCTCAGGAACTACAAAAGCCAGAAAGTTGAGATTATGTATACAGACTCCAGGGACATAGACGTTTGTCGAATCATGCTGCCACGCCCACTCTAACGCCCACAAACCGTTCAAAGCTGCCACGCCCACACTTTTGAAAAATGTTTTCATATTTTTTAATTTTTATATTAGTCTTGTAAATTTCTATCGATTTGCCAAAAAACTTTTTGCCACGCCTACTCTAACGCCCATAAACCGCCGAAAACTGTCAGTGTTGAAGACCTCCTTCGCACTTTCCCTAGCTGAGTAACGGGTATCAGATAGTCGGGGAACTCGACTATAGCGTTCTCTCTTGTTTTTAGCTGAGAAGAACACCGATGGATTATAATTAGGCCTCAAACTGAACTCTGATAATTACTCTGATTTGATTGACGTTCAAGCCTCGGTTTCGAGCTTTTCTATTATGGACTTTAGAATTTCTGATAAAATGAAGAGAGAAAGCTTTGGAGTTAACTTTAAAAGTCTTTGCATTTCTCATGGATTCAAGTGCATTCGCTCTTGGATACAAGTGCTCTCAGATTCATATAATTTTGTTTATTAAAATTTAATACTTCTGTTTTTCGGGATTGCGAGTCCGAGCTTTGAACGTGGGAACGCAACGATGATGCGAGGGCTTAAGCATAGATTGTTTAAATTAGACAACGGATGTTTAGTCTACCAGTGGGTGACTTATCAGGTATCTGGTATCTGTTGGGTACATCCAGAGTTGTGTAGGGTGTGTGGGTGTGTTTGGGTGTACATGTTGTATGTGTATTAGTGTGTAGGCATGTGCTTAAGTCTTAGGGACTTATGGATATGTCACTCCCCCAATCATTGAATTTGGCCTGTCCTCAGGTCGTTAAATTTGGATATATCATAACATTGTTTTCTGGTTGAATATTTTCCTTGACATTAGTTTAAAGGTGCGGATGTTCTTCTTTTTGTTTACAGTATTTGTTAAAATTATATGCTAAATACAGAGTCAAACTAATTATCATGATGACAAAAGTTGTAATGCATATAATTTGGAAAAAGTTGTAGTGTTTTACATGCAATTTGATCATTTCTCTTATTTCTAAGTGATTTATTGGTTCTAACATTGTTAGTGATATAAATCGTTTGTGTAAAATCTGCTACATTATTAGAAATAAGGAATTCATCTATTTGCATGGTACACTTTTAAATTTTAATGATGTTGTTTCCTGATATTAATATTTTGTTGTTTGTACAATCTTGGTTGACAACTGTTTCAGGAATACTCCATGTAAAAAGTATATTTGGTTCTATATAATTTATTTGGAAATTTCTTTGGGTTTTAATGTATTTGCATTGAGTTTGGTCTTGTTTAATAAGTCCAACAATACATTTGCGAATATTAATTTATCTGTATCTTTATGAAATACTTGGTTATTGAATACATAAAACTTATCGAATATTTGCTCGGTTATAATATAGTTATGTTCATCTGGGTGAGGAACTATTTGAAATATCGGAACTTTAGTGACCTCGCTAGGAACGTGGGATATAATCAAAATTTCGTCTGTCTTGAGCGAAGTTGATGTTTTTATCTTTAGCATTTTCTCCGTATTTACGTGTTTCAAATAATCGTGTTTTAGTAATTTTGGGTTAAAGATTCCTAATCTGGCCAATTGCATACCTAACTCGATGTCTTCTATGTATTCTGTAAACTGCTGTAGGTTGAATATCAGTATCGCAATTTGTTGGTTCTGTTCTTTTTCCACCTTGAGCCTATTAATTATGTCTATACCGCTGTTTATTATGTCGATAGCCATGTTTAGATCATGGGTTTTAACGGAGTCTTCTGACATGTTATTAATTTTTTCTTCTAACTCCTCCCTGTCGTCTTCATCTAATGTACTTAATATGTATTTATATGCCTTCCCAACTACGTTCAAGAGACCTCTTTTGCTTCTGTTAATAATTCTTAATCCATTTATTTCCCGTTTTAGTTTATCGACTAAATATTGTATCAGAGGCACATTGGGATAGTCGTTTGCTTCAGTTACTAGATTTTCGAACATATGCATTGTCTTTGTTATGTTTATACTCAAATAGTGGTATTCGTAGCTGGTTGGAATTTCCATCGTTCCGGTTTGGAATATAAGATATCCATTCCTCGCACTTATTGGGTTTACTTCGAGTTTGCTGCATTTGACCATAGTAATAAGTGATAACATGCAACTAAGCATTATTAGAAATATATTGCGTACTTTGCGCTTCTCTGGCTGGTCTGGAATTATCGTATTTGCTCTTATTAATCTTTTTTGTTTCTTGAATTTTGATTTATAATGAACGATTTTCCTGCCGCGGTTTGTTTTCTCAAAAATGTTTACTGTCTACTTGTTCAAACCTTCCTGTCTTTTTAAATGGGTTGGTGATTTTACTCTTTACGAGTGGAGCCTGTCTATATTTTATATCAACTTCAAAATCATGCTTATTCTTATTAAGATATTCGATCTTATCGCTTTTGTTTTGTTGTACGTTAAAGTCTGGGCTGCCTGCATATAGAAAAGTGTCTGCCGGAGATCGTTTTGTACTATTATGTTTAGTTTTATGATTATAGACGTATAAGATTGTTTCGAATCTTGTAAACCTATCTTTAATATTTTGTTCACTACCGATGATTCTCAGCTTTTCATTTACGGTCTTCTAAAATCTTTCTATATCGGATACACCATTTTTGCTGGTTGTTACAGAATTTTTTACGTCTTCGGATCGTAACCAATTCTGCAAAGCTATGCACATAAAAGCTGAATCTTTGTCCGCTTTAATTTCCTGTGGCTTTCCCATATCATTGAATATTTTAGTAATTGCTCTTTTCGCTTCTAGCCAATATCTCCTTTTTACTTCAACTAGTGAGGCAAATTTTGAATAAATATCAATACAAGATAAGAAGATCTGGTTACCCGTGACATAAAAATCTATCACGTATTTTTCCCTTGTGTTAAATATTTCTGGTGTTGTTTCAAATGTCAATTTTGTGTCTCGATGTTCTGTTTTTGCCAGATTACAGATTTCACATTCATTAATAATATTTTGAATTAGCTTTTGACTATCCGCATAAGTTAGTATATCAATAAGCTTCGTGGTACATCTCAATAGTTTTGTGAAATTGTTGGGCTTATGATTTCGGTAAATGCCCTCTGGAAGATCAGAAAATCCTCATCATTAGGGAAGTAAATTGCGCTTTTCTTGGTGCACACATATTTCTTAATGAGGGTTTTGGCGAGTTCAAGTGTCATTTCTTTATAGACTATTTTAATCTTTAGTTTTTGAATGTAGTGGCTTAGACTTGTGTCACTGTCGCCTTTTTCTATCTTTATTTGTCTAGAGAAGAAATTGATTGGTCTCTCCGTTATAGATATGTAATTTAAATTATCTTCATTAGCACTATGTATAGTTGCGTCTGCGCTGTTTGCGACTTCGCCAACCATGACTTCTTCTATCTTTGTGCGGGAAAGAGCATCCGCGACATAGTTTTCTTAGCCTGGAAGTTATTTTATTTTATAATAGAATTCATTAAGATTGATTTTCCACCTTTGTAATTTCATGTTCGGCTCTTTGATATTATTCAGCCATACCAATGGCTTGTGATCACTCATTATTTCAAATGGCCTGCCGAATATGTATGACCTAAACTATAGCTAACAATTCTTTTTCAATGGTAGCATAGTTGATTTCGTGTTCGTTCAGCGTTCTGCTGGCATAACAAACGGGCGTATGGTTCTGTGATAGCACTGCACCAATAGCTACATTTCTCGCGTCAGTTGTTAGAGAAAAGGGCTTCGAAAAATCGGGGTAGATTAATATCGGATCTGACGTTATCAAAACCTTTAGTCTTTCAAATGATTCGATGTAGTCTTGACATTTGATATCTATTACAACACCTTTCTTTAGTTTGAGGGTCATGGGTTTAACTATCTTGGCAAATTTTGGAATGAACTTGCGATAGAACCCACATAATCCCAAAAATGATTATGTGGGTGACTTACAAGACCAATACAAAAATGAAAAAATTTCAGAACATTTTTTAAAAGTTTGGGCGTGGCAGCTTTGATTAACCGGTATGGGACGAGTGGAATACTGATTCTGATTTATTGTAGGTTGATTCGAATTTTAAGGTTGCGATTGTTATTCTGATTCGTTCCAGGATAATAATTGCTGTGATTGTAATTTCTATTATAGTAATATTGATTATTGCTTTGATTATGATTTCCCCTGTTCCTGCGTCTGGTCCCTTATGATCTATTAGAACGCTGAATTTCTGGACTGGCGTCATACAGGCCTAGCTCCATTGAAGCTTATTTTAATTTATAAATAGTATCAATATCTTTGCGTGCCAATGACATATAAATTCTATCCGGCAATTTTCGATCTATTACAGATTTAACAGTTCTTTTTAACTTTTCAGTGTAATTTGATTTATCTACAGGGTCGCTTTGTAATTCTAACTTGTCAAACATAATCCAATATTGTGATTCGAGCTTCTCAATGAACTTACAGATGCTTCCGGGGTATGATGTATCCTCCAGTTGTCTTATAAGTTTTATGTAGGGCCTGTGATCCTTGAATGCCATCGCCAGGACCGTCTTTGTATCCAGCCATGTGTTTACTCTTTCTTGGGTCACGACCTCCAATGCTGCATCCACTAGTAACCGTTTTACTGCTCCGTAGATAACATGTGCTTGTCTGGCATCTTGGGTGGGGTATAAGTTGAGTAGCTGCTCGACCTGGTTAACAAACACAGACAGCTTGCCAGGTGTGCTATCGTAGAAGTTCAGTTCTAATAATTGATTTAGGTGGGTTTCCGAAAGTTGCGGAACTGCCATGGTGTATTGGTATAAGTTTCTGGATACACGGTGTTTATTTTAATTTTTTGTTTTAAGTTACGGAATTAAAAATTTTAGTTAATTTTGTTTCCGACCGTACGGGATTTTAAATTATTTTGCAGATGTTACTGACTACACGGGATTTTTTCTTGAATACTACTTTCACGTTGATTCTTTTGCGGATCTCAAAATAATTTTAGAATCACTGTCTTAATTCGCCGATCCTGGATAGCTAGTTGTATAGCGTATCCTTCAATGGATCAGTACCCTACTAAAAGGACTCTTTATTTAACAGATCCTACCGTAGAGTAAAAGGGTATACTAGATTCGTTGAAAAGTATGTAACAGGCAGAAGGAAGCGTTTCCGACCATATAAAGTATATATATTCTTGATCAGGATCAATAGCCGAGTCGATCTGGCCATGACCGTCTGTCCGTCCGTCTGTCCGTCTGTCTGTCCGTATGAACGTCGAGATCTCAGGAACTACAAAAGCCAGAAAGTTGAGATTATGCATACAGACTCCAGGGACATAGACGCATCGCAAGTTTGTCGAATCATGCTGCCACGCCCTCTCTAACGCCCACAAACCGCCCAAAGCTGCCACGCCCACACTTTTGAAAAATGTTTTCATATTTTTTAATTTTTATATTAGTCTTGTAAATTTCTATCGATTTGCCAAAAAACTTTTTGCCACGCCTACTCTAACGCCCATAAACCGCCGAAAACTGTCAGTGTTGAAGACCTCCTTCGCTCTTTCCCTAGCTGAGTAACGGGTATCAGATAGTCGGGGAACTCGACTATAGCGTTCTCTCTTGTTTTTAGCTGAGAAGAACACCGATGGATTATAATTAGGCCACAAACTGAACTCTGATAATTACTCTGATTTGATTGACGTTCAAGCCTCGGTTTCGAGCTTTTCTATTATGGACTTTAGAATTTCTGATAAAATGAAGAGAGAAAGCTTTGAAGTTGCTAACTTTAAAAGTCTTTGCATTTCTCATGGATTCAAGTGCATTCGCTCTTGGATACAAGTGCTCTCAGATTCATATAATTTTGTTTATTAAAATTTAATACTTCTGTTTTTCGGGATTGCGAGTCCGAGCTTTGAACGTGGGAACGCAACGATGATGCGAGGGCTTAAGCATAGATTGTTTAAATTAGACAACGGATGTTTAGTCTACCAGTGGGTGACTTATCAGGTATCTGGTATCTGTTGGGTACATCCAGAGTTGTGTAGGGTGTGTGGGTGTGTTTGGGTGTACATGTTGTATGTGTATTAGTGTGTAGGCATGTGCTTAAGTCTTAGGGACTTATGGATATGTCACTCCCATAATCATTGAATTTGGCCTGTCCTCAGGTCGTTAAATTTGGATATATCATAACATTGTTTTCTGGTTGAATATTTTCCTTGACATTAGTTTAAAGGTGCGGATGTTCTTCTTTTTGTTTACAGTATTTGACAAAAATTTTCTTAGGTATATTTTTAAAATTATATGCTAAATACAGAGTCAAACTAATTATCATGATGACAAAAGTTGTAATGCATATAATTTGGAAAAAATTGTAGTGTTTTACATGCAATTTGATCATTTCTCTTATTTCTAAGTGATTTATTGGTTCTAACATTGTTAGTGATATAAATCGTTTGTGTAAAATCTGCTACATTATTAGAAATTAGGAATTCATCTATTTGCATGGTACACTTTTAAATTTTAATGATGTTGTTTCCTGTTTCCGTTCGTGTCTGTCTTGAGCGAAGTTGATGTTTTTATCTTTAGCATTTTCTCCGTATTTACGTGTTTCAAATAATCGTGTTTTAGTAATTTTGGGTTAAAGATTCCTAATCTGGTCAATTGCATACCTAACTCGATGTCTTCTATGTATTCTGTAAACTGCTGTAGGTTGAATATCAGTATCGCAATTTGTTGGTTCTGTTCTTTTTCCACCCTGAGCCTATTAATTATGTCTATACCGCTGTTTATTATGTCGATAGCCATGTTTAGATCATGGGTTTTATCGGAGTCTTCTGACATGTTATTAATTTTTTCTTCTAACTCCTCCCTGTCGTCTTCATCTAATGTACTTAATATGTATTTATATGCCTTCCCAACTACGTTCAAGAGACCTCTTTTGCTTCTGTTAATAATTCCTCATCCATTTATTTCCCGTTTTAGTTTATCGACTAAATATTGTATCAGAGGCACATTGGGATAGTCGTTTGCTTCAGTTACTAGATTTTCGAACATATGCATTGTCTTTGTTATGTTTATACTCAAATAGTGGTATTCGTAGCTGGTTGGAATTTCCATCGTTCCGGTTTGGAATATAAGATATCCATTCCTCGCACTTATTGGGTTTACTTCGAGTTTGCTGCATTTGACCATAGTAATAAGTGATAACATGCAACTAAGCATTATTAGAAATATATTGCGTACTTTGCGCTTCTCTGGCTGGTCTGGAATAATCGTATTTGCTCTTATTTATCTTTTTTGTTTCTTGAATTTTGATTTATAATGAACGATTTTCCTGCCGCGGTTTGTTTTCTCAAAATGTTTACTGTCTACTTGTTCAAACCTTCCTGTCTTTTTAAATGGGTTGGTGATTTTACTCTTTACGAGTGGAGCCTGTCTATATTTTATATCAACTTCAAAATCATGATTATTCTTATTAAGATATTCGATCTTATCGCTTTTGTTTTGTTGTACGTTAAAGTCTGGGCTGCCTGCATATAGAAAAATGTCTGCCGGAGATCTATTATGTTTAGTTTTATGATTATAGACGTAGACGAGAATTTTCCAAGCTTCAAAGCGAACGGTCGTGTTTTTTTTCTGCGCTCCGAATTTATTTTTGTTTTGCTAAATCCAGCGGTGGAATTTAACAAATTATTTAATAATTCAATTTCATAATCTGTACTAGTTAAAGTGCCGTTCGTTTCGCGAGTGAATCTTTTGTGATATGTGCATTATTTTAATAAATTAATTCGATCTGTTCTTTTTCTGTCTTTGCGTTTTGTTTACTCTCTTTTTCGTGCGTTGTCCGTAGTGCTGTTTGGTGTTGTTTTTGTACTTAACTGCACGGTGCACCTGCTCTCTCGCTCTCCCACACAAAATCTTAAAGTGCACACTGCGCTCTTGCGGTACATATTCTGATTTTGTCTTTTGGTACAGTGGTCAAAACCCAATTAAACATGGAAACCAATGTTGTCTGCTTCCATAACAAATGCCGTCAGGTAATAAAGCCTGATCAGTCAAAAATGACCTGTTGGCTATGTGATAGAATGGTGCACACTAAGTGCGCTGGTTTTAACGGCCGAACAAGTGATGACCTAGCTAAAGGCCCTAATCTAAAATACTGTTGTGATACTTGCCTAGGAGTTGCGAATGAAATGCAACTCTTTATGCGCCAAACTAAAGGTGGCTTGAAAGAACTGATCAGCAGTTTTGGCGTGGCTAGAGATAGTTTTCGTCGAGCTGATGATCTTCTTTCTGCGCTTGATTCACAATTTAATAGCCTCAAACTATTAGAAGAATCTCCAAAGCGCAAGAAAGCCGCTGGTGGTAGGCTGCCTAAGGGGAATGCCCCGCAACCTTTGGCGAGTGATCAACAGGACTCCACAGCTGATCAGTTGACGATCGCAGCAAACCCTCAAATGTTGCTTAGATCGGCAGCTAAAAAAGATTCGGTGCAATCCGATCAATCGGTTGTGGAGGGAGTCCAGCCTGGGATTGCTACAGATTCCGCTATGTCCGCACTGGTTTCTCAACCGGTGATTCCACCCGTCCCGAATTGTTTACCACCACAAAGGAATATTGAGTCCGGACTACCGGCACAAGTTGGCACTTCAGAAATACAACCTGCAGTGCCAAAACCCCTCTCGGTGGTTCCACTAAAGAAACAAATTTTTGTTTCTCGGCTTTCCCCTGATC
The DNA here is from genome assembly GCF_016746365.2 of Drosophila yakuba. Taxonomy (NCBI): domain Eukaryota; kingdom Metazoa; phylum Arthropoda; class Insecta; order Diptera; family Drosophilidae; genus Drosophila; species Drosophila yakuba. Next base: position 23,121,754 of record NC_052527.2, on the reverse strand, counting down.
AAACATCATCTGATGTACTGTCTTATATACAAGACAAAACAAAAGCCGACAACATAAAAGTGGAAAAATTTAACTTTTCTTATGCTAGGGACATCTCATCTTTCAAGATAACTGTCCCAAATGAGCTATTCTCAACCATATGTTCTGGTGATTTTTGGCCGAAAAGTATGATTGTGAAAGAGTTTGAAGCTAAGATTAAAAATAGGATAAAAAGGCCCGTGGGAATTAAACTTCCCACAAGTGGCCAGATCACTGCCCCATCCTCCTCTACTACTTCTACTTCTTTATCTTCAAAAAACTAAAATCTAGTCTCACTATCTGTTATCAAAATGTAAGAGGCTTGTGTAGTAAGCTAACTAATTTGTATTCTAATAGTCTTTCCTTTGCATCCCATGTTATTGTGTTTACAGAGACTTGGTTAAAACCGAAAATACTTAACTCCGAAGTTCTCCCAGGTATGTACACAGTATACAGGCATGATCGTCCCTCCAGGCGGGGAGGTGGAGTCCTAATTGCTGTTAGGTCTACCCTCACGTCAGAGGAGGTACTTTTTGACGAGTTCCGTAACATAGAATTCTTATGCGTAAAGCTGTCATTTTCTGATAGCTATGTTTATATTACGTGCTCGTACATTCCGCCGTCTTCTGAATTTCCTGAATATATTAACCATTTGTCCGCTATCCAATCCGTTACAAACAGACTGTCCGATAGGGACCAACTAGTTGTCCTAGGTGACTTTAATATACCAGGCACTAAGTGGTCCACAGAGGAACAGTCAAATATTCTCCTGCCTATAGCACAGCATGACTTTATTGACGGCTTGGTCGTTTATTGGATCTATGTTTTGTTTCAAGTCCTGAAAGTGTGTTTCTGACTAGAGTAGCACCTCTTAGTCAACCAGAAGATCCATACCATCCAACTTTCGAGGTGACAATTGACACAGGTACCGTAATAAAAGAGAGGCCAGAAAAGTCAACCAAACGAATTCATTGTTTTCGTAAGGCAAACTTTCAGAGGTTAAATCTTTTTATATCTGGCTTTAATTGGTCCGATCTATATTCTTGCAACAAAATGGCCGATGCCATAGATATTTTTTATACTGCAATTAAATCATTTTTCAACTCTTGTGTTCCGATGTACTATCCGTCTACTTCTAACAAACCACCTTGGTTTAATAAAGAGTTGACACACCTAAGAAATGTTAAGTCCAGACTTTATATAAAATTTAAAAATACCGGTTCTCAATCTATATTTTCTAAATATGTAAGTGCTCGGTTAAATTTTACCGTGCTTAATGCTTAGTGTTATAAGAATTATTTAAACCGTTGTAAGTTCCAGTTCACACAGGATCCCAAACAGTTTTATAATTTCGTTAACACTAAGCGTAAAACAACTAGTTACCCTTCCTCGCTATTTTTTGAAAATACTTCGGTAACATCGGATCAGGCAAAAGCCGATTTATTTGCCAAGTTTTTTCAAACCACATATTCTACGTTACCTCATTCCGAACGACCTTAATCTTACGCGGTATCAAAGTCAAATTTAATATTCTGTCCCACTTTAAACGAAAGCTCACTGCTTTATGATCTTCTGCGAGTTAAGCCTGTCTATTCGCCAGGTCCCGACGGAATTCCTGGCTGTGTGCTTAGATTCTGTGCGGAAGCCTTGTGCAAACCTCTACTAAAACTGTTTAACTTATCTCTAGAATCTACACAGTTTCCCCAAATATGGAAGGAGTCCTTTGTGATCCCTCTCCATAAAAAAGGTAGCAAATCGGATGCAAGCAATTACAGAGGAATCTCCAAATTGTCTGCTATCCCTAAGCTTTTTGAAAACGTTATCACTCCTCACTTGCAGCACCTTTGTAGGTCAATTATTTCACCATGTCAGCATGGTTTCATGAAACGCAGATCAACAACTAACCTTCTGGAGCTAACCTCCTTCGTAGTACAGGGTTTCAAAAATAATCTTCAAACAGATGTCATTTATACGGATTTTAGTAAAGCATTCGACTCTGTTAATCATTCACTTTTAATAAAAAAACTTGATTTATTAGGTTTCCCTGTTGATCTCCTAAATTGGATTCTAAGTTATCTGAATGTCAGGACGCAACGGGTCCTCTTTAAAAATTCTCTTTCTTGTATTCTCCGAGTCACATCCGGCGTCCCACAAGGGAGCCGCCTAGGTCCGCTCCTTTTTACCTTATTTATGTTGATGATCTTGGTGTTCTTCTGGACCCTAAACTTAAATTTTCAGACCATATTTCGTCTATTGTCAATAAGGCCAGGGGTGTGCTTGGTTTTATAAAACGGTGGTCAAAGGAATTTGATGATCCTTACATGACCAAAACCTTATTTATTTCTCTAGTCCGTCCGATCCTCGAGTATGGATCACCTGTTTGGAGTCCACAATATGAAGTTTACTCGGACCGCATTGAATCGGTTCAAAAGAACTTCTTACTTTTTGCTTTACGGCGCCTTAATTGGGATGCAAACCGTAGATTACCTCCTTATTCGAGTAGATTAATGTTAATTAACTTACCCTCCTTAGCTAACCGTAGAACGATGCTTGGAACAGTCTTTATTTTCAACCTTATTCGTGGTGAAGTGGATAGTCCCGACTTGGTTAGTCGGCTAAACTTCACTGTTCCAAGCAGATTTACTAGAAATTACGTACCTTTAATTTTAAATCAGTGTAGATCTAACTATGAGTTGCATGATCCCTACAGAGTATTATGTTCTGACTATAATAGATTCTATCCTATTATCTCTAATTCTGACTTTCTGCCGTTTTTAAAGCGATCAATACTAACATACTTAACGAATTCTTAGATATTACTACTAGCATACATATATTTCCTCGTCCTTTACTGTCTTCTATATCGCGTCTATCTTCCCGCGATTCGAGCCGTACGATACACGGCAGCGCCCCTCGGTCGGTTGGGCGGGAGGTGTGGCCGTGGGACTCGCGCGAAAAAAAAAAAAAAAAAGATTGTTTCGTATCTTGTAAACCTATCTTCAATATTTTGTTCACTACTGATGATTCTCAGCTTTTCATTTACGGTCTTCTAAAATCTTTCTATATCGGATACACCATTTTTGCTGGTTGTTACAGAATTTTGTACGTCTTCGGATCGTAACCAATTTTGCAAAGCTATGCACATAAAAGCTGAATCTTTGTCCGCTTTAATTTCCTGTGGCTTTCTCATATCATTGAATATTTTAGTAATTGCTCTTTTCGCTTCTAGCCAATTTCTCCTTTTTACTTCAACTAGTGAGGCAAATTTTGAATAAATATCAATACAAGATAAGAAGATCTGGTTACCCGTGACATAAAAATCTAAAACGTATTCTTCCCTTGTGTTAAATATTTCTGGTGTTGTTTCAAATGTCAATTTTGTGTCTCGATGTTCTGTTTTTGCCAGATTACAGATTTCACATTCATTAATAATATTTTGAATTAGCTTTTGACTATCTGGGTAATAGTATTTTTCTTTAAACCAATTAATGGTTTTTTCTATACCTGGGTGTAAAACTTCCTTATGTCTCTTTAGGATTAAATCCTTAAATTCCGCATAAGTTAGTATATCAATAAGCTTCGTGGTACATCTCAATAGTTTTGTGAAATTGTTAGGGCTTATGATTTCGGTAAATGCCCTCTGGAAGATCAGAAAATCCTCATCATTGGGGAAGTAAATTGCGCTTTTCTTGGTGCACACATATTTCTTAATGAGGGTTTTGGCGAGTTCAAGTGTCATTTCTTTATAGACTATTTTAATCTTTAGTTTTTGAATGTAGTGGCTTAGACTTGTGTCACTGTCGCCTTTTTCTATCTTTATTTGTCTAGAGAAGAAATTGATTGGTCTCTCCGTTATAGATATATAATTTAAATTATCTTCATTAGCACTATGTATAGTTGCGTCTGCGCTATTTGCGACTTCGCCAACCATGACTTCTTCTATCTTTGTGCGGGAAAGAGCATCCGCGACATAGTTTTCTTAGCCTGGAAGTTATTTTATTTTATAATAGAATTCATTAAGATTGATTTTCCACCTTTGTAATTTCATGTTCGGCTCTTTGATATTATTCAGCCATACCAATGGCTTGTGATTTCTCATTATTTCAAATGGCCTGCCGAATAAGTATGACCTAAACTATAGCTAACAATTCTTTTTCAATGGTAGCATAGTTGATTTCGTGTTCGTTCAGCGTTCTGCTGGCATAACAAACGGGCTTATGGTTCTGTGATAGCACTGCACCAATAGCTACATTACTCGCGTCAGTTGTTAGAGAAAAGGGCTTCGAAAAATCGGGGTAGATTAATATCGGATCTGACGTTATCAAAACCTTTAGTCTTTCAAATGATTCGATGTAGTCTTGACATTTGATATCTATTACAACACCTTTCTTTAGTTTGAGGGTCATGGGTTTAACTATCTTGGCAAATTTTGGAATGAACTTGCGATAGAACCCACATAATCCCAAAAATGATTATGTGGGTGACTTACAAGACCAATACAAAAATGAAAAAATTTCAGAACATTTTTTAAAAGTTTGGGCGTGGCAGCTTTGATTAACCGGTATGGGACGAGTGGAATACTGATTCTGATTTATTGTAGGTTGATTCGAATTTTAAGGTTGCGATTGTTATTCTGATTCGTTCCAGGATAATAATTGCTGTGATTGTAATTTCTATTATAGTAATATTGATTATTGCTTTGATTATGATTTCCCCTGTTCCTGCGTCTGTTCCCTTATGATCTATTAGAACGCTGAATTTCTGGACTGGCGTCATACAGGCCTAGCTCCATTGAAGCTTATTTTAATTTATAAATAGTATCAATATCTTTGCGTGCCAATGACATATAAATTCTATCCGGCAATTTTCGATCTATTACAGATTTAACAGTTCTTTTTAACTTTTCAGTGTAATTTGATTTATCTACAGGGTCGCTTTGTAATTCTAACTTGTCAAATATAATCCAATATTGTGATTCGAGCTTCTCAATGAACTTACAGATGCTTCCGGGGTATGATGTATCCTCCAGTTGTCTTATAAGTTTTATGTAGGGCCTGTGATCCTTGAATGCCATCGCCAGGACCGTCTTTGTATCCAGCCATGTGTTTACTCTTTCTTGGGTCACGACCTCCAATGCTGCATCCACTAGTAACCGTTTTACTGCTCCGTAGATAACATGTGCTTGTCTGGCATCTTGGGTGGGGTATAAGTTGAGTAGCTGCTCGACCTGGTTAACAAACACAAACAGCTTGCCAGGTGTGCTATCGTAGAAGTTCAGTTCTAATAATTGATTTAGGTGGGTTTCCGAAAGTTGCGGAACTGCCATGGTGTATTGGTATAAGTTTCTGGATACACGGTGTTTATTTTAATTTTTTGTTTTAAGTTACGGAATTAAAAATTTTAATTAATTTTGTTTCCGACCGTACGGGATTTTAAATTATTTTGCAGATGTTACTGACTACACGGGATTTTTTCTTGAATACTACTTTCACGTTGATTCTTTTGCGGATCTCAAAATAATTTTAGAATCACTGTTTTAATTCGCCGATCCTGGATAGCTAGTTGTATAGCGTATCCTTCAATGGATCAGTACCCTACTAAAAGGACTCTTTATTTAACAGATCCTACCGTAGAGTAAAAGGGTATACTAGATTCGTTGAAAAGTATGTAACAGGCAGAAGGAAGCGTTTCCGACCATATAAAGTATATATATTCTTGATCAGGATCAATAGCCGAGTCGATCTGGCCATGACCGTCTGTCCGTCCGTCTGTCCGTCCGTCTGTCCGTCTGTCTGTCCGTATGAACGTCGAGATCTCAGGAACTACAAAAGCCAGAAAGTTGAGATTATGCATACAGACTCCAGGGACATAGACGCATCGCAAGTTTGTCGAATCATGCTGCCACGCCCACAAACCGCCCAAAGCTGCCACGCCCACACTTTTGAAAAATGTTTTGATATTTTTTAATTTTTATATTAGTCTTGTAAATTTCTATCGATTTGCCAAACATCTTTTTGCCACGCCCACTCTAACGCCCATAAACCGCCGAAAACTGTCAGTGACCTCCTTCGCACTTTCCCTAGCTTAGTAACGGGTATCAGATAGTCGGGGAACTCGACTATAGCGTTCTCTCTTGTTTTTAGCTGAGAAGAACACCGATGGATTATAATTAGGCCTCAAACTGAACTCTGATAATTACTCTGATTTGATTCAAGTGCATTCGCTCTTGGATACAAGTGCTCTCAGATTCATATAATTTTGTTTATTAAAATTTAATACTTCTGTTTTTCGGGATTGCGAGTCCGAGCTTTGAACGTGGGAACGCAACGATGATGCGAGGGCTTAAGCATAGATTGTTTAAATTAGACAACGGATGTTTAGTCTACCAGTGGGTGACTTATCAGGTATCTGGTATCTGTTGGGTACATCCAGAGTTGTGTAGGGTGTGTGGGTGTGTTTGGGTGTACATGTTGTATGTGTATTAGTGTGTAGGCATGTGCTTAAGTCTTATGGATATGTCACTCCCATAATCATTGAATTTGGCCTGTCCTCAGGTCGTTAAATTTGGATATATCATAACATTGTTTTCTGGTTGAATATTTTCCTTGACATTAGTTTAAAGGTGCGGATGTTCTTCTTTTTGTTTACAGTATTTGACAAAAATTTTCTTAGGTATATTTTTAAAATTATATGCTAAATACAGAGTCAAACTAATTATCATGATGACAAAAGTTGTAATGCATATAATTTGGAAAAAATTGTAGTGTTTTACATGCAATTTGATCATTTCTCTTATTTCTAAGTGATTTATTGGTTCTAACATTGTTAGTGATATAAATCGTTTGTGTAAAATCTGCTACATTATTAGAAATTAGGAATTCATCTATTTGCATGGTACACTTTTAAATTTTAATGATGTTGTTTCCTGATATTAATATTTTGTTGTTTGTACAATCTTGGTTGACAACTGTTTCAGGAATACTCCATGTAAAAAGTATATTTGGTTCTATATAATTTATTTGGAAATTTCTTTGGGTTTTAATGTATTTGCATTGAGTTTGGTCTTGTTTAATAAGTCCAACAATACATTTGCGAATATTAATTTATCTGTATCTTTATGAAATACTTGGTTATTGAATACATAAAACTTATCGAATATTTGCTCGGTTATAATATAGTTATGTTCATCTGGGTGAGGAACTATTTGAAATATCGGAACTTTAGTGACCTCGCTAGGAACGTGGGATATAATCAAAATTTCGCTCGTGTCTGTCTTGAGCGAAGTTGATGTTTTTATCTTTAGCATTTTCTCCGTATTTACGTGTTTCAAATAATCGTGTTTTAGTAATTTTGGGTTAAAGATTCCTAATCTGGCCAATTGCATACCTAACTCGATGTCTTCTATGTATTCTGTAAACTGCTGTAGGTTGAATATCAGTATCGCAATTTGTTGGTTCTGTTCTTTTTCCACCTTGAGCCTATTAATTATGTCTATACCGCTGTTTATTATGTCGATAGCCATGTTTAGATCATGGGTTTTAACGGAGTCTTCTGACATGTTATTAATTTTTTCTTCTAACTCCTCCCTGTCGTCTTCATCTAATGTACTTAATATGTATTTATATGCCTTCCCAACTACGTTCAATAGACCTCTTTTGCTTCTGTTAATAATTCTTAATCCATTTATTTCCCGTTTTAGTTTATCGACTAAATATTGTATCAGAGGCACATTGGGATAGTCGTTTGCTTCAGTTACTAGATTTTCGAACATATGCATTGTCTTTGTTATGTTTATACTCAAATAGTGGTATTCGTAGCTGGTTGGAATTTCCATCGTTCCGGTTTGGAATATAAGATATCCATTCCTCGCACTTATTGGGTTTACTTCGAGTTTGCTGCATTTGACCATAGTAATAAGTGATAACATGCAACTAAGCATTATTAGAAATATATTGCGTACTTTGCGCTTCTCTGGCTGGTCTGGAATTATCGTATTTGCTCTTATTAATCTTTTTTGTTTCTTGAATTTTGATTTATAATGAACGATTTTCCTGCCGCGGTTTGTTTTCTCAAAATGTTTACTGTCTACTTGTTCAAACCTTCCTGTCTTTTTAAATGGGTTGGTGATTTTACTCTTTACGAGTGGAGCCTGTCTATATTTTATATCAACTTCAAAATCATGCTTATTCTTATTAAGATATTCGATCTTATCGCTTTTGTTTTGTTATACGTTAAAGTCTGGGCTGCCTGCATATAGAAAAGTGTCTGCCGGAGATCGTTTTGTACTATTATGTTTAGTTTTATGATTATAGACGTATAAGATTGTTTCGAATCTTGTAAACCTATCTTCAATATTTTGTTCACTACCGATGATTCTCAGCTTTTCATTTACGGTCTTCTAAAATCTTTCTATATCGGATACACCATTTTTGCTGGTTGTTACAGAATTTTGTACGTCTTCGGATCGTAACCAATTTTGCAAAGCTATGCACATAAAAGCTGAATCTTTGTCCGCTTTAATTTCCTGTGGCTTTCCCATATCATTGAATATTTTAGTAATGGCTCTTTTCGCTTCTAGCCAATATCTCCTTTTTACTTCAACTAGTGAGGCAAATTTTGAATAAATATCAATACAAGATAAGAAGATCTGGTTACCCGTGACATAAAAATCTATCACGTATTTTTCCCTTGTGTTAAATATTTCTGGTGTTGTTTCAAATGTCAATTTTGTGTCTCGATGTTCTGTTTTTGCCAGATTACAGATTTCACATTCATTAATAATATTTTGAATTAGCTTTTGACTATCTGGGTAATAGTATTTTTCTTTAAACCAATTAATGGTTTTTTCTATACCTGGGTGTAAAACTTTCTTATGTCTCTTTAGGATTAAATCCTTAAATTCCGCATAAGTTAGTATATCAATTAGCTTCGTGGTACATCTCAATAGTTTTGTGAAATTGTTAGGGCTTATGATTTCGGTAAATGCCCTCTGGAAGATCAGAAAATCCTCATCATTAGGGAAGTAAATTGCGCTTTTCTTGGTGCACACATATATCTTAATGAGGGTTTTGGCGAGTTCAAGTGCCATTTCTTTATAGACTATTTTAATCTTTAGTTTTTGAATGTAGTGGCTTAGACTTGTGTCACTGTCGCCTTTTTCTATCTTTATTTGTCTAGAGAAGAAATTGATTGGTCTCTCCGTTATAGATATATAATTTAAATTATCTTCATTAGCACTATGTATAGTTGCGTCTGCGCTGTTTGCGACTTCGCCAACCATGACTTCTTCTATCTTTGTGCGGGAAAGAGCATTCGCGAAATAGTTTTCTTAGCCTGGAAGTTATTTTATTTTATAATAGAATTCATTAAGATTGATTTTCCACCTTTGTAATTTCATGTTCGGCTCTTTGATATTATTCAGCCATACCAATGGCTTGTGATCACTCATTATTTCAAATGGCCTGCCGAATAAGTATGACCTAAACTATAGCTAACAATTCTTTTTCAATGGTAGCATAGTTGATTTCGTGTTCGTTCAGCGTTCTGCTGGCATAACAAACGGGCTTATGGTTCTGTGATAGCACTGCACCAATAGCTACATTACTCGCGTCAGTTGTTAGAGAAAAGGGCTTCGAAAAATCGGGGTAGATTAATATCGGATCTGACGTTATCAAAACCTTTAGTCTTTCAAATGATTTGATGTAGTCTTGACATTTGATATCTATTACAACACCTTTCTTTAGTTTGAGGGTCATGGGTTTAACTATCTTGGCAAATTTTGGAATGAACTTGCGATAGAACCCACATAATCCCAAAAATGATTATGTGGGTGACTTACAAGACCAATACAAAAATGAAAAAATTTCAGAACATTTTTTAAAAGTTTGGGCGTGGCAGCTTTGGGCGTTTTGTGGGCGTTAGAGTAGGCGTGGCCAAAAGTTTTTTGGCGAATCGATAGAAATTTACAAAAATGAAAAAATATCAAAACATTTTTCAAAAGTGTGGGCGTGGCAGTTTTGGGCGGTTTCTGGGCGTAAGAGTGGGCGTGGCAACATGAATCGACAAACTTGCGCTGCGTCTATGTCTCTGGTGTCTGTATGCCGAATCTCAATTTTTTAAAGATTTTCTGAGATCTCAGCGTTCATACGGACGGACAGAAAGATGGACAGACGGACATGGCCAGATCGACTCGGCTATTGATCCTGATCAAGAATATATATATTTTATATGGTCGGAAACGCTTCCTTCTGCCTGTTACATACTTTTCAACGAATCTAGTATACCCTTTTACTCTACGAGTAACGGGTATAAATATGTTCCTCCAATGAAGTGGAGTAAACAATAATATCGTCCAAATAGACTAAACAATCTTTGTGGATTGTTCATACATCTCTGAAAAGTAACTGGAGAATTTTTTAGGCAAAAAGGCATACGTGTATATTCGTAATGCCCATGCTTAGTTGAAAAAGCAGTTTTTGCAATAGAATTTTCGTCCATCTGGATTTGGTGAAAACCCTTAGCTAGATCAATTGTGGTAAAATATTGGCATCTACCCAATTTATCCAATATCTCATCCATTCGGGGAATGGGGAATTTGTCATTAACAGTTAACTCGTTTAGATTCCTGTAATCAACTACCAACCTAAATTTTTGTTACCCAGAGGCGTCTGCCTTCTTGGGGACCACCCAAATAGGGGAACAATAAGGGGACTTCGATTTGCGAACGATCCCTTGCTCTATCATTTCTTTGATTTGTTTGTTGACTTCTTGGTCAATACTTTGGGTGTACTTATAGGGTTTACGGTAAACTGGATCCTCATGCTGAGTCTGGATGACATTTTTAATAGTACTGGTGAAGGTCAAATTTTCGACTTCCTTGTACTGAATGTCTCTATATTCGTATAGAACTTTCTTTAAACATTTAATTTCCTCTACATTTAGATGTTCGAGTCTGTACTCGTTACAATCGCGTAACTCATTGTTGATCACGAAGTTGACTATATCGATGTCAATGGACATGGGATCGAGATGTATTACATCATTGTCCACTGTGTCACTAACAACTTTTGGAGTGAGGCATTTTGGTAATGCTGTCTTCTTCTTCTGTTGTTGGTGCTTTGGTTTAAGGCACTTAGGTGCGGTCTTAACCTTTTGCATCTTCGGATTGATTTCCTTCACTGGAGCAGAATCATCCTGTGGGTCGAGGCATTTAGATGCGGTCTCGCCCTTCTTTTCTCCATACACAAACTTAAAGGTTCTTGAACCTAAAGTTACGGTCTCGTTATCATAATCTATCTTAGCTTTTGTATCCTCTAGATACTTTCGAGCTAACAGGAAATCATAATTGTGGATATTTGTGGATATAGAATTTCTGAACAGACGGATATGATATTGATTGATGAGCCTGTGTCGATCATTCCCTTGTAAATTTTGTTATGATAACCTATTCGTACATGGGGACTGGTACGTCCTCCTGTGTCACTTGAGTGTCCGAGGCAGTTTGATGAAAATTTACATCCATTCTGCTTTGGCCACTTTGACTCTCGCGTTGTCTTTTTACCGGCATCTGACCGTTAGTATTATTTGAAGTTAAAGGTTGGAAATGAAGGGAATTATTAAGAGGATTGTTTTGTTGGCCTTGTGTTAACACCCTTCTAAACGTGTAATAATTTCCCCTTTGATTAACCGGTATGGGACGAGTGGAATACTGATTCTGATTTATTGTAGGTTGATTCGAATTTTAAGGTTGCGATTGTTATTCTGATTCGTTCCAGGATAATAATTGCTGTGATTGTAATTTCTATTATAGTAATATTGATTATTGCTTTGATTATGATTTCCCCTGTTCCTGCGTCTGGTCCCTTATGATCTATTAGAACGCTGAATTGCTGGACTGGCGTCATAGAGGCCTACCTCCATTGAAGCTTGTTTTAATTTATAAATAGTATCAATATCTTTGCGTGCCAATGACATATAAATTCTATCCGGCAATTTTCGATCTATTACAGATTTAACAGTTCTTTTTAACTTTTCAGTGTAATTTGATTTATCTACAGGGTCGCTTTGTAATTCTAACTTGTCAAACATAATCCAATATTGTGATTCGAGCTTCTCAATGAACTTACAGATGCTTCCGGGGTATGATGTATCCTCCAGTTGTCTTATAAGTTTTATGTAGGGCCTGTGATCCTTGAATGCCATCGCCAGGACCGTCTTTGTATCCAGCCATGTGTTTACTCTTTCTTGGGTCACGACCTCCAATGCTGCATCCATTAGTAACCGTTTTACTGCTCCGTAGATAACATGTGCTTGTCTGGCATCTTGGGTGGGGTATAAGTTGAGTAGCTGCTCGACCTGGTTAACAAACACAGACAGCTTGCCAGGTGTGCTATCGTAGAAGTTCAGTTCTAATAATTGATTTAGGTGGGTTTCCGAAAGTTGCGGAACTGCCATGGTGTATTGGTATAAGTTTCTGGATACACGGTGTTTATTTTAATTTTTTGTTTTAAGTTACGGAATTAAAAATATTAATTAATTTTGTTTCCGACCGTACGGGATTTTAAATTATTTTGCAGATGTTACTGACTATACGGGATTTTTTCTTGAATACTACTTTCACGTAGATTCTTTTGTGGATCTCAAAATAATTTTAGAATCACTGTTTTAATTCGCCGATCCTGGATAGCCAGTTGTATAACATATCCTTCAATGGATCGGTACCGTACTAAAAGGACTTTTTATTTAACAGATCCTACCGACTGCGCCAATTAAATAATCGCAATACTCATATGTAAAAAAAAACAAGAGAGAACGCTATAGTCGAGTTCCCCGACTATCTGATACCCGTTACTCAGCTGGTAGAAGTGCGAAGTAGAGTCTTAAACACTGACAGTTTTTGGCAATTTGTGGGCGTTAGGGTGGGCGTGACAAAAAGTTTTTTTGCAAATCGATAGAAATTTACAAGACTAATACAAAAATGAAAAAATATCAAAACATTTTTTAAAAGTGTGGGCGTGGCAGCTTTGGGCGGTTTGTGGGCGTTAGAGTGGGCGTGGCAAAAAGTTTTTTGGCAGATCGATAGAAATTTAAAAGACCAATATAAAAATGAAAATATATCAAAACATTTTTCAAAAGTGTGGGCGTGGCAGCTTTGGGCGGTTTGTGGGCGTTAGAGTGGGCGTGGCAAAAAGTTTTTTGGCAAATCGATAGAAATTTAGAAGACCAATACAAAAATTAAAAAATATTAAAACATTTTTCAAAAGTGTGGGCGTGGCAGTTTTGGGCGGTTTGTGGGCGTTAGAGTGGGCGTGGCAACATGAATCGACAAACTTGCGCTGCTTCTATGTCTTGGGAGTCTGTATGCTTAATCTCAACTTTCTAGCTTTTGTAGTTCCTGAGATCTCGACGTTCATACGGACAGACAGACGGACAGACGGACAGACGGACGGACGGACAGACGGACAGACGGACAGACGGACGGACAGACGGACATGGCCAGATCGACTTGGCTATCGATCCTGATCAAGAATATATATACTTTATATGGTCGGAAACGCTTCCTTCTGCCTGTTACATACTTTTCAACGAATCTAGTATACCCTTTTACTCTACGAGTAACGGGTATAAATATATATATTTTTATTTTACTGAATGATTACAATATTTATACCCGTTACTCGTAGAGTAAAAGGGTATACTAGATTCGTTGAAAAGTATGTAACAGGCAGAAGGAAGCGTTTCCGACCATATAAAGTATATATATTCTTGATCAGGATTAATAGTCGTCCGTCTGTCTGTCTGTCCGTCTGTCCGTCTGTCTGTCTGTCCGTCCGTATGAACGCTGAGATCTCAGGAACTACAAAAGCTAGAAAGTTTAGATTAGGCATACAGACTCCAGAGTCATAGACGCAGCGCAAGTTTGTCGATTCATGTTGCCACGCCCACTCTAACGCCCACAAACCGCCCAAAACTGCCAATCCCACACTTTTGAAAAATGTTTAGATATTTTTTCATTTTTGTATTGGTCTTGTAAATTTCTATCGATTTGTCAAAAAACGTTTTGCCACGCCCACTCTAACGCCCACAAACCGCCAAAAACTGTCAGTGTTGAAGACTCTCCATCGCACTTCCAGCTGAGTAACGGGTATCAGATAGTCGGGGAACTCGACTATAGCGTTCTCTCTTGTTTTTAGTTGAGAATAACACTGATGGATTATAATTAGGCCTCAAACTGAACTCTGATAATTACTCTGATTTGATTGACGTTCAAGCCTCGGTTTCGAGCTTTTCTATTATGGACTTTAGACTTTAGGATTCTGATCAAATGAAGAGAGAAAGCTTTGGAGTTGCTGACTTTAAAAGTCTTTGCATTTCTCATGGATTCAAGTGCATTCGCTCTTGAATACAAGTGCTCTCAGATTCTTATAATTTTGTTTATTGAAATTTAATACTTCTGTTTTTCGCTCTTGAATACAAGTGCTCTCAGATTCTTATAATTTTGTTTATTGAAATCTAATACTTCTGTTTTTCGGGATTGCGAGTCCGAGCTTTGAACGTGGGAACGCAACGATGATGCGAGGGCTTAAGCATAGATTGTTTAAATTAGACATCGGATGTTTAGTCTACCAGTGGGTGACTTATCAGGTATCTGGTATCTGTTGGGTACATCCAGAGTTGTGTAGGCTGTGTGGGTGTGTTTGGGTGTAAATGTTTTATGTGTACTCGTGTGTAGGCATGTGCTTAAGTCTTAGAGACTTATGAATAATAATAACATATCGGCGATGAACTCAAGGGTATGTCGTTGGCAGTCGTCGCTGTCGCCAGCGACGCGTCGATGCAACTCGTAGGCGAGCACGGGTCGATGAGCGGCGCCGTGTCGAAGACCTGAGTCCCGGTATTAAGCCGCACCAGAGCAGTCGGTAGCAGGTTGACGCTGTGTCGCTGTAACAGGGATGACAGCGACGGAGCGGAGGATGCGCTCAACGGGCTACTCGGACGGATCCCACTGCAGACTCGGCAACTGTAGGAGTTGGTACCTCGAGCACATCTGCTTTCCACTGCGGTGGTGCTGCGTGGAATTGTAGACAACGTGCTTGATATGACTGGAGGAATAGGACGGAGAGAGAAGCGGAAATCATTACTGGTAAAACTACGAATTGGACTAACTACACAACAGCACAGTGACGAGGAACAATGGAGTGGACAGGCTATGTGACCTAAGTCAAGGTGTTCTCGGATCGCAGCGTCATTCTGGTTCTGGTCCAGCTAGTCCTCGAGGGCGCAGGTAAATCGCGTGGAGAAGGCGGACACCCTCCAGGGGTCTGCTGAATGAATGAATGCGCCCGTCAACACCCACCCAAAAATGGTTTCCTTGCCTGAAAGGGATCCACAAATGTTTATTTTGCAGTTGCCGAGGAGAATAGACAGAAGAATGTATGCTCCTATCAAGACATCAATCTGGGAGCTCTCAAGGAACTTGTGGTCCACAAGGGGGATGTCCGGAAGATCCTTAAAAAGATCTTGTGGGATTAGATACGAGGGCAGATTTCAGGCCAGGTGCGGAAGAACACACGCTCTCTAACTGTATCCCAGGTCTGGAAGGCGATCGAATCGAAAAATTACAAACCTTAGGGTCGTGACCGTTCACGGTTTGGTTTAGGCCGGACACTTGGGCCTGGATAGTCTTGAAAGGGAGTCTCATTAAGTCGAACAGCCGTTCTGTAATGAAGGTTGCTTCGGACCCAGGGTCAATCAAAGCTCGCGCTTGAATGAGGGCAGTGCCCAGTAGAACGGCTTTTGAACCGGAAGCGAAGCATACTTGCACATCTGAGGGATCCTCTGAGGCGTCCGTGCCTTCTGGAATATGTGCGGGCAGAGTCCTGGCTGTCGCAGACGAACTTGAAGAAGGCAGAGCTGGCTTCTCTTGATGTAGTCGGAGCGACCATTCACTTCAATTTCGAGGAACCGTGGACATAAGCGAATAGGGTGATTCTCCCTGGAACAGTGATGCTCCCTGTAAGCCGAAGTACTCAGTGGTAGCAGTTGCGATGCCCAGATGCACACCGCTGTTCTCGCTCGCATTTATCTGTACGGCGCTCATTCCTTTTTCTCTTTGTTATCTATCTACGTTAAGCTAGGGGGCTGCATTTCGGCCGTCTGTCCCGCCAATTGTCACTTCTTCGTTTTTCGGCAAAGACTCAACTTGTGCATTCCATATAGCTCTTTGTCGGCCCTAGCTGCCGTAAACAATTCGCAAAATAACCAGTATCGGAAAATAAACAAACTTTCTTCGATTTATTATTATTAGAAACAGCTATTGAAAAAGCTCAATAGCTAAACATTGGTGCCCCGACGTGATCGTGTTAATTTGCATGCATTAATTAATGCACTTATCCCGTTTATAAATAAATATTAAATCGCTATCGGTTGGACAAGTGAGTGGTGATTTCGGTGGTAGTGGTTGTGTTTAAGCGAGCAAGCATTACATGTATTCATACATACATTGCTACATATATCGTTAAGTGCATTGACTCCGCTTGCATTTTCGGCATTTATTTTGTGCTCATCTTCCCGCTGAACCGAATTGCCCGCTGAAAGTGACAAAAACAGGGTGACCTGTTCAGCAGGTTGCAGAGGCTACAAACGTCGCTGTCTAATGAGACGCTAAGCGGATACGACGAACCTACTCTTACGGTGAGGCTGGAGCAGATTGATGAGCTGCAAAGTGCCTTCAATGTTCTGCATACAGAACTGGAGGAATTGGATTTCGACGAAATTGGCAGTGAAATGAGCGAGAGCTTCGATGAATTCATCGTTGAAGTCAAGGCTAGTGTGCGCTCGGGAATAGCCAAACGCAATGTGCATTTCGCGCCGCACTCAACGCTTGCGGAATGGGTTGTGCCCCACCAGTGTAGTGGTCCTTAAACGCAGCCGCGGCCGAGACCGATGCCGTTGCCGCCTGAGCGGATTTTTACTCCGTGTTCACGAGCATAATCGACAGCCATCCGGACCCTCCAACATTGAGAAATTTCAACATCTGGAGGCTGCGCGCGCCCTTGCGGTAGCGCCTTAATAACTTCACGCGTTCCTTCTTCAGCTAGCAAGGAAAACGGCATTGATGTTGAACATGATTCACTTCTGCAGCGCTTTTGGGAGGTAGAAAATTGTCCCGGCCCAATAGTTCAAGCCACTAAGGAGCTAGATTGCGAGGCCCACTTTGTTAAAAATTACACCCGATTGCCAGCCGCCGATTACTCGGTACGGTTGCCGCTAAAACTCAATTTGGACTCTTTAGGAGATTCCTATCCTCAGGCTTTGCGGAGATTCTTGTCGCTGGAAAGGAAGCTTACAAAGCACCCTGGAATTCGTCATCCTGGGCTCACCGTCGCACACATTCAAGAGGGTACTCAGATGATGCTGCGGTTGGTGCAGCGCGCGCAGTTATGGGAGGACATCCAGTCCCTAAAAACGCTGGGAAGAGTTTCCTCGTCTAGTCCCATATCCTCGCTTTCGCCGTTCCTGGATCAATTTGGACTTCTTAGAGTAGGCGGTCGCCTCCGGAATTCGTCATTGAACTTTGATGGCCGCCACCCGAAAATCCTTCCAAGGTCCCATCCGGAAACTCTGGCAATTATTTCCCACTATCATGAAAGCAATCTTCATGCCGGACCTCGAGCTCTTCTGGGTGCAATTTGATCCCAATATTGGCCTATTGGGCGGAGGAAGACGGTTACCAAGGCCGTGAACAAATGCATCAGATGTTTTCGGATTAAGCCGCGGCTGATGGAGCACATAATGGCGGACCTTCCCAAGGAGCACTTGGAAGGATCTCACGCTTTTGAAGTTTCTGGTATAGACTTCTGTGGACCCTTCTTTCACAAGTCGGATACTCGCAGCAAGCCCGCGGTTAAATGCTACGTCTGCGTATTTACATGCTTTGCAACCAAGGCAGTGCACCTGAAGCTGATCAAGGATCTCTCGACAGTTGCGTTTCTGTGCGGACTCAAGAGGTTCATATGCACCCGGCGGAAACCGAAGCAAATTTGGTCAGACAACGCCACCAACTTTGTCGGCGCCAAAAATGAACTTCTGGAACTTCGAAGGTTATTTCTCAGCAGCGAGCATCAAGGCTCCGTTCAGAATTTTTGCCTTTCGGAGACGATTGACTGGCGGTTCATCCCTCCACGGTCGCCGCATTTCGGTGGACTTTGGGAAACAGCGGTGCAAACGGCTAAACATCATTTCTACCGCGCTGTGGGTACGGCGGTACTGACCTTCGACGAGCTAAGGACGCTGGTGTGCCACATCTCGGCAGATTATCTCAATGGTGGTCCGCCTTTGTCGTTTGACGAGCCAGATATAACGGGCCTAAACTATAATCGGCTCGACTCTTGGCAGCGCCAAGCTTCCAACAGGGGGAGGATGTTGGGCCATGCAGCCGCCAAAACTATGCAGTAGATCGCATACTCTTACTATTGTAAGCCGAAGTAGTCAGTGGTAGCAGTTGCGATGCCCATAGTGCAAACCGCTGTTCTCACACGCATTTATCTGTACGGCGCTCATTCCTTGTTCTCTTTGTTATCTATCTACGTTAAGCTTGGGCGCTGCATTTCGGCTGTCTGTCCCGCCAATTGTCACTTCTTCGTTTTTCGGCAAAGACTCAACTGGTGCATTCGATATAGCTCTTTGTCGGCCCTAGCTGCCGTAAACAATTCGCAAAAAAATAAACAGTATCGGAAAATAAACAAACTTTCTTCGATTTATTATTATTAGCAACAGCTATTGAAAAAGCTCAATAGCTAAACAGATTGCTTCTACAAGAATAGTGTGGTTTTGGGAAGCTTGGTGGACACCATAAACACCAAAAGGCAATCCCAAGCCTCGACTGGAATAGATAACGTCTTCAAGGCTGTCAAACAGCTTTGAATTGTGCTCTGTTAGTCTCTTAAGGCGGTCCCGGACTCTTGGTAGAAGTTGGGAGGCTGTGTAAAATCTTCAAGTGGCTGTTAACCAACAAGCGTCTATTTTCATAGTGCTGAACTGTACCCTTCATTCGTCACCGGTGCCTTTGACACAATAACGTTTGCATCGCCACTCGTCTGGGCAAGCAGGTGAAACAATCTTTCTACTGGTGTGAGACGGGGATTTTGGATATATATCGCGGTGAAAATGCTCTTCTGGACAACAGAATTGGGAACGGGAGTGTAGGCAAGAAGATCCGAGATTTCGATGTCGTCGGACATGAATATGTGAATACAAATATTAATATTTCGTTGCTCGGACATTGAGATTTCTTATATTCTCTTGGGTCAGAAAACCAAATTAGGTCCACGAAAGGTTGATCTTGTCCCGTAATTCGAAGATCATTAATTAATAATACTGAAAATAGTAATCGCAAAAATTCACTTATTCTCAAACTAAATAATTGCGAAGCCGGAACGGTGGAACTAAAACCTTGACTGTTGTGCCGTCGGCAAGCAGTGTGCGCATCAGGGACGTAAGAAAATGGAAAACAAATAACAATAACACCGCGACCTCTGCAGCGGTTAAATCAAAACTGGACAAAAAACAATCGCGGTCCCCCCATTTTGATTTGTAATAATGTTGTTGTATTTGTCTCGATTTAGTTTTTATTTATATTGATTCGTTATCTAATAATTTATTATTTTTTTTTTTAACATATTAATTATTAAATATATTAATTAATATATTAATTTATTAGCGAAGGCTAGTTCCTGGAAAAATGAAAAAATACGTATATGGAATATGGGCATGCATGCATATGTAAAGGCACAGTAAATCATCGATAAGTGGATTGTATTTAATGTCTGTAAAAGGACAGAAAAATTATGTGGCGATAAAATGGCATACACCAAGATGAAAAAACAAGGGAATTCCCGAAGACAGTGCACACCAGTTGGCCGAAATTAATTAGAACTTTTTTCTCACCACACAATTTCACTTTTTACTTTGCAAATTCGCGGAGTTAGAATTGCGTCGACATATAATTGTGTACATACGGGATGTATGGGACGAATATATATGTAACTATGTATGATGTATGATCATATGAACATATGTGGATATGTATGATGTATGAACTTATGACCATATGTATGTTACATATCGTTTGGTCGTTTGGTCGTTGATGTACGAAAAAAGAACGGAACGAAGCGAAGACGGATTAAAAAGAAAAATGTTTATCGATGAGGAAAACTGACTTTCTCACATGCCGTTGTGTGGAAAAAAACTCACAAATGTAGAATTGACACGGAAAATAGTCTTACAGCAGTGCGATCGAAATTGAATGAAAATTTAAGAAGGCTCGTACTTATCGTACTTATCGGGAACTGCTGGCTGACGTGAAGAATATCCTGGCTTGAAGGACCAATGTTTGTAGGAGGGCGTCGTCCTCCAGAGATAAGTTAAGTAAGCTTGTCGAATTTGAAAATTCCCACGGCGCAGAGCGAAAGTTGAAAAAAAAACCACCACCGAAGAATAACCACAAAGAAGCGGGGGCGTCGTGGGCATAAGTTCTGATTTATTCAGTTGCATTCATGAGACTGACTTTTAGCTTAAGCTAGAGCGACGGCTTTACCGGCTATACTTCGCTAAGGCGGGCTCGGGTGATCGATGGCGGCCGACCGCGGAGCTTGGAGAGCGCGAGAACGGATGAGAGCGAGAGCGTAAGAGCAGACAAGAGGGGCGAGCGCGGACGAGAGCGAATGCTCTGTGCGCAGAGGTAATACAGTGGTCCCTCACATTAACACCGCCCATATAAAGTATATATATTCTTGATCAGGATCAATAGCCGAGTCTATATGGCCATGTCCGTCTGTCCGTCCGTATGTCTGTCCGGCTGTCCGTCCGTATGAACGTCGAGATCTCAGAAACTATAAAAGCTAAAAAGTTAAGATTCATCATGCAGACTCCAGAGACAGAGAAGCAGCGCAAGATTCATGTTGCCACGCCCACTATAACGCCCACAAGCTGGCCAAAACTGCCACGCCCACACTTTTGGAAAACGTTTTGATATTTTTTCATTTTTGTATTGGTCTTGTAAATTCAAATCAAATCGATAGATTTGCCAAAAAACTTTTTGTCACGCCCACTCTAACGCCCACAAACCGCCAAAAACTGTCAGTGCTGAAGACTCTCCTTCGCACTTCCACTAGCTGAGTAACGGGTATCAGATAGTCGGGGAACTCGACTATAGGGTTCTCTCTCTTGTTTTATTAATACAATATATTTTATTTTGCCATTTAATTAGAGATTTCATTTTTTAGTCCCTTGATTTTTCCTTTAATGACAGGTGGTACTCCTCCCGACAACGAGAACGATTGATCTAGCCAAGGGATTTCACCAAATTCAGATGGACGAAAATTCCATTGCGAAAACCTCTTTTTCAAATAAGCATGGGCACTATTAAAATACACACACATGGCCTCTGGTTTGAAAAATGACCCTGCCACATTTATAGATGTATGAACAATCTTTTGGAAGATTTAATTTACAAAGATTGTTTAGTATAGCTGAATGACTTTATAATTTACTCCACTTCACTGGAGGAGCATATACTGTCTCTAAGGAAGGTCTTTGGGAAACTCAGGAACTGCAGCAAAGTAAATGTGAGTTCATAAAGAAGGAAACTCAAAAAACAAACGGCATCAAACGCAATCCAAATAAAACTAACGCAATTAGTTTAAATTACCCAAAACAAATAAAATAATTGTTGGGATAATGTGGTTTCTATCGTCAGTTCATTCCCAACATTGACCTTGTTAAAACCTTTAATCCAAAAAGTGAATAAAGAGGGTAGGTGGTCGCAGAGGGTAGGCTGCACTTTGCCAACCTCCCCAACATGGCATCAACGGGCGGATTCGCCAACAAGGTGGGGGAGTCGCTTGTCAACAAGAGGCAACGCTCAACCGAGAGCGCCAATAAGGACGCACCGCGAAGCAAGCGGCGACGCGGGTTGGAGGAGGCAGGCCCTCCCCCCCCCAGAAAGCGAAGAAGCCCGAGAAGAGGCTTAAAGTGAGTGAGGCGACCAAACGACACTTGATCGTGGCACTCATCGACAGAAGCGACGAAGCCGGCAAGATGACCGAGCCGCGGTGGATGTTGGTGCATGCGCGATTCGTTGAGTCATTGTTTGCACGGATGGAGGAAGCTCCTGAGGCCCCCATGCCCACCTTTGATGGTGCCGGGTGGCTGAAACGGTCTGCCAAATGGAGGCGTTGTGGGAGGGGGCCCAGCTGGAGGTGGTGGACAGGGAGCTAATCCCAGAGGCAGAGGACATCCTATATACAAGGTACGGGAGCGCCTCAAAAAACGACATCCCAGGGATAAGGATGCTCACACCCTGAAGGCAGGCGAGGTGGAGAAGGACCTAGGTCTGGAAACCATCGCGGAAGCCGCCCAGGGACTCTCGCTAGACGAGACGGACGATGAAGACGGAGACCTGACGTTGACAGTCAACCTTTCGAATGGAGATGAGCTCAGTAGCCATGCCACTGAGGGTGCTGCAGCTCAATCTTCATAAAAGCAAGGTCACGTCGGCGGAACTCCTCATCGCCCTGGAGCAAGGGTCCGCCGACATTACTTGGGCCAAGAGCCATGGATTGCCTCGGGCAATGCCGTCGCCGGACTAAAGTCCTCCAATTACAACCTCTTCTACACACCATCGGTAAGCAGAAACATAGCCGCCGTACTTGTGCGGAAGAGCCTGCATGCTAACCTTATGTCTCATTACAGCACAGATGACCTGACTGTTGTGATGCTGGAGAGCGAGAGGAATCGACTTTTGGTAGCTTCCTGCTACATGGCACATGACAGAACGGCCACACCGGAGGAACTCAGGAGCATGGTGGAAGCCAGCCCGAACGACCAACAACTGATCGTGGGTGCAGACGCCAACGCGCTTTACTGCGTATGGGGTAGCCCCGACATCAACGACAGAGGTGTCACTCCTAAACTTTTTACTATCAACCAACCTATGCATAGCTAACGTGGGGGAAGAGCACACCTTTGTAGGTCCCACCACCTCGAACGTGCTAGACCTAACACTCGTAAGGGGACAAAGTACTATGGTTTCAGAATGGAGAGTCCTTGAGAGACCATCTTTCTCAGATCATAAGTACATACAATTCCTATGCGAATCTTGACACGACTCGCGACTGGTTCGAGCCTAGTAAAATCCGCTGAATACATAGAAAAGTCCCTAGAGACCCTCTCCAGGGAATTGTTAGATGCCGACATCTAGAGCCAACAGGAGGACCAGGGCACCCTGGTGGAATGGTACTCTTTCGCTTCTACGCAATAACCTCCGAGAATTTTTCCAAATCGCCAAACACGCGAATAATGATGTAGTCAACGGGGAATACAAGATCCTACTCAGGGATTACAATAAAGAAATACGCAGGGCACAAAGTAGCTCGTGGAGAAACTTCTGCTCCAAAATCGAGACGGCCCCAGAAACGGCTAGACTCAGGAAGCTGCTATCGAAGCAGTCAACCATACAGAGTCAGCTCAAACGCCATGACGGACAATGGACTGAGGGCACTGAGGGAGGCGAAGAGGTCCTAACAGCACTAATGCATGCTTACTTCCCAGGATGTACCGAGATAACAAGCACCAGGACCTCTTAACTGGAGAAGAGCATCTCCAATGGGCTATAGACTCCTTTACGGGAATAAAAGCACCGGGACTAGATGGAATATTTCCAGCCATGCTACAGGTGACTAAAGAAGTGTTCACCCCATGGCTACACGCTATGTTCACAGCGTGCCTAAGCACGGGCTATATCCCTATCCAATGGAGGACCTCTAGGATTGTCTTCCTGCCAAAAGCAGGAAAGTGCAGCCATATGAGCTCCAAGGTTTACAGGCCATTAGTCTAACCTTTTTCTTATTAAAGACGCTAGAAAAGCTGCTGGACGTATACATCAGAAATGATGCAGGACGACTACTGTCATCCAACCAGCATGCTTACACGAAGGGTAAATCAGTGGAGACGGCACTACACTCGTTAGTAGCCACCATTAGGCACGCCGCAAGGCGGGGTCCTGTCGCCTCTCCTGTGTAATCTGGCGGTAGATGACCTGATCAAGACATTCGAAGGGAAGCCCCCAGCCCACAGCTTATGCTGACGACATAAGCATAATTATTACGGGAGTCTGTCCATCGACACACAGCTCGATTATGGAATCAACACTCAGGGAGATATGTGAGTGGGCGAAGAGGGTAGGACTCACCATAAACGCGGACAAGACGGACCTCATTCTCTTCACCAAGAGATACAAGGTGCCGGTATGGGTCCCCTGAAGATTAACTCATCCATGCTAACCCCGAAGACACAAGTCAAGTACCTTGGAATTGTGTTAGACAGCAAGCTGGCAAGGAAGTCCAATGTACTAGAGAGGGTGAAAAAGGCCACCATAGCGCTATATGCATCCAAGAAGATGCTTAGCAGCACATGGGGCCTCTCACCCGCTCTAATGCACTGGGTTTGCATCTCTTAGTGTGGTGGCAGGCTATGGAAAAGAAGACATACAACAAGCTCATGGAGAGAACCCAGCGGCAGGCACTGCTCTGCTCTGCGCTGAGGTCGACCCCCACAAAAGCACTCGAAACTATAGTTGGAGTTGATCCCCTAGACATCCACGCGCAAATGATCGCAGGAAAGGCTGTACAACGCCTAGTTGCATCAGGGAATATGTCTCTACAAGGACTCGGGCACAGTTCTATTGGTCGAGACATGAGCAGCATATCTGACTACATAGTCACCAGGACGTGCCCGGATGTAAGAACAACGACATTCATGGGACCAGACGACTGGAAAACAGGTCAGGACCATGCCCAACACCTCAATATATACACGGACGGCTCCAAGATGGAAGGAGGAGTTGAAGCGGGCATATACTGTACAGACCCTGAAATGAAAGCAGCAGAGCTTGCGCTGAGCATTGACCGCCCACATGAGGCGACCAACTTGTTCGTAGACAGTCAAGCGGCGATAAGATCCATGCAATCGTCAGCGGTCACTTCCAAAAGTGTACTGGCAATCAGGGAGGCACTAGATATCCTTAGCACGACCACGTCAGTGAGGATCTACTGGGTTCCCAGCCACCAGAGCATCGATGGTATTGAGACGGCAGACGAACTTGCAAAGGAAGGCGTTGGACTGGCGAATGAAAGATCAGAAAGCGTTCCTGTCTCCCTTAGAACGCGAACTGGAAAGAAACGCAGAGGCACGAGCCAAAAGCAGATGGAGAAGAACTTCCACCTCTTGCAAAATTTCAAAAATCATGTGCAAAGAGCGCAACGTAAAACTCAGTCACTACGTCCTACATCTCCCAAGGAAAGACTGCAGACTGTTAGTGGGAATTCCACTACCTAGGAGCTCCGGTTCTAGCATCGCTAGAAGATGCCTTCGCAAGTAATTACCTAACCTAACCTAACTTAACCTAACCTAACCTAACCTTCCGGGCAAGGAAAATTATATAGCGGATGCCCTTTTCCGCACAAAAATTCAAGAAACCAGGCAGGTAATCTAAATTCCATAACAGTAACTGAAAAAATACTATTAAATTTCTTCTCTAGACAACTAGAGTTAAATAGGTGGAAACATATCCGTCACCAAAAATAAAAACGGTGTGGCCGATATAGAAAGGTTTCATAAAACCGTGAACGAGAAATTGAGAATCATTAGTAGTGAACAAAATATAGAAGATAGATGTACAAGATTTTAAACAATCTTATATATATATAATCACAAAACCAAACACAACACCACTAAAAGATCTCCGGGTATTAGGGCCCGTGTCCTGGGTAAGGACTAAGGCTTAAGACTAAGGAGGCACCAGGTTGCCAGCGTAAGCCCGTCGATTTTGGGTCGTGGGATCTTGGTAAACCCCTTACCTCTCCAACATAACGAGAATAAATATTATAAGTGCCTGTAAAAGTTTGTACCGTTCGTCAGTTAGCAGTCCTCACTGCCCCCCAAGCAAGGCTGTAGCTTGATCGTAAAACGATCGGACAAATTTTCGGCCACATTCCCTCCTCTTCATGCGTCCGCATACCTAAAGGATTGTCGCGGGCCGCTCAATACGATCCCCTTTTATCAAGGTTGTCCGTCAAACGTTATGTCATCGTTGTTGACCTTCTCCACTTATCGCGTCAGAACAATATTAATCAATATTGAACATTGAACATTTAATGTCTATTAATGGAATATATTGCTTTCGGTTATCATTATTACAAAAATATACATATATTTACCCATGGTATACAAATAAAATTAGCACAAACATATATGCATATATAAAAAATATAGAAAAACACGGAAACAGCGTTCCGTCAAAATTACCCCACTTTAATCAGGAGCGATATCTCAACGCGTTAGATCCAGGGTGTTGCTTTATATACTGACGGAATTATAAATACACCAACGTGCAATTATACATACACCTACGTGTACCAATTATTACACAAACAAAAAATGAATATACACTAAGTAAATATCTAGATATATGTATATATATATATATATATATATATGTATGTTTGTATGAATGTTTTCGGCGGCACGTTGTTTCCTCTTCAATAATTCTTTGACCTTCATTAAGTCACTTCCAGTTGTAGTAAAAGCCCGTTTCATTTCCCTGGTGAGCGAAATCAAAATCATAATCTTCAGCTCGATCCTCCATTAGTTGCCAATACCACTTACTTGCTGCGCCGACCAGCAGATTATGGAATTCTCTGAAAACTTGCTGTCGACTTATTCCATATAATTCTTGTAACTTTTCCACACCGCGGCCGGTTCCGTCAAATTTTAAGTTCCATTTATCTAGCCGAACCCCCTTTGGTACGGGAGCTTGAAACGTTAGACTTCGATCTAACTCGGGGTGAAATTGGTGACTGGTCTCCGCTGCTACGCACTGTTGAGGTATTCCCTGAGCTTCCTCAATCGATTCATCTGGCTGTTAAAACACTCTTGCGCCACTTGTTCTGGTGTCGGGGTGTCTTGATACCTTAGCAAGCTATCCGTGGGGCTTTTGTGTAGTCCAGGTGGTGGTGCCATTCATGGTTTTTCCGAAAAGGTTTATGTGGCTTGTAGCTCTGCGACGTTCTTCTTTAGAGCGGTTGTTTGAGCGCTCATTTCCCATTGCTTATCTCTACTTTGTCTCACCAAATCCATCAGTACTTTTTCCCGCTTATCGGCAGCATCCGACCGTTCTTCCGAACTTGCCTGGTACCGCGGAAGCATGCTGGAGCGACCCCTAGGTGGTCCTAGGTGATCCATCCCTCCGGCTGCTTCATCCATTGTGTTTCTAATCTGATCGGTCAAGTGTCCTACCTCCTCCGGCTGGTTTCCGAAGTTTTCAAGACTTTCTTGATTAAGTGCCTCATATAGTCGGGGGGTGTCTCCCGCACTTGCACCTCGCGGTGCACGACTCTCTTCTTGTGTTTGCGATCGGGTTACTTTCCCGGTGGAGGGTTGAAACAACACTTTTTTTTGCCCCCTGTGTTTATGTATTTGGGTTTCTCTATTAAGAATCGTTTCCGGTGTTCTGCCTGGTATGCAGCTAAATATATGACACGATCTACAGGAAACGTTGCTGACTACAACTTCTTATAATATATAGGTAATTTGGGGTGCTGTTGCGCCATTAATAAGTCTCTCCTCAGTCAAAAACTCATCCGATATCTAAGCCCAAAAAAAAAAAATAATTACCCGGAGGTGATGGTCGTTTCCCTGACATGGTTACATCCGGCTAACCTGCCTCCGTCTTCCTATGCTTAGGGAATTTTTACTAGATTCCGTACGTGAACTGGTCCACCTTTTCCTGGGGAGCTTTTACTTGGTTCCATATGTGAACTGGTCCTCATAAAACAGTGTATGTCCGAAAAACCCCTCCCGCCAGTCGTCGGAAAACCAGGCTGTTTGACCGATACTGGCAGACCCCACAACCTGCTGCTATTTGACTGATACTTTCGGAATCCACCACCCGCGGTAGCTTGACCTATGCGCTTGGAATCCACAACAGTTAGCTAGTACGCTAGCAGCGTAAACCAAAGAAACTAAAATCGCGTCCGCCCCAAATTAGTCATAGAAAGCCCTAAAGACTCGAGCCTCTCAAACGACCTGGCTCCTTAGCCTAGTACGTTGGCAACGTCGATTTTACGCTTTCTGGTCAGTTCCCCCACACCCTCTGTCAAACAAACGATATACCCGCAGCGCATCGCTAAATGCGTTACTATTATATTTTCGCTCCTATTTTCTTTGGACTCAACCTTCTCGAACAACATGGCAACTTGGACTAATACGTTGAAAACGTAAGCCACCCACAAATGATATATACGTTACTTAAAAAAAAATATCAATCGGAACTTAGTTGGTTGATATCATAGCAAGGAAATCTCCCATATTTTTGATTAGAACGCACAACTCATTTTCTCGCTTTAATTTATTCGCACTTGACGTTAGTATAATAAGCCTTTGACTGACTCTTTCTCCATTTGCGATCTGCCTCTTCGCATGTTGCTAGAAAGCCGATCTTGCGAAACAAACTTATTTACAATGTTGACATAGCAAACTTATTTACATTGTGTGTGCATACTATCTACATATCCTAGTCTACTACAATTCGACCATCCCGGCATTTAAGATCTTCTGATCTTGTCGAAATTTTCAACTTATAGCTATTACATGGTCTCTAGTTGATATTTGGTTTTTTTTTTACAATTTTGTTATACTTAATTATACAAATTCATTTTCTACTTCCTATCAAATGTTTAATATTTTGATTACTTCAGACACCTTGATATGGATTACCTTTAACATCTTTAATCAAAAACCTATAATTTTTTAATACCTTCCCTATTACATATGGACTCTTATGTTTGGAGATTAGCTTTCTAGCAACTCCTCATGTACTATCGAAATTCTTAACCATAATGTAATCTCCTACATTGTACTGCGTACTTGTCTTTTTCTTACTACGAGTATTAAACCTTATTTCAGTATCACTCCGCTCCTTTCTTATGTTTCTTATGTTTGGGGATTAGCTTTCTAGCAACTCCTCATGTACTATCGAAATTCTTAACCATAATGTAATCTCCTACATTGTACTGCGTACTTATCTTCTTCTTACTATTATATCTTTTTTCAGTATCACTCCGCTCCTTTCTTTCTAATTTATTTTAAGTCTCATTTCACTAAAGTTATTTAACTCAACCAACCAACCCAACCTAACCTAACCTAACCTATCCTAACCTAACCTAACCTAACCTAACCTAACCTAACCTAACCTAACCTAACCTAACCTAACCTAACCTAACCTAACCTAACCTAACCTAACCTAACCTAACCTAACCTAACCTAACCTAACCTAACCTAACCTAACCTAACCTTCAGTAGACCATTTGAAATACTGAGTGATTAAAAACCTTTGGTATGGGTTAATAATATCAAAGAGCCAAATATGAAGTTACAAAGATGGAATTATAAATTTGAATTACAATATAAATATATTCCGGGCAAGGAAAATTATATAGCGGATGCCCTTTTCCGCACAAAAATTCAAGAAACCAGGCAGGTAATCTAAATTACATAACAATAACTGAAAAAATACTATTACATTTCTTCTCTAGACAACTAGAGTTAAATAGGTGGAAACATATCCGTCACTAAAAATAAAAACGGTGTGGCCGATATAGAAAGGTTTCATAAAACCGTGAACGAGAAATTGAGAATCATTAGTAGTGAACAAAATATAGAAGATAGATGTACAAGATTTTAAACAATCTTATATATATATAATCACAAAACCAAACACAACACCACTAAAAGATCTCCGGGTATTAGGGCCGGTGTCCTGGGTAAGGACTAAGGCTTAAGACTAAGGAGGCACCAGGTTGCCAGCGTAAGCCCGTCGATTTTGGGTCGTGGGATCTTGGTAAACCCCTCACCTCTCCAACATAACGAGAATAAATATTATAAATGCCTGTAAAAGTTTGTACCGTTCGTCAGTAAGCAGTCCTCACTGCCCCCAAGCAAAGCTGTAGCTTGATCGTAAAACGATCGGACAAATTTTCGGCCACATTCCCTCCTCTTCATGCGTCCGCATACCTAAAGGATCGTCGCGGGCCGCTCAATACGATCCCCTTTTATCAAGGTTGTCCGTTAAACGTTATGTCATCGTTGTTGACCTTCTCCACTTCTCGCGTCAGAACAATATTAATCAATATTGAACATTTAATGTCTATTAATGGAATATATTGCTTTCGGTTATCATTATTACAAAAATATACATATATTTACCCATGGTATACACATAAAATTGGCACAAGCATATATGCATATATAAAAAATATTGAAAAACACCAACGTGCAATTATACATACACCTACGTGTACCAATTATTACACAAACAAAAAATGAATATACATTCATTTTTTGTGCCAATTTTATGTGTATACCATGGGTAAATATATGTATATATTATACATGAATGATGCACTTGTTTGGGAATGTTATTTTGTTATTGTTGATATCCACATAAAAATGCACCGGTTCATTTATTCTTTGATTATTTGTTTGTAGTAAGCGTGTGAGTTTTCATTGACGGATTGTTCTGCAATATACACTGCTGATATACGATCCGTCCCACACTGTGGTGGTGATACCGACGCCGCTGTTCTGATCGTTTGTAAGTCCTTACTAGCATCAATAGTGCCAGTATCAATAGTGGCTGCTGCTATATACACTGGTGGAATTATACATACATATACATTTGTGCACCAATAATTGTAAACCGTAAGTAACGTAATATACACAAAAAAAAAAGAATACACACTAAGTAAAGGTCGTCTTTCTAAATATATATATATACGTTGGTATGAATGCTTTGGCCGCTACCCTATTCTTGTTTTGCCGGCTTTTATGTTACGGACGGTATTAGGCAAGTGAGTTTTCATTGACGGATTGTTTTCCGAGAATTGCTTACCGAGAATTGAATCTTGAGTATTGACTCTCGATAACTGAATCTTGACCACTTTATCGGCGGTGCCGGTGAACTGTGCCCGAAACTGTTTTTTTCTCCGACCTATTGAACTGGTCTTCGGACACTCGTTTATGGTCGGCATGCATTTTCTTTGTCGCGTTCCGTCTGACTCAACGAGGTGGTATTACCCCCTCCCATGCTTTAGATCCTGCTTGTGAATCTTCAAAGTCTTAGGATCTTACAAAAAGAGTGTACGGCTCAAACTAATCGATGCGTTTACGCAGGTAGCACAAGTAACGGTATCTAGTAGTGCCAGTATTTCTACTCCATCACCCTTAGTCTTGGCAAAGAAACGGTTGTCTTGTTGTACGCTTATCTCCGTGTGCACGACTTTTTGTCAAAAGCGTCGGTGTTCGGTTATGTTTTCATAAAGTTTTTGTGTTCTGCGAGCGTTCTGCGCAATGTTATCCTCTTCCTCGGAGCTGTTGAAAATGCGCTACCGTGCCAATGCATATAGTTCAAAGAGTTTCGGTTTTCCATGGTTTTTTAACCACAGATTTCAAACTCTGCCAGCGATATTATTTGGGACGTCATGTCCTTTTAAAAGCTTTACAAATTCATCCTCGGCAATTCTGGTCTCCGCTGCTACGCACTGTTGAGGTATACCCTGGCCGTTCGTCTGAGCTTCCTCAATCGATGCATCTGGCTGTTAAAACACTCTTGCGCCACTTGTTCTGGTGTCGGGGTGTCTTGATACTTTAGCAAGCTATCCGTGGGGCTTTTGTGTAGTCCAGGTGGTGGTGCCATTCTTGATTTTTCCGAAAAGGTTTATGTGGCTTGTAACTCTGCGACGTTCTTCTTTAGAGCGGTTGTTTGAGCGCTCATTTCCCATTGCTTATCTCTACTTTGTCTCACCAAATCCATCAGTAC
This sequence comes from Drosophila yakuba, assembly GCF_016746365.2. Classification (NCBI taxonomy): domain Eukaryota; kingdom Metazoa; phylum Arthropoda; class Insecta; order Diptera; family Drosophilidae; genus Drosophila; species Drosophila yakuba. The sequence goes on along the minus strand of NC_052527.2, from coordinate 23,089,803 downwards.
TTTTTCCTGGTACCGCGGAAGCATGCTGGAGCGACCCCTAGGTGGTCCTAGGTGATCCATCCCTCCGGCTGCTTCATCCATTGTGTTTCTAATCTGATCGGTCAAGTGTCCTACCTCCTCCGGCTGGTTTCCGAAGTTTTCAAGACTTTCTTGATTAAGTGCCTCATATAGTCGGGGTGTGTCTCCCGCACTTGCACCTCGCGGTGCAGGACTCTCTTCTTGTGTTTGCGATCGGGTTACTTTCCCGGTGGAGGGTTGAAACAACACTTTTTTTTGCCCCCTGTGTTTATGTATTTGGGTTTCTCTATTAAGAATCGTTTCCGGTGTTCTGCCTGGTATGCAGCTAAATATATGACACGATCTACAGGAAACGTTGCTGACTAAAACTTCTTATAATATATAGGTAATTTGGGGTGCTGTTGCGCCATTAATAAGTCTCTCCTCAGTCAAAAACTCATCCGATATCTAAGCCCAAAAAAAAAAAAATAATTACCCGGAGGTGATGGTCGTTTCCCTGACATGGTTACATCCGGCTAACCTGCCTCCGTCTTCCTATGCTTAGGGAATTTTTACTAGATTCCGTACGTGAACTGGTCCACCTTTTCCTGGGGAGCTTTTACTTGGTTCCATATGTGAACTGGTCCTCATAAAACAGTGTATGTCCGAAAAACCCCTCCCGCCAGTCGTCGGAAAACCAGGCTGTTTGACCGATACTGGCGGACCCCACAACCTGCTGCTATTTGACTGATACTTTCGGAATCCACCACCCGCGGTAGCTTGACCTATGCGCTTGGAATCCACAACAGTTAGCTAGTACGCTAGCAGCGTAAACCAAAGAAACTAAAATCGCGTCCGCCCCAAATTAATCATAGAAAGCCGTAAAGACTCGAGCTCTCAAACGACCTGGCTCCTTAGCCTAGTACGTTGGCAACGTCGATTTTACGCTTTCTGGTCAGTTCCCCACACCCTCTGTCAAACAAACGATATACCCGCAGCGCATCGCTAAATGCGTTACTATTATATTTTCGCTCCTATTTTCTTTGGACTCAACCTTCTCGAACAACATGGCAACTTGGCCTAATACGTTGAAAACGTAAGCCACCCACAAATGATATATACGTTACTTAAAAAAAAAATATCAATCGGAACTTAGTTGGTTGATATCATAGCAAGGAAATCTCCCATATTTTTGATTAGAACAACTCATTTTCTCGCTTTAATTTATTCGCACTTGACGTTAGTATAATAAGCCTTTGACTGACTCTTTCTCCATTTGCGATCTGCCTCTTCGCATGTTGCTAGAAAGCCGATCTTGCGAAACAAACTTATTTACAATGTTGACATAGCGAACTTATATACATTGTGTGTGCATACTATCTACATACCCTAGTCTACTACAATTCGACCATCCCGGCATTTAAGATCTTCTGATCTTGTCGAAATTTTCAACTTATAGCTATTACATGGTCTCTAGTTGATATTTGGTTTTTTTTTTACCATTTTGTTATACTTAATTATACAAATTCATTTTCTACTTCCTATCAAATGTTTAATATTTTGATTACTTCAGACACCTTGATATGGATTACCTTTAACATCAAAAACCTATAATTTTTTAATACCTTCCCTATTACATATGGTCTCTTATGTTTGGGGATTAGCTTTCTAGCAACTCCTCATGTACTATCGAATTTCTTAACCATAATGTAATCTCCTACATTGTACTGCGTACTTGTCTTCTTCTTACTATTATATCTTTTTTCAGTATCACTCCGCTCCTTTCTTATGTTTTTTATGTTTGGGGATTAGCTTTCTAGCAACTCCTCATGTACTATCGAAATTCTTAACCATAATGTAATCTCCTACATTGTACTGCGTACTTGTCTTCTTCTTACTATTATATCTTTTTTCAGTATCACTCCGCTCCTTTCTTATGTTTCTTATGTTTGGGGAATAGCTTTCTAGCAACTCCTCATGGACTATCGAAATTCTTAACCATAATGTAATCTCCTACATTGTACTGCGTACTTGTCTTCTTCTTACTATTATATCTTTTTTCAGTATCACTCCGCTCCTTTCTTTCTAATTTATTTTAAGTCTCATTTCACTAAAGTTATTTAACTCATTATTTTTGTCTAACCTAACCTAACCTAACCTAACCTATCCTAACCTAACCTAACCTAACCTAACCTAACCTAACCTAACCTAACCTAACCTAACCTAACCTAACCTAACCTAACCTAACCTAACCTAACCTAACCTAACCTAACCTAACCTAACCTAACCTAACCTAACCTAACCTAACCTAACCTAACCTAACCTAACCTAACCTAACCTAACCTAACCTAACCTAACCTAACATAACCTTCAGTAGACCATTTGAAATACTGAGTGATTAAAAACCTTTGGTATGGGTTAATAATATCAAAGAGCCAAATATGAAGTTACAAAGGTGGAATTATAAATTTGAACTACAATAATAAATATATTCCGGGTGTAGAGACGTCGGGGGCCGGAAAAGCTGGTGTCGCAAATCTTCCCAGAGTTTAATGAAACAAAAGGTGTTGGAGTTCGTCCTTCTCGTTTGGGGTTTTATTTTCAAGTAATTTCTTCACATAAAATAACGGCTTCGTGTCCCACTTCCGAAACATTTCGCCAACAGCGATGCTCTGCTGGCGGGATACCGGACTCAGCTGTTCGGCATGAACATTCTCCCCCCCCTTGCAAGAGGAATACTTGCAAATTTAGGACAGAGAACAGCGTCCCGAAAGAATCCATCCCAGCTTGGAATTTTGTGCCATGGGCAGGCCGTCCTGGCTCGCGATGATACCCGGCAGCATCAGGTCGGCGTAAACGTCTGCTCCAAGGACAGCCGAGACAAGCGCTGGGTGGAACCACCGGTCATCCGCTAACGTCATGTTGTGGAACATGTCCTGCACCTTCGGATCCAGGGGCTGTGCCGGCGTCCGGCTCTGCATCTGCTCGTCCACCAGCATCAGCAGCTGTTTGCTCATCCGGGACGTTTTTGAGCGAATCTCGGTGGTGCACAGCCGTTCGTTGCCCACGCCCGTGACGGCCAAGTTGAGGGCCTTCACCAGCGAGACGTGGATGCGACTCACGGGGCAGCACGGATCCACCAAGACTCGCACATCGAATCTCTTCTGCTCGGACCCAATGAGCACGGCAGCGGTCGGAAGGATGCTGACGCTCGTCCGCACCAAGCTAGGCGCGCCCGTCGGTGTTGACAATGAGCTGCGGGGTGGGGAACTATCCATCGGCGAGGCTGAGCGTCGTGACCCGGTCGAACCCACCTCCTGACGCCGTTGAGGCTGAGGCGCTGCTTGTGGCTCACGCTTCCGTTGAGGCCTCGAAGAGCCTGGCTGTTCACCGCGGATGTGCAGCAGAGTGTGGTGGGCCTCTCGGCAGATGCGGCACCTCGCTTTGCTGCGACACGACCGGCCCGAATGCTCGTGGGCCAGACAGTTAGCGCAGTACTTGATAATCAAGACTGCCCGCAGCCACTTCACAGCCGGCAGTTGCAGGAATCGCTGGCAGCTCCTCAATGGATGAACCCCCCGTGGGGGGGTGGCGGATCGCTGGAGCCATTGTATATGCGGCTACATAAGAAATGGGCAAAATAAAAAATTTGATGAGATAGATGCGGATGATCATGACACATGGACGACGTAGGACGACACAACTTAGGACTCGTCAGTAGCAGGTTTTCAAATACTTAAAGTATGGAGGAGTCTTTCGACTCATTCGGGCTGTCCATTGGAAGGCGGATCATTTTTGCCACTGGTCTTCGGACGACCCCCGTGCTGTGAGAGCGTCTGCCACTCTGACCTTGCCGTCCACGCCGGGACAGACCACTTGGATACGCCCAAGTCGCCACTCGTTGGATGGCAAGTTCTCCTCTTTGATCACCACCATGTCTCCAGCCTGGAGATCTCGCGTTGGGAACTTCCATTTATTCCTTTTGTGGAGTTCCTTTAGGTATTCCTCCTTCCAAGGCAGGCAGAACTGCTGATTCAGGGCTTTCAACCTCCGCCACCGATTGATAATGGAGCTGGGACCTTCTTTAACCTCAGGTTCTGCTACCGCAAGTAATGGTCCACCGATTAGAAAATGCCCAGGGCTCAGAGCGATAAGGTCCGTGGGATCTTCGGACATTGGCGAGATGGGCCTGGAGTTCAAACAGGCCTCAATCTTCGCCAGGAGGGTAGTCAGTTCCTCGAACGTGTATTTCCCAGCGGCTGTGTACTTGTAAAAATGCGACTTGAAGCTCTTCACACCTGCCTCCCAAAGCCCTCCCATATGAGGTGCGCCAGGAGGGTTGAAATGCCAGGACACATTCTGAAGACTGTGCTGCGATAAAACCGATGTTCTGGTAGCTTCAATGAAATCCTTTGATAAGGACGTGGAAGCTCCGACAAACGTTTTCCCGTTGTCAGAGTAGACGTGTTGTGGACACCCACGCCGAGCGAAAAAACGGGAGAATGCGGCCAGGAACTTCTCTGTAGTCAAGTCCGAGGTCGCTTCGAGGTGGATAGCCTGGGTAGTAAAACACACAAAAACGCACACGTACCCCTTTGTGATTTTGCAGGCTCGACCGACATAACTCTTGACGTCAAATGGTCCTGCGAAGTCCACTCCCGTATGGGTGAACGGTCTGGAAAACGTGGACCTCGCACGGGGCAAATTCCCCATCAACTGCGTCTGCAGTCTTTTCTTGTGAATAACACACACTCGGCACGAATGTATTGTTCGTTTCACCAACATTTTAAGCTTGGAAATCCAGAATTTGGAACGGATCAGTCGGATCATTAATTCCCCCCATGCAAGGATATGCGATGGATAAACAAGACTTGAAGTTCGGCGAACCTACACCGTGCAGGAAGGATGATCGGATGTTTTTCATCATAACTAAGCATTTCAGATGCTTGTAACCTGCCGCTTGCTCTCAAGACCCCATTCCCGTCAAGAAAGGGGTTTAGGTTCGAAATTGCGCTTGCGGGTGGAACTGGTTGCTTGTTGCTCAAAACCTTATATTCGGCGGGAAACTCATTCTTCTGAGTGAGCACAATTAGCCGCTCCTGCACCTCCGACAACTCCGCCGCAGTGAGTTCTGCCGATGAGGCTATACCTTCCCTCCGGCAACTTTTCACAAAACGAAACACATAAGCAAGAACTCGCAGAGCTCGGTCAAAAGCTGAGAACCTCTCTAGGATTTCAACTGCTGAGGGCACTGCGACCGTGTGACATTTGACGGGGCGCTGCTCAAGCTCAGTCTCCGGATGGACCAACAACTCACTCGACCACTGCTCCTGTTTGAGGTGCAACCAAGCTGGCCCACGCCACCACAGTGCGCTGTCCTTCAGCTCTTGGGGTGAGACGCCCCGGCTTGCCAGATCAGCTGGATTGTGTTCGGATCGTACATGTCCCCACTTGCTTCCGTCGGTACACTGTTCGATTTTTGCGACCCTGTTGGCAACGAATGTTGTCCAGGTGCACGCTGGCTTACTGCGCCATGCAAGTACGATCGTGGAGTCGGTCCAGTAAAAGGTCTCATAAACATGAGGCGGCATTTCAGAAATTACTAGAGCTGCCAGCTCCGTGAGCAGCACTGCTCCGCACAATTCCAAGCGTGGTATGGAGATGGATCTGACAGGAGCGACTCGGGTTTTGGATGTAAGTAGATGGGTACAACAGCCTTCCTTCGTTTCGATTCGGACGAAAATAGCAGCCCCATAGGCGTCCTGTGACGCGTCGCAAAACGCATGGTACTGAAGTTTCGCAGCTGGATGGAAACGTACCCATCTCGGAATACAAATCTCCTTCAGGGCAGGATACCCTTCTAGGAACTCCCGCCACTGGGTCGCGAGATCCCTGGGGAGTGGCTGATCCCAGCCCAGCTCCCGTAGCCAAATTTTCTGCATAAAAATCTTGGCTCGGACTACGAAAGGTGATAGCCATCCTGCTGGGTCGAACAGTTTGGCTATCTGAGATAAAACCTCTCGTTTTGTGTAAGCAGTTTGGAGGTGGATCACCATTGGAATAAAAAAGAAACTATCGGATGTAGCTTGCCAACGGATCCAAAGAGTTTTCGCCGTACTAGCCTCTTCAAGCTCCAGAAAGTCTGCACTAATCAAGTGCTCCTTTGGAACCTCTTGTAGGAGTTTTCTTTCGTTCGAGGTCCACTTACGTAATGGAACACCAGCACTCTCAAGAGCCAGCCGAAGCTCCTCGATGGCTAAAACTGCCGACTGCTTAGTGTGAGTGCCTGCGAGCACATCGTCAACGTACATGAAGTTCGAGATGATGTCACTTGCCAAAGGATATTGGCCTCGGATATCCTGAGCCAACTGTTGTAGTACGCGGATGACTAGGAAAGGCGCACAGTTTACGCCGAAGGTGACTGTATCGAGTTCATAGTCACAGAGCTCTCCATCCTTATTGCGAAAGAGGATTCTCTGAAAGCGCGTATGGGTTGAATTTACCCGAATTTGCCTGTACATTTTTGTGATGTCCGCATTGAACACATACTTGAAGAAACGCCATTTTAGAATCTGGATAGTAAGATCGGACTGCAGTACGGGCCCCGCATGAAGGATATCATTGAGGCTGTTCCCGTTTGATGAAGGATTGGAAGCATTAAACACAACGCGAACCTTCGTTGTGGTGCTGTCTGGTTTGAAGACAGCATGATGGGGCAAATAAAAATTATTAGAGTCGTCCGGAGAGACTTGGTGCATATGACCTAAATCTAAATACTCTTGAATGACTGAGTCGTACTGCTTTTTTGACGCAACGTCTTTATTCAGTCGAATCTCGTTTCGGAGGAACTGAGCCAGTGCGATCGACCTGGAGTGCCCAAGGTTGATATTGTTAGGCTCTTTAAAGGGCAACGAAACCACATACCTCCCATCCTCGTTCCTTTTGGTAGATTGGACAAAGTTTTCCTCGCAAATCGAGGTGGATTCCCTAACCCGCTTCACTGGAACATCCTCCACCTCCCAAAATTTTGTGAGAATGTTGTCCAGTCTGGACTCGGTGACAGCTAGTCGGGACGAAAATGAGCATATTCTGCTTGTGGGATTCGTTGCGATCGGACCGCAAAGAATCCATCCGAATATGGTCTCCTGGCCAAGAAGCGTGCCACAGATATTGGGATGGGAGCCGCTGAGAATGATCGATGGCAGGATATCGGCACCGATCAGAACGTCGATCTGCGAACTCCGGTAGAAATTTGGGTCTGCTACTTGCAAAGGCGGCAGATGCTTTAAAGAGTCCTCAGGTAAAGTAAAGGATGGGAACCTCCCGGCCAGTTGTGGTAGTACATATGCAGAAGTCTTAATTTGGATGTGGGGCTTGACCGGAGAACCTATGCTGAGTTGACAGCGCTTACCGGGCTGAGCCGCAACAGTGAGGTTGAGCCCTGAAACTTGAGCATGGATGGATTCATAAGGCAACTTAATCAAGTTGAACAAGCGTTCTGAAATAAAGGTTGCCTCAGAACCCGAGTCAATAAGTGCCCGTGCTGAGTATTTGATGCCTAAATGGCAAATCTCTATTAAAGCTGTACTCAGGAGGACCCCTTGAGTGTTTACAGCCAGAAACGTTTGCACATTCGGTTGATTCGTTAATGGAGTGGACTGTATATCTTGCTGGTGGTTAAATGTGGATACGTGGGCCTGGTGGTCAGGATTGACCGCTGACTGGACTGGTGGAGTGCCGCTTCGGTGCAGGAGAGTGTTGTGGCGCCCTTTACAAGTATTGCAATTATGCGTACTAGTGCAATCCCTAAGCAGATGCGTTCTAGCAAAACAGCTGTTTTATATATTTCTCCCGCTCTCCGATTGGCATTCGTAAGAATAACGGACATACTCGGATAGGATGGTTCTCTTGCGAACAAAGTTTACAGTATTGTGGAGTTACCGTCACTCTATTCTCAAAGGTCTGGATCGCCCGCGGGCTATTGTCAGTCCGCAGTGCTCTGGATTGAGCGTTTGGCTTAAAATCTTCGATCGCCTCGAGCGTTCGATGACGATCTTGTAAGAAAGCCTGGAATTCAACCCACAGTGGAATATCTGTCTTACTCATAAGGGATTGTTCCCATAGAGACAGCGTTAGCTTTGGCAACTTGGCAGAGCACAGAAAAACGAGCAGGCAATCCCAGTTAGAGGTGTCGATTTTTGCTATTTTCAAAGCTGTTAAACAACCTTGAATTGTGCTCTCTAACTGTTTCAAGGAATTGCCGCATTCAAGGCCGATAGAAGGTAAATTAAACAAAATCTTAAGCTGACTGTTGACCAGTAGCCTCTTGTTTTCGAAACGATTCTGCAAGTTTCTCCAGGCTGATTCGAATCCATCATTGGTTAAGGGTGATAAGGCCACAATGGATTTAGCCTCACCACTAGTTTTAGCATTGAGATGGAACAACTTTTAAACTTCTGAAAGCCGAGGGTTGTGTATGTAGATGGCTGAGAAAAGATCCCGAAACGTGGGCCAGTGAACATAGTCCCCACTGAAACTGTCGCACTCGACTGGGGGTAAGCGACACCCTCCCTGAGGAGGCGCCGGAATGGAGGCCTGAACGGCCTGTTGCGAGCGTGAACCTTCTTCAATGATCTCGTTGAGGCTCGCTGCGCACCGCTCGTAAACGGCATAACAGTAGTCATACTTGGAATGCATGACTGTTATTGTGTCTGTGGATCCCAGACCGGACAGAGCTTCGGAGCACGCCTCGTATTCCTTCTCCACCTTGTCCCATAGGGCCCTGATCTGCTCGAGTCGCAGCCTACTTGTGTGGATTGACGGACCTGTGACTGCTGGGGTGTTGACTCTGGCCTCGAACTGACCTACTCTATCGGTTATGGTCATGAATTTCATCAAGGCCCTGTCTGACTCAGCTTGCGCCATTTTTGCGGTTGCTCTAGTAATTTGGGGTGAGAAGTCTGAATTCGGCTTCGTGTTCGGTGCTGACCGTGGAACTTGGAGCGACGTGCTCGTGGATTTTCGTGGAGTTGTCGATGGGCTTTTGCTTCGAGTGGGACTTGGGCTTTTGAAGGGCACAGAGGACTCGCTCTTGGCTCTAACTCGTTGAGACGTTTTGGAAACAGTCAAACGGGTTTTTACCTCCTCACCGTGGCCAATTGGCATATTAAGCTCTCGGAGGAGCCGAAAACCGTGTGGGGGCGAAACAGTCTGTCCACTTGGACAAATACGGGGACGCTGGATAAAGCGTGCAACCAAGCTCGAAACAACTTATATATTGGGACGCTGGATAAAGCGTGCAACCAAGGTCGAAATAACTTCTATATTGGGACGCTGGAAAAAACGTGCAACCAAGATCGAAACAACTTATATATTGGGACGCTGGATAAGCGTGCGACCAGTTGGATCGATCGGAATGTTCCGTATTTGGAAAAAAATAACTGGAGTCGCTAGATAAAGCGGACACCCAAAATAATCGAAAGCTAAGGATTGTTGATTTGGAGTTATACTGGGTCGCTCGATAAAGCGCACAAAAGTAATTTAAGAACCAAATTATCGCATCAATTTAGACAGGGTGTGGGGGCGCAGGACAACGCGTGAAAAAAGATGTGACAATCGGAACAAAAAAAAACACCGGGGTCGCTGTATTGAGCGAGAGACAAAATCAAAAGAAAAATGAATAATCGGAATTAATCGATTTAGACAAAGGTAAGGGGGCGCCGGATTGCGCTTGAAAAACAAATGGTAATCGTTACAAATTATGTTATCGTTTTATATAAAACCTGGGGTCGCTGGATTAAGCGCGGAATACACAATAATCGGAATAAATGTTGCTATCGATTGAGAAAAAAAACAGATATGAGGGCGCTGGATCACGCTGGACTATAATTGTTGATGTGGGACGCTGGATAAGCGTGGATGTTCGGCCAATTTTTTGAGACGATATATGCGAATCGGATATGCGAATAAATCAAGAACGGAGTTAAAAACAAGTATTAAAGAAACAAAAATAAACACACATTGACACTTTCTATGGGAAACTAGAAAAAAGTAGTGTCAGTGTGAACGGTCCCTTAATGGAATAGGCCCTAGAGTGGCTACCTTGACACATACGTACATATGCTGGTACACACATACGAGCCCCAACCACTATTAATTCGAACAGCATGTGATTTTTGCAGTGTGCAATGTTCAACACACGATAGTTTCGATACTATTACAGATAGCGTATGTCAATGTATTTTTTCTTAAAGAGAATTTTGTTCTCTTTACGATGATAAAAAAATATTTCTTGTATTTACAACAACAACAAAAATATGAGTACTTTATTCAAAACGTAGACTTAAGAGATAAGAAAAAATTGACCACTATTAATTCGAACGCTGCTTAATATAACAAATTAATATAAATTAAAATTGTGTAACGTCACCTTTGGCCTGTATTACACATTTAATACGTTTTGGCATTGATTTCAACAAATTTTGGCAATGTTCTCGAGAAATCGAGTGCCACATCTCTTGCAATTTTATTTTAAGGTCAGAAATGTTCCTTTGTGGCTCATTGCGAAGCTTTCTTTTCATTAGCCACCAAATATTTTCAATGGGGCTTAGATCAGGACTATTTGCTGGCCAATCTAAAACCTCCATTTGTTTATATTGAAGCCAATTTTTTGTTGTTTTGGCTGTGTGCGATGATGCTCCGTCCTGCTGAAAGGTGAATTCACCACAGTCTGCCAGTTTTGGTATTGATGGCAGCAAACTATCTTCCAAAATATTAATATATTTTGCAGCGTTAACCGTTCCTTCAATAAAATGTAGTTTTCCTAACCCTTTGGCAGACATACATCCCCATACCATAAGGCTTGCAGGAAACTTTACTGTCCTTTTAAGGCAGTCTTTATGATATTCTTCTCCCTTTGTACGGATTACTCGTTTTCTTGTATCGCCGACACTTACATCAAATTTAGCTTCATCGCTAAATATGATGGTGTCCCATTGTCTTTGAGTCCAAGACATCCTTTCACGAGCCCATTGCAAACGCTTTTTTTTTGACGAAGCGTAAGCAAGGGTTTTTCCTTGGCCTACGAGTCAGATAAGTTATTGGTTATGATATAAAAAGTATAATAAAACATACTTTATAGAATCCATATCCAATATTTTTTAACTGCTGTCGCGTCCATTCTCGTTTCACAGTTTTTCCAATTTCCTGCGACCACTCTGAAGCCAAATTTCTTAAAGATTGGCGACGATCAGACTTGACAATTTTGGCCAGTTCCCTTTTGTCACGGGGTGTTATTGCTGATGTTCGGCCTCTTTTTGCGATATTACTTTCAATGTTCCCAGTTTTCTTGAACAATTGAATAACCCCATGGACCGACGACTTAGACAAGTTAAGTTGTTTGCTTATATCTGTGATTGTCTTCCCAGATTTATAATAATCCCTAATCAATATTCTGATTTCGGTGCAAATAGGTTTACCACGTGCCATCGTTGCTAAACTTTGACTGATCTGCAGTAATTTAAATTTTTTTGCATTCTGCATTGTGTTATTATTTGCAGATTTTAACTAGATAGTGATTCCGTTAGATTGGTTGCTTTTGTTTTGTTCTTCTTTTGAGATAACGGTAAGCTTGCGCAGCGTTCGAATTAATAGTGGTCAATTTTTTCTTATCTCTTAAGTCTACGTTTTGAATAAAGTACTCATATTTTTGTTGTTGTTGTAAATACAAGAAATATTTTTTTATCATCGTAAAGAGAACAAAATTCTCTTTAAGAAAAAATACATTGACATACGCTATCTGTAATAGTATCGAAACTATCGTGTGTTGAACATTGCACACTGAAAAAATCACATGCTGTTCGAATTAATAGTGGTTGGGGCTCGTATATATATGCAATATGTAAATCTTAGCGCCGATGGTTGTTTTTAAAATTTGTTTTTTTGTTATTCTTTTTTTTTTTCTTACTGCGCTGGAGGTTGTGTTCGTGGATGTGTTCGTCGCTAGTGTTGGCTGCAGCCGGTTCTTATCTGCCGGTCCAACAAATCGTCTGTGCTTGTCGTGTGTGTGGAAGCTTTCGTGTATGTGAAAATAAACAATAACATTAATATATGTATGTACATATGTTGGATGATATTAATGTCTGTTTGAATGGTTTGAATGTTTTGGCAATTAATGAAACACCCTATGACTATGCAGATATACGACGTTGCGTATGTGCCATGTACGCAATGTATGCAGATGCAATGGACATATGTATGTACATCGATCGGCCACCAAACATGGAATGTCTGTATGTTTTTGTGTATGTGAAAGTTTGGGTGGCGAATTTCGCTTTTTATTTGGTGTTTTTATTGGAAAGTTGATGATTGGTTGATAACATAAAAGGGTTGCATACAGAATATACACACGAACATATATTATTGCGCAGGTGGCCACTAGTTGATAGTGAGCGGATTTTGATCGCAGCAATATATATGCGTATGTATATACATATATGGTGGGGATTTTGGCACCGTACTTATCTCGGCAAAGCGCTGGATGATCCGGCTTGAAGGACCAAAATGTAGAGACGTCGGGGGCCGGAAAAGCTGGTGTCGCAAATCTTCCCAGAGTTTAATGAAACAAAAGGTTTTGGAGTTCGTCCTTCTCGTTTGGGGTTTTATTTTCAAGTAATTTCTTCTTCATAAAATAACGGCTTCGTGTCCCACATCCGAAACATTCCGCCAACAGCGATGCTCTGCTGGCGGGATACCGGACTCAGCTGTTCGGCATGAACACCGGGCAAGGAAAATTATATAGCGGATGCCCTTTTCCGCACAAAAATTCAAGAAACCAGGCAGGTAATCTAAATTCCATAACAGTAACTGAAAAAATACTATTAAATTTCTTCTCTAGACAACTAGAGTTAAATAGGTGGAAACATATCCGTCACCAAAAATAAAAACGGTGTGGCCGATATAGAAAGGTTTCATAAAACCGTGAACGAGAAATTGAGAATCATTAGTAGTGAACAAAATATAGAAGATAGATGTACAAGATTTTAAACAATCTTATATATATATAATCACAAAACCAAACACAACACCACTAAAAGATCTCCGGGTATTAGGGCCCGTGTCCTGGGTAAGGACTAAGGCTTAAGACTAAGGAGGCACCAGGTTGCCAGCGTAAGCCCGTCGATTTTGGGTCGTGGGATCTTGGTAAACCCCTCACCTCTCCAACATAACGAGAATAAATATTATAAGTGCCTGTAAAAGTTTGTACCGTTCGTCAGTAAGCAGTCCTCACTGCCCCCCAAGCAAAGCTGTAGCTTGATCGTAAAACGATCGGACAAATTTTCGGCCACATTCCCTCCTCTTCATGCGTCCGCATACCTAAAGGATCGTCGCGGGCCGCTCAATACGATCCCCTTTTATCAAGATTGTCCGTTAAACGTTATGTCATCGTTGTTGACCTTCTCCACTTCTCGCGTCAGAACAATATTAATCAATATTGAACATTTAATGTCTATTAATGGAATATATTGCTTTCGGTTATCATTATTACAAAAATATACATATATTTACCCATGGTATACACATAAAATTGGCACAAGCATATATGCATATATAAACAAGAGAGAACGCTAAAGTCGAGTTCCCCGACTATCTGATACCCGTTACTCAGCTGGTGTAAGTGCGAAGGACAGTTTTTGGCGGTTTGTGGGCGTTAGAGTGGGCGTGGCCAAAAGTTTTTTGCCAAATCGATAGAAATTTACAAGACCAATACAAAAATTAAAAAATTTTAAAACATTTTTCAAAAATGTGGGCGTGGCAGTTTTGGGCGGTTTGTGGGCGTTAGAGTGGGCGTGGCAACCGTGAATCGACAAACTTGCGCTGCTTCTATGTCTCTGGAATCTGCATGCTGAATCTTAACTTTCTAGCTTTTATAGTTTCTGAGATCTCGACGTTCATACGGACGGACAGACGGACATGGCCAGATCGACTCGGCTACTGATCCTGATCAAGAATATATATACTTTATATGGTCGGAAACGCTGCCTTCTGCCTGTTACATACTTTTCAACGGATCTAGTATACCCTTTTACTCAACGAGTAACGGGTATAAAAATATAGAAAAACACCAACGTGCAATTATACATACACCTACGTGTACCAATTATTACACAAACAAAAAATCAATATACATTAATTTTTTGTGCCAATAATATGTGTATACCATGGGTAAATATATGTATATATATACTTGAATGATGCACTTGTTTGGGAATGTTATTTTGTTATTGTTGATATCCACATAAAAATGCACCGGTTCATTTATTCTTTGATTATTTGTTTGTAGTAAGCGTGTGTTTTCATTGACGGATTGTTCTGCAATATACACTGCTGATATATGATCCGTCCCACACTGTGGTGGTGATACCGACGCCGCTGTTCTGATGGTTTGTAAGTCCTTACTAGCTATATATACTGGTGGAATTATACATACATATACATTTGTGCACCAATAATTGTAAACCGAACAGTAACGTAATATACACAAAAAAAAAAGAATACACACTAAGTGAAGGTCGTCTTTCTAAATTTATATATATACGTTGGTATGAATGCTTCGGCCGCTGTTTTGCCGGCTTTTATGTTACGGACGGTATTAGGCAAGTGAGTTTTCATTGACGGATTGTTTTCCGAGAATTGCTTACTGAGAATTGAATCTTGAGTATTGACTCTCGATAACTGAATCTTGACCACTTTATCGGCGGTGCCGGTGAACTGTGCCCGAAACTGTTTTTTTCTCCGACCTATTGAACTGGTCTTCGGACATTCGTTTATGGTCGGCATGCATTTTCTTTGTCGCGTTCCGTCTGACTCAACGAGGTGGTATTACCCCCTCCCATGCTTTAGATCCTGCTTGTGAATCTTCAAAGTCTTCGGATCTTACAAAAAGAGTGTACGTAAAAGGCTTAAACTAATCGATGCGTTTACGCATAGTTTACGCCATTCTTTCAGAACAGGGATGGAAACCTGTTCCCATCAGGGAACGCCCATAGACGTGTGGCTTTGACCCACCTGCTCTGCTGACTGTGCTAGCCAGGCTATGTGTATTTATGTAGAGACAGACTTAATTGGTTTTGATCTGTTTCCAAGAATGCTTCTGCTGTGCAGGTAGCACAAGTAACGGTATCTAGTAGTGCCAGTATTTCTACTCCATCACCCTTAGTCTTGGCAAAGAAACGGTTGTCTTGTTGTACGCTTATCTCCGTGTGCACAACTTTGTGTCAAAAGCGTCGGTGTTCGGTTATGTTTTCATAAAGTTTTTTTGTTCTGCGAGCGTTCTGCGCGATGTTATCCTCTTCCTCGGAGCTGTTGAAAATGCGCTACCGTGCCAATGCATATAGTTCAAAGAGTTTCGGTTTTCCATGGTATTTTAACCACAGATTTCAAACTCTGCCAGCGATATTATTGGGGTCGTCATGTCCTTTTAAAAGCTTTACAAATTCATCCTCGGCGATTTTGTGTTTTAACTTAAAGTGCAAGTTGTGCATGTCGGAACATAATCGCTGAAGGACTCGTTATACCCTTGTTTCCTCTTCATTAATTCTTTGACCTTCATTAAGTCACTTCCAGTTGTAGTAAAAGCCCGTTTCATTTCCCTGGTGAGCGAAATCAAAATCATAATCTTCAGCTCGATCCTCCATTAGTTGCCAATACCACTTACTTGCTGCGCCGACCAGCAGATTATGGAATTCTCTGAAAACTTGCTGTCGACTTATTCCATATAATTCTTGTAACTTTTCCACACGAAATAAAAAACTCATCGGTCATACCGCGGCCGGTTCCGTCAAATTTTAAGTTCCACTTATCTAGCCGAACTTCCTTTGGTACGGGAGCTTGAAACGTTAGACTTCGATCTAACTCGGGGTGAAATTGGTGACTGGTCTCCGCTGCTACGCACTGTTGAGGTATACCCTGGCCGTTCGTCTGAGCTTCCTAAATCGATGCATCTGGCTGTTAAAACACTCTTGCGCCACTTGTTCTGGTGTCGGGGTGTCTTGATACCTAAGCAAGCTATCCGTGGGGCTTCTGTGTAGTCCAGGTGATGGTGTCATTCTTGGTTTTTCCGAAAAGGTTTATGTGGCTTGTAACTCTGCGACGTTCTTCTTTAGAGCGGTTATTTGAGCGCTCATTTCCCATTGCTTATCTCTACTTTGTCTCACCAAATCCATCAGTACTTTTTCCCGCTTATCGGCAGCATCCGACCGTTCTTCCGAACTTGCCTGGTACCGCGGAAGCATGCTGGAGCGACCCCTAGGTGGTCCTAGGTGATCCATCCCTCCGGCTGCTTCATCCATTGTGTTTCTAATCTGATCGGTCAAGTGTCCTACCTCCTCCGGCTGGTTTCCGAAGTTTTCAAGACTTTCTTGATTAAGTGCCTCATATAGTCGGGGGGTGTCTCCCGCACTTGCACCTCGCGGTGCACGACTCTCTTCTTGTGTTTGCGATCGGGTTACTTTCCCGGTGAAGGGTTGAAACAACACTTTTTTTTGCCCCCTGTGTTTATGTATTTGGGTTTCTCTATTAAGAATCGTTTCCGGTGTTCTGCCTGGTATGCAGCTAAATATATGACACGATCTACAGGAAACGTTGCTGACTACAACTTCTTATAATATATAGGTAATTTGGGGTGCTGTTGCGCCATTAATAAGTCTCTCCTCAGTCAAAAACTCATCCGATATCTAAGCCCAAAAAAAAAAAATAATTACCCGGAGGTGACGGTCGTTTCCCTGACATGGTTACATCCGGCTAACCTGCCTCCGTCTTCCTATGCTTAGAGAATTTTTACTAGATTCCGTACGTGAACTGGTCCACCTTTTCCTGGGGAGTTTTTACGTTGCTCCGTACGTGAACTGGACGACTTTTTTCCTGGTGAGCTTTTACGTGGTTCCAAATGTGAACTGGCCCACCTTTTTCTGGGGAGCTTTTACTTGGTTCCATACGTGAACTGGGACCATTTCACATGATTTTGCTTCTGCTTCTGCTTCTAAAAAATCAGAAGTCGCAGTCAAAGCGTAAGTAAAAATCCCGCAGCGACGAATATCAAAAATCAGCAGCAGTCGCCGTTTTTCGTTTTTTCGCTTTCTGCTTTGCTGTTGCTTTTCATGCCTTCGACTGTTTGCTGCTTTTGATTTTCGTTGCTATTGCTGCTGACCAACAGTCGCAGCAGCATAAGTCGGTGCTTTCGACTGTTTGCTGCTTTTGATTTTCGTTGCTATTGCTGCTGACCAACAGTCGCAGCAGCAGAAGTCGGCGCCTTCGACTGTTTGCTGCTTCTGATCTTCGTTGCTATTGCTGCTGACCAACAGTCGCAGCAGCGTAAGTCGGTGCTTTCGACTGTTTGCTGCTTCTGATTTTTGCTGCCGAGCAGCATAAGGCGACAGACGCATGAGGCGACAAATTTTGGAAGTCATCCGCAGCGACCGCAGCCGTCGCAGCGTTTATTTCCTCATATTAATTTTACTTGTAAAACGTTTGCTGCTTGATTGACACGTACGCTCACTTGCATATTTCTGCTAACCATGGCACCAAGTGAAGTTTGGAAATATTTTGAAAATAAGGCAGTCGAGGGCTTAGCTGTATGTAATATAATATATGTAAAAGTTCTCTAAAAAATAACAGAATTTCAAATTTAAAAGAACATTTACAAAAACAACACAAAATTGATGTTAATGTCATTAGTTTAGAAAATCTTGAAACTTCATCAACAAGTTCTTCTTCTAAAATAATAAGAAAAAAAAAAATAAAAATTGAAGTAAATAAAAAACAACTAATAAGATCATATATAGGATTGGTAACCGAAGATAGCATTTCCTTCAATGTTCTAAATTCACAGAATATGAGAAACATACTTGATCCAATTTGTGAAGGTCTAAAAACAGCAGAAGGAAAAATGATGAAATTAAACGCAGTAAACTGTAAAAATACATTGGAAATAGTGGCCAATAATATAAGAACACATATAACAGCTGAACTTAAAAACACGTTATTATCTTTGAAAGTAGACAGTGCAACGCGTATGTCCAGAAATATTTTTGGAATAAATGCACAGTATATAAATTCGGCTCAAATAAAATCTATAATATTAGGAATGATTGAGTTAAAAGGTGCAGGATCAAGTGGAGCCAAAAATCTTGCAGCCGAAGTGATCAAAGTGCTTAATAAATATAATATAAATTTAAATCAAATCGTATCTATTACTTCTGACAACGGGGCAAATTTGCTTAAGGCAACTAATATTTTGTCATTTGTGTCTGAACAAAATAAATAAGAGAACGATTACGAGTGCACCAACGACGATTATTTGGATAAAATAGACTTAATAGAAAAAATTCCCAAAGTTTTAATAGGAAATATTGAAGTTTGTCGTTGATCTGCACACACAGCACAGCTGGTTGCCCTCGATGTAAATAAGTCATTGGACATAATTAAATACCTACTTAATTGTAGGAATATGACTAAATATATTAGAAAACCATCGAATGGATACCGCGAAATATTTGAGCTTAAAAAATTAAAAGTGCCACAATTAGACTGTCCAACAAGATGGGGATCCACGTACATAATGTTAAAAAACTTGTTGGAAGCGAAAGATATTTTAAGTAAAATTGAGTCACTTAAAAACAGAACGGATGAAGAGAATTTTGATGTAGATGCCTCGCTTTGGGATTTTATTGAAACATATTGTAATGTTTTTAGTCCCTTGCAAAAATCTATACAAAGATTCCAAGACGAGCAACTACATTATAGTAATTTTTACGCACAATGGCTTAAACTAAAAATATTGAAATAAAATATTTGAAATAAAATAGTCAATGATTCAAGTCACAATTTAACAAAAACTATTGGAAATAAAATTTTAAATTCAATAGAAACACGAACAAAAACATTGTTAAATAATAAATTTGTTGTTTCATGCTTGTTTTTGGATCCCCGCTTTCAACATATATTGTCTCCGCAACAAAAAACCGACGCAATAAATCATTTAAAATCCATTTGGGACAGACTATATAGTCTGAACCCTACTGGCAATATGTGTTCAACTCCCAACTCTAGCTTCAATCAAATAGACAACTTCTTTTATGACGAGGAAGACGAAATGTTAGAGGCCTATTTATCGCAAGGCGTTCAATCAAAAGTAAATAGTTCAATAGACGTGTACACAAAAATTGAAAATCTACAACTTGCATATCAAAGATTTGACATAGACGTGCTATCTTACTGGAAAGGAAAGCAGTATACTGAATAGGAGTTATACGCAGTTAGTAACGTTTGTTATGTGGTACCGCAAACTCAGGTAAATAAAAATGGCATAAATAATTTAGGTTCCTTCTTAGATAGTTTCTTATTTTATAACAGGTGTCGATTGAACGAGCATTCTCCACTCTGAGGCTGGTGCTTACCGACTACCGCAATCGATTAAGCCAGGATGTTCTTGAGAACATATTGCTAGTCAAATTAAATCCCACCTTTTTGGACATGGCCATTGATACTTTGCCACTTTTTGAAAACGAAGAACTTACTCTTAGTGGTTTATAAAATAAGTAAAATAATAGTTATAACAGAAAGCAATGAAAATTTATTTATGTATCATTTTTCAAAATTCATATACTATTATGTTTTTATTTTTGCTAATTTCGTTTCTATAATTTTTTTAAATTTGATTAGTTGTATTATTTTATAAGCATTATACAAAAAGAAAGTCCAAAAAATAAAAAAGTACAAGAAGTACGCTATAAGTAATTTCCAAAAAGTGTAGTCATTCGTAATTAAATAAAAGTCGCGGCTACTGAATGAATTTGTCGCCTCATGCATCTGTCGCCTTATGCTGCTCGGCAGCAAAAATCAGAAGCAGCAAACAGTCGAAAGCACCGACTTACGCTGCTGCGACTGTTGGTCAGCAGCAATAGCAACGAAAATCAGAAGCAGCAAACAGTCGAAGGCGCCGACTTCCGCTGCTGCGACTGTTGGTCAGCAGCAATAGCAACGAAAATCAAAAGCAGCAAACAGTCGAAAGCACCGACTTATGCTGCTGCGACTGTTGGTCAGCAGCAATAGCAACGAAAATCAAAAGCAGCAAACAGTCGAAGGCATGAAAAGCAACAGCAAAGCAGAAAGCGAAAAAACGAAAAACGGCGACTGCTGCTGATTTTTGATATTCGTCGCTGCGGGATTTTTACTTATGCTTTGACTGCGACTTCCCGATTTTTCAGAAGCAGAAGCAATTGTTCGCTTTCTGATATCGCTCGCAGCAGAAGCAGTGAAAAGCAAAAATATTGCGACTTCTGCTAATTCGACTGCAGCTTTTCAAACACTGACTGGGACACCTTTTCCTGGGGAGCTTTTACTTGGTTCCATATGTGAACTGGTCCTCATAAAACAGTGTATGTCCGAAAAACCCCTCCCGCCAGTCGTCGGAAAACCAGGCTGTTTGACCGATACTTGCGGACCCCACAACCTGCTGCTATTTGACTGATACTTTCGGAATCCACCAAATGTTGCGGTAGCTTGACCTATGCGCTTGGAATCCACAACAGTTAGCTAGTACGCTAGCAGCGTAAACCAAAGAAACTAAAATCGCGTCCGCCCCAAATTAGTCATAGAAAGCCGTAAGGACTCGAGCCTCTCAAACGACCTGGCTCCTTAGCCTAGTACGTTGGCAACGTCGATTTTACGCTTTCTGGTCAGTTCCCCCACACCCTCTGTCAAACAAACGATATACACGCAGCGCATCGCTAAATGCGTTACTATTATATTTTCGCTCCTATTTCCTTTGGACTCAACCTTCTCGAACAACATGGCAACTTGGACTAATACGTTGAAAACGTAAGCCACCCACAAATGATATATACGTTACTTAAAAAAAAATATCAATCGGAACTTAGTTGGTTGATATCATAGCAAGGAAATCTCCCATATTTTTGATTAGAACGCACAACTCATTTTCTCGCTTTAATTTATTCGCACTTGACGTTAGTATAATAAGCCTTTGACTGACTCTTTCTCCATTTGCGATCTGCCTCTTTGCATGTTGCTAGAAAGCCGATCTTGCGAAACAAACTTATTTACAATGTTGACATAGCAAACTTATATACATTGTGTGTGCATACTATCTACATATCCTAGTCTACTACAATTCGACCATCCCGACATTTATGATCTTCTGATCTTGTCGAAATTTAAACTTATAGCTATTACATGGTCTCTAGTCGATATTTGGTTTTTTTTTTTTACAATTTTCTTATACTTAATTATACAAATTAATTTTCTACTTCCTATCAAATGTTTAATATTTTGATTACTTCAGACACCTTGATATGGATTACGTGCCTATTGAAAACCTTCAACATCTTTAATCAAAAACCTATAATGTTTTATTACCCTTCCTATTACATATGGACCCTTTTGTTTGGGTATTAGCTTCGTAGCAACTCCTCATGTACTATCGAAATTCTTAACCATAATGTAATATCCAACTTAGTACTGCGTACTTGTTTTCTTCTTACTATTATATCTTTTTTCATTATCACTCCGCTCCTTTCTTTTTTATTTATTTTAAGTCTCTAATTTCACTAAAGTTATCTAACTCTTATTATTTTTGTCTTAGCTCATCAATAACTTTCCCCTTTTACTCAATTCCAAACTACATCTTGCTCGGAGATTGCGCTATACTTTTTTGTTTAATATTTTTCAAAGAAAATTCTACATCTTCAACAACTGCATCCCAATGCAATCCATTTTCAATGTCTGTAAATTTAGCGGTCATAGGCCTTACAATTCTATTGCATCTTTCTACCTGTCCATTGCCCTGGGGTGATTCTGTTGCTATCTTTTTGTGCTTAATATTATATTATTCCATAAACTATTATTCCATAAATCTTCGGATGTAAAACAGCTGCTCCTATCTGATACTATAATTTTCGGCCTACTATCTGATCCTTAATAATCCTTTAATACTACATTTACTTCTTTTGTGTTCGTTGTCTTTGTTGCATATTTTGTGAATTCGTTATCACTACCGTTATCTGCCGGTCCATAATGATCGATGTAGACTATCTCAAACGGACCGTTCCCCTTAGGAATGCTATGCAGCATTCCTTTTTCTTTTGAAGACTTTGGTGAAAACAATTCGTTTATGCCTAACAACTTTTTCGTTAATATTCGAAAACCAATCGGTCTTAACAATAGCATCAATAACCTTATCTCCCCCTAAGTGTCCTAATTGATTGTGATATTTGTATACCTTTTTTTTATTTCTTCTTGCACAAAGTAGTATATCTTCTTGCTATAAAGTACACCATTTCTCATTTAAAACAAGAGAGAACGCTATAGTCGAGTTCCCCGACTATCTGATACCCGTTACTCAGCTAGTGGAAGGGAGAAGGAGAGTCTTAAACACAGTTTTTGCCGGTTTGTAGGCGTTATAGTGGGCGTGGCAGAAAGTTTTTTGGCAAATCGATAGAAGTTTACAAGACCAATACAAAAATGAAAAAATATCAAAACATTTTTCAAAAGTGTGGGCGTGACAGCTTTGGGCGGTTTGTGGGCGTTAGAGTGGGCGTGGCAAAAAGTTTGTTGGCAAATCGATAGAAATTTACAAGACCAATACAAAAATGAAAAAATATCAAAACATTTTTCAAAAGTGTGGGCGTGACAGCTTTGGGCGGTTTGTGGGCGTTAGAGTGGGCGTGGCAAAAAGTTTTTTTGCAAATCGATAGAAATTTACAAGGCCAATACAAAAATGAAAAAATATTAAAACATTTTTCAAAAATGTGGGCGTGGCAGTTTTGGGCGGTTTGTGGGCGTTAGAGTGGGCGTGGCAACCTGAATCGACAAACTTGCGCTGCGTCTATGTCCCTGGAGTCTGTATACTTAATCTCAACTTTCTAGCTTTTGTAGTTCCTGAGATCTCGACGTTCATACGGACAGACGGACAGACGGACAGACGGACGGACAGACGGACATGGCCAGATCGACTCGGCTACTGATCCTGATCAAGAATATATATACTTTATATGGTCGGAAACGCTTCCTTCTGCCTGTTACATACTTTTCAACGAATCTAGTATACCCTTTTACTCTACGAGTAACGGGTATAAAAATGTATCTTCCGTTTTCTCTAACTTTTTCTTAAAATTTTGCAATTTATAATCTTTAACTTGACAAATAACTTATGTATCTTTAAAACTATAAGTTTCTATCACTAATATGTTCGTATTTCTGCTTAATGCATCTACATGCTGCATATGCTTTCCTGCTTTATGAACTACCTAAAAATCGTACTCTAATAGTTCTAATGCCCATCTCGCAATCCGAGGGTTTTATTCCACTCTATTTAACGTTAACGTTAATGCGTTGAAGTCCGTAACCATTTTAAATCTCTTTCCCTGTACATAAATTCTAAATCTTCTTAATGCATACAGGATGGCTAATGTTTCCAGTTCGATACTATAATATTTGGCCTCATACCTCGTCGTGGCTTTCGAGTAATAAACAAGAGAGAACGCTATAGTCGAGTTCCCCGACTATCTGATACCCGTTACTCAGCTAGTGTAAGTGCGAAGGACAGTTTTTGGCGGTTTGTGGGCGTTAGAGTGGGCGTGGCCAAAAGTTTTTTGGCAAATAGATAGAAATTTACAAGACTAATACAAAAATGAAAAAATATCAAAACATTTTTCAAAAGTGTGGGCGTGGCAGCTTTGGGCGGTTTGTGGGCGTTAGAGTGGGCGTGGCCAAAAGTTTTTTAGCAAATAGATAGAAATTTACAAGACTAATACAAATATGAAAAAATATCGAAACATTTTTCAAAAGTGTGGGCGTGGCAGCTTTGGGCGGTTTGTGGGCGTTAGAGTGGGCGTG
Source organism: Drosophila yakuba (assembly GCF_016746365.2). NCBI lineage: Eukaryota > Metazoa > Arthropoda > Insecta > Diptera > Drosophilidae > Drosophila > Drosophila yakuba. Next base: position 23,065,896 of record NC_052527.2, on the reverse strand, counting down.
GCAAAAAGTTTTTTTGCAAATCGATAGAAATTTACAAGGCCAATACAAAAATGAAAAAATATTAAAACATTTTTCAAAAATGTGGGCGTGGCAGTTTTGGGCGGTTTGTGGGCGTTAGAGTGGGCGTGGCAACCTGAATCGACAAACTTGCGCTGCGTCTATGTCCCTGGAGTCTGTATACTTAATCTCAACTTTCTAGCTTTTGTAGTTCCTGAGATCTCGACGTTCATACGGACAGACGGACAGACGGACAGACGGACAGACGGACGGACAGACGGACATGGCCAGATCGACTCGGCTACTGATCCTGATCAAGAATATATATACTTTATATGGTCGGAAACGCTTCCTTCTGCCTGTTACATACTTTTCAACGAATCTAGTATACCCTTTTACTCTACGAGTAACGGGTATAAATATAAGGTGCGATTTCTTATCGTCTTTACTTTGCAATAACACTGCACCAAAACCTTGTGCACTTGCATCTGTATATAACTCTATTTCATCCTTATAATAATATAAACCTAACACTGGAGCTTCCATTAACTTTTTCTTAAATGTCTCAAAGCGTTTTAACCCTTTTTCCTCATGGGTATGTTATTTGTATTTCGTCAATAAGTCATATAAAGGTTTTGCAATAGTTGAAAAACCCCTAATGAATCTTCTGAAATATGCACACAATCCCAAAAACCTTCCGGCACCACGCACCATATCTGGAACTGGAAAATCCATAATTGCTGCGATTCCCTTGTCAGTGGCCCCTATTTTTATTAAAAATCCTAAATATTGCACACTTGAGTGCAAAAAGTCAGACATTCTTAGCTCTAATTTGTTTCTCATTAATCTGTCAAAAACTGCTCCATGTACTTGCATATGTTTCTTAATTCCATTGCTAGCTATCAACATATCATCCATATATATAATAACTTTATCCTGCCTTATCATATCCTCGAAAATTTTATTAATAGATCTTTGAAAAACCGGCGGTGCATTTTTCAACCCATCCCATTTTTAACGGCATCCTTAAAAATTCGAACTGTCCTAAAGGTGTCATCAACGAAGTGCATTTAAATGATTCCTTATTATCTCCGGTTCTTTCGGTGTTACGTTATTAACATAACAACTTTCCACCAACTCAGTGAATTGACATCTCACATTATGATCTATCTGGTCACCTATTTGTAATCAATTGAGTCATATATTTCATTAATTTCAAACAGTTTTCTTTCCAATGTGCCTTTTTCAAAATTTGAATATTTTCCTAATCTTTTTCTACTCATGTTACTTAATCATTTGATAGTATTTATTTAAACGCTAAATCAATTCTCTCTTTGTTCCTGTGGTTGGCTCCTTTGACGCGCTCAACCACCCTTTTAATTGCGCCGTCGATGTACTGTTTATATTCATTTTCAAATGTTTGTCTTTTTGTTTTTATTTTAATATGGTCGTGATCGGCCCACTTCTCATATTGTAGAGATGAGAATATATTATATATATCCCCCCTTGAGTAAAACGCAAACGCACAACTCAGTTTCTCGCTTTAATTTATTCGCACTTCACGTTAGTAGCGAAAGGGTTTGACTGACTCTCTCTCCGTTTGCGGTCTGCCTCTTCGCATGTTGCTAGAGAGCCGATGTTGCAAAACAAACTTATATACAATGTGTAAGCATACTATCTACATAAGCTAGTCTACTAAAAAAAGTGATCTTAAAGTGATCTTCTGAAGCATTTACGCGTGTCAATAGTAAAAGAAATTAATAGGAGCGCGCTGACTCTACTTAAGTCCAATATTCTATAAATAGTCAAATTAATAATGACATTAAAAGACGGAAGTTATACCTATTTAGGTACCCTAATCTCCCAATACATAAATCTACTTTGTTGAACCTAATAACACTATAACATTTAATAAATACGACAAATCCTTTCACTGGCCGCCAATTCTGTTACGTCTGCGTATTAGTTCCCATGTCCTGGGTAAGGACTAAGGCCGAGGGAGGGGCATTCGATGTTCAGGCACCAGGTTGCCAACGTAAGCTCGTCGATTTTGAGTCGTGGGATCTTTGTAAGCCCCTCACCTCTCCAACATAACGACAATAGATATTAGAAGGGCCTGTTAAAGTTCGTACCGTTCGTCAGGGACCAGTCCTCACTGCCTCAGAAGCTAAGCTGTAGCTTGATCGTAAAATGATCGGGCAATGTTTCAGCCACATTCCCTCCTCTTCATGCTTCCGCATACCTGATGGATCGTCGCGGGTCGCGTAAAGTCCGTTAAACGTTATGTCATCGTTTCTGACCTTCTCCACTTCTCGCGTCAGAACAATATTAAACAATATTGAACATTGAACATTTAATGTCTATTAATGGAATATATTGCTTTCGGTTATCATTATTACAAAAATATACATATATTTACCCATGGTATACCCATAAAATTGGCACAAGCATATATGCATATATAAAAAATATAGAAAAACACGGAAACAGCGTTCCGTCAAACTTACCCCGGAGCGATATCTCGACGCGTTTGATCCTGGGTGTTGCTTTATATACTGATGGAATTATACTTACACCAACATGCAATTATACATACACCTACGTGTACCAAATATTACACAAACAAAAAAAGAATATACACTAAGTAAAGATCTAGACATGTATATATATATATATATATATGTATGTTTGTATGAATGTTTTCGGCGGCACGCTGCGGCCGCTGCCCGATGTACTTGTTTGGGAAAGTTATTTTGTCTTTGTTGATATCCACATAAATAAGCACCGGTTCACTTATTCTTTGATTATTTGTTTGTAGTAAGCGTGTGAGTTTTCATTGACGGATTGTTCTGCAATATACACTGCTGATATACGATCCGTTCCACACTGTGGTGGTGATCCCGATCGTTTGAAAATCCTTACTAGCATCAATAGTGCCAGTATCAATAGTGGCTGCTGCTATATATACTGATGGAATTATACATATATATACTTACGTGCACCAATAATTGTAAACCAAACAGTAACGTAATATACACAAAAAAAAAAGAATACACACTAAGTAAAGGTCGTCTTTCTAGATATATATATATATACGTTGGTATGAATGCTTCGGCCGCTACCCGATTCTCAGATTACTTGAATTATGCACTTGTTTGGAACTGCTGTTACTATGTCTTTGGTCATATCCACTTAAAAATATGTACCGGTTCACTTATTCTTTGTTTATTTGTTTTGCCGGCTTTTATGTTACGGACGGTATTAGGAAACTGACGGATTGTTTTCCTAGAATTGCTTTCCGAGAAGTGAACTCCCGAGAATCTCTGAATCTCGAGTATTGACTCTCGATAACTGAATCTTGACTACTTTATCGGTGGGCTACGATTTTTTTATACCGGCTTAGAGCTTTTTCTGAACTACTTCGGGCATCGGTCTTCTATGCCAAGTGCTCCCACCTAGGAGTCATATTTCCAGGTTTCCCCTATTTTGGAAGTCAATACCCTCTCGGTGAACTGTGCCCGTAAATGTTTTTTCTCCGACCTATTGAACTGGTCATCGGACACTCGTTTATGGTCGACTTGCATTTTCTTTGTCGCGTTCCGTCTGACTCAACGAGGTGGTATTACCCCTTTCCCTGCTTTAGATTCTGGTTGTGAATCTTCAAAGTCTTAGGATCTTACAAAAAGAGTGTACGTAACAGGCTCGAACTAATCGATGCGTTTACGCATGGTTTACGCCATTCTTTCAGTTGAAATATCATACCTGTTCTCATCAGGCGCCCATAGACGTGTGGCTGCGACCCACCATACTCTGCTGACTGTGCTAGCCAGGCTATGTGTATTTATGGAAAGACAGACTTAATCGGTCTTGATCTGTTTCCAAGATCTCCGTGTCCACGACATTTTTTTCAAAACCGTCGGTGTTCGCTTATGTTTTCATAAAGTTTTTGTGTTCTGCGAGCGTTCTGCGCGATGTTATTCTCTTCCTCGGCGCTGTTGAAAATGCGCTATCGTGCCAATGCATATAGTGCAAAGAGTTTCTACCACTATGCGCTGTTCTGTGGGACTTGCGGCTGTCTCCCGGCTTGCGTTGGAATTCTTCCACAAGGACACTATCAGGAATTCGTCCTTGCCCGTCTGAGCGTTGGATCTCATTTACTGATGTACTTCGCTTCGGTTTTCCATGGTTTTTTAAACACAGATTTCAAGCTCTGCAGCGATATTATTGGGGACGTCATGTCCTTTTAAAAGCTCTACAAAATCATCCTCGGCGATTTTGTGTTTCAACTTAAAGTGCAAGTTGTGCATGTTGGAACATAATCGCTGAAGGACTCGTTATACCCTTGTTTCCTCTTCATTAATTCTTTGACCTTCATTAAGTCACTTCGAGTTGTAGTAAAAGCCCGTTTCATTTCCCTGGTGAGCGAAATCAAAATCATAATCTTCAGCTCGATCCTCCATTAGTTGCCAATACCACTTACTTGCTGCGCCGACCAGCAGATTATGGAATTCTCTGAAAACTATCTGTCGACTTATTCCATATAATTCTTGTAACTTTTCCACACGGAATAAAAAACTCATCGGTCATACCGCGGCCGGTTCCGTCAAATTTTAAGTTCCATTTATCTAGCCGAACCCCCTTTGGTACGGGAGCTTGAAACGTTAGACTTCGATCTCCGCTGCTACGCACTGTTGAGCTTCGCCGTTCGTCTGAGCTTCCTAAATCGATGCATCTGGCTGTTAAAACACTCTTGCGCCACTTGTTCTGGTGTCGGGGTCTTGATACCTAAGCAAGCTATCCGTGGGGATTCTGTGTAGTCCAGGTGGTGGTGTCATTCTTGGTTTTTCCGAAAAGGTTTATGTGGCTTGTAAATTTGCGACGTTCTTCTTTAGAGCGGTTATTTGAGCGCTCATTTCCCATTGCTTATCTCTACTTTGTCTTACCAAATCCATCAGTACTCTTTCCCTCTTATCGGCAGCATCCGACCGTTCTTCCGAACTTGCCTGGTACCGCGGAAGCATGCTGGAGCGACCGTTAGGTGGTCCTAGGTGATCCAACCCTTTGGGTGCTTCATCCATTGTGTTTCTAATCTGATCGGTCAAGTGTCCTACCTCCTCCGGCTGGTTTCCGAAGTTTTTAAGACTTTCTTGATTAAGTGCCTCATATAGTCGGGGGGTGTCTCCCGCACTTGCACCTCGCGGTACACGACTCTCTTCTTGTGTTTGCGATCGGGTTACCCTCCCGGTGGAGGGTTGAAACAACACTTTTTTTGCCCGCTGTGTTTATGTATTTGGGTTTCTCTATTAAGAATCGTTTCCGGTGTTCTGCCTGGTATGCAGCTAAATATATGACATGATCTACAGGGAACGTTGCTGACTACAACTTCTTATAATATATAGGTAATTTAAGGTGCTGTTACGCCATTAATAAGTCTCTCCTCAGTCAAAAACTCGTCCGATATCTGAGCCGAAAAAAAAATAATTACCCGGAGCTGTTGGTCGTTGCCCTGACATGGTTACATCCGGCTAACCTGCCTCCGTCTTCCTATGTTTAGGGAATTTTTACTAGATTCCGTACGTGAACTGGTCCACCTTTTCCTGGGGAGTTTTTACGTGGCTCCGTACGTGAACTGGACGACTTCTTTCCTGGTGAGCTTTTACGTGGTTCCAAATGTGAACTGGCCCACCTTTTTCTGGGGAGCTTTTACTTGGTTCCATACGTGAACTGGGACACCTTTTCCTGGGGAGCTTTTACTTGGTTCCATATGTGAACTGGTCCTCATAAAACAGTGTATGTCCGAAAAACCCCTCCCGCCAGTCGTCGGAAAACCAGGCTGTTTGACCGATACTTGCGGACCCCACAACCTGCTGCTATTTGACTGATACTTTCGGAATCCACCACCCGCGGTAGCTTGACCTATGCGCTTGGAATCCACAACAGTTAGCTAGTACGCTAGCAGCGTAAACCAAAGAAACTAAAATCGCGTCCGCCCCAAATTAGTCATAGAAAGCCGTAAAGACTCGAGCCTCTCAAACGACCTGGCTCCTTAGCCTAGTACGTTGGCAACGTCGATTTTACGCTTTCTGGTCAGTTCCCCCACACCCTCTGTCAAACAAACGATATACCCGCAGCGCATCGCTAAATGCGTTACTATTATATTTTCGCTCCTATTTTCTTTGGACTCAACCTTCTCGAACAACATGGCAACTTGGCCCAATACGTTGAAAACGTAAGCCACCCACAAATGATATATACGTTACTTAAAAAAAAATATCAATCGGAACTTAGTTGGTTGATATCATAGCAAGGAAATCTCCCATATTTTTGATTAGAACGCACAACTCATTTTCTCGCTTTAATTTATTCGCACTTGACGTTAGTATAATAAGCCTTTGACTGACTCTTTCTCCATTTGCGATCTGCCTCTTTGCATGTTGCTAGAAAGCCGATCTTGCGAAACAAACTTATTTACAATGTTGACATAGCAAACTTATATACATTGTGTGTGCATACTATCTACATATCCTAGTCTACTACAATTCGACCATCCCGACATTTATGATCTTCTGATCTTGTCGAAATTTAAACTTATAGCTATTACATGGTCTCTAGTCGATATTTGGTTTTTTTTTTTTACAATTTTCTTATACTTAATTATACAAATTAATTTTCTACTTCCTATCAAATGTTTAATATTTTGATTACTTCAGACACCTTGATATGGATTACGTGCCAATTGAAAACCTTCAACATCTTTAATCAAAAACCTATAATGTTTTATTACCCTTCCTATTACATATGGACCCTTTTGTTTGGGTATTAGCTTCGTAGCAACTCCTCATGTACTATCGAAATTCTTAACCATAATGTAATATCCAACTTAGTACTGCGAACTTGTTTTCTTCTTACTATTATATCTTTTTTCATTATCACTCCGCTCCTTTCTTTCTTATTTATTTTAAGTCTCTAATTTCACTAAAGTTATCTAACTCTTATTATTTTTGTCTTAGCTCATCAATAACTTTCCCCTTTTACTCAATTCCAAACTACATCTTGCTCGGAGATTGCGCTATACTTTTTTGTTTAATATTTTTCAAAGAAAATTCTACATCTTCTACAACTGCATCCCAATGCAATCCATTTTCAATGTCTGTAAATTTAGCGGTCATAGGCCTTACAATTCTATTGAATCTTTCTACCTGTCCATTGCCCTGGGGTGATTCTGTTGCTATCTTTTTGTGCTTAATATTATATTATTCCATAAACTATTATTCCATAAATCTTCGGATGTAAGACAGCTGCCCCTATCTGATACTATAATTTTCGGCCTACTATCTGATCTTAAATAATCCTTTAATACTACATTTACTTCTTTTGTGTTCGTTGTCTTTGTTGCATATTTTGTGAATTCGTTATCACTACCGTTATCTGCCGGTCCATAATGATCGATGTAGACTATCTCAAACGGACCGTTCCCCTTAGGAATGCTATGCAGCATTCCTTTTTCTTTTGAAGACTTTGGTGAAAACAATTCGTTTATGCCTAACAACTTTTTCGTTAATATTCGAAAGCCAATCGGTCTTAACAATAGCATCAATAACCTTATCTCCCCCTAAGTGTCCTAATTGATTGTGATATTTGTATACCTTTTTTTTTATTTCTTCTTGCACAAAGTAGTATATCTTCTTGCTATAAAGTACACCATTTCTCATTAAAAAAAATGTATCTTCCGTTTTCTCTAACTTTTTCTTAAAATTTTGCAATTTATAATCTTTAACTTGACAAATAACTTATGTATCTTTAAAACTATAAGTTTCTATCACTAATATGTTCGTATTTCTGCTTAATGCATCTACATGCTGCATATGCTTTCCTGCTTTATGAACTACCTCAAAATCGTACTCTAATAGTTCTAATGCCCATCTCGCAATCCGAGGGTTTTATTCCACTCTATTTAACGTTAACGTTAATGCGTTAAAGTCCGTAACCATTTTAAATCTCTTTCCCTGTACATAAATTCTAAATCTTCTTAATGCATACAGGATGGCTAATGTTTCCAGTTCGATACTATAATATTTGGCCTCATACCTCGTCGTGGCTTTCGAGTAATAAAATATAAGGTGCGATTTCTTATCGTCTTTACTTTGCAATAACACTGCACCAAAACCTTGTGCACTTGCATCTGTATATAACTCTATTTCATCCTTATAATAATATAAACCTAACACTGGAGCTTCCATTAACTTTTTCTTAAATGTCTCAAAGCCTTTTAACCCTTTTTCCTCATGGGTAAGTTATTTGTATTTCGTCAATAAGTCATATAAAGGTTTTGCAATAGTTGAAAAACCCCTAATGAATCTTCTGAAATATGCACACAATCCCAAAAACCTTCCGGCACCATGCACCATATCTGGAACTGGAAAATCCATAATTGCTGCGATTCCCTTGTCAGTGGCCCCTACTTTTTATTAAAAATCCTAAATATTGCACACTTGAGTGCAAAAAGTCACATTTGTACATTCTTAGCTCTAATTTGTTTCTCATTAATCTGTCAAAAACTGCTCCATGTACTTGCATATGTTTCTTAATTCCATTGCTAGCTATCGATATATCATCCATATATATAATAATTTTATCCTGCCTTATCATATCCTCGAAAATTCTATTAATAGATCTTTGAAAAACCGGCGGTGCATTTTTCAACCCATCCCATTTTTAACGGCATCCTTAAAAATTCGAACTGTCCTAAAGGTGTCATCAACGAAGTGCATTTAAATGATTCCTTATTATCTCCGGTTCTTTCGGTGTTACGTTATTAACATAACAACTTTCCACCAACTCAGTGAATTGACATCTCACATTATGATCTATCTGGTCACCTATTTGTAATCAATTGAGTCATATATTTCATTAATTTCAAACAGTTTTCTTTCCAATGTGCCTTTTTCAAAATTTGAATATTTTCCTAATCTTTTTCTACTCATGTTACTTAATCATTTGATAGTATTTATTTAAACGCTAAATCAATTCTCTCTTTGTTCCTGTGGTTGGCTCCTTTGACGCGCTCAACCACCCTTTTAATTGCACCGTCGATGTACTGTTTATATTCATTTTCAAATGTTTGTCTTTTTGTTTTTATTTTAATATGGTCGTGATCGGCCCACTTCTCATATTGTAGAGATGAGAATATATTGTATATATCCCCCTTTAGTAAAACGCAAACGCACAACTCAGTTTCTCGCTTTAATTTATTCGCACTTCACGTTAGTAGCGAAAGGGTTTGACTGACTCTCTCTCCGTTTGCGGTCTGCCTCTTCGCATGTTGCTAGAGAGCCGATGTTGCAAAACAAACTTATATACAATGTGTAAGCATACTATCTACATAAGCTAGTCTACTAAAAAAAGTGATCTCAAAGTGATCTTCTGAAGCATTTACGCGTGTCAATAGTAAAAGAAATTAATAGGAGCGCGCTGACTCTACTTAAGTCCAATATTCTATAAATAGTCAAATTAATAATGACATTAAAAGACGGAAGTTATACCTATTTAGGTACCCTAATCTCCCAATACATAAATCTACTTTGTTGAACCTAATAACACTATAACATTTAATAAATACGACAAATCCTTTCACTGGCCGCCAATTCTGTTACGTCTGCGTATTAGTGCCCATGTCCTGGGTAAAGACTAAGGCCGAGGGAGGGGCATTCGATGTTCAGGCACCAGGTTGCCAGCGTAAGCTCGTCGATTTTGAGTCGTGGGATCTTTGTAAGCCCCTCACCTCTCCAACATAACGACAATAGATATTAGAAGGGCCTGTTAAAGTTCGTACCGTTCGTCAGGGACCAGTCCTCACTGCCTCAGAAGCTAAGCTGTAGCTTGATCGTAAAATGATCGGGCAATGTTTCAGCCACATTCCCTCCTCTTCATGCTTCCGCATACCTGATGGATCGTCGCGGGTCGCGAAAAGTCCGTTAAACGTTATGTCATCGTTTCAGACCTTCTCCACAACTCGCGTCAGAACAATATTAAACAATATTGAACATTGAACATTGAACATTTAATGTCTATTAATGGAATATATTGCTTTCGGTTATCATTATTACAAAAATATACATATATTTACCCATGGTATACCCATAAAATTGGCACAAGCATATATGCATATATAAACAAGAGAGAACGCTATAGTCGAGTTCCCCGACTATCTGATACCCGTTACTCAGCTAGTGGAAGGGAGAAGGAGAGTCTTAAACACAGTTTTTGGCGGTTTGTAGGCGTTATAGTGGGCGTGGCAGAAAGTTTTTTGGCAAATCGATAGAAATTTACAAGACTAATACAAAAATGAAAAAATATCAAAACATTTTTCAAAGGTGTGGGCGTGGCAGCTTTGGGCGGTTTGTGGGCGTTAGAGTGGGCGTGGCAAAAAGTTTTTTTCAAATCGATAGAAATTTACAAGACCAATACAAAAATGGAAAAATATCAAAACATTTTTCAAAAGTGTGGGCGTGGCAGTTTTGGGCGGTTTGTGGGCGTTAGAGTGGGCGTGGCAACATGAATCGATAAACTTGCGCTGCGTCTATGTCTCTGGAGTCTGTATGCTTAATCTCAACTTTCTAGCTTTTGTAGTTTCTGAGATCACAGCGTTCATACGGACGGACAGACAGACGGACAGACGGACATGGTCATATCGACTCGGCTATTGGTCCTGATCAAGAATATATATACTTTATATGGTCGGAAACCCTTCCTTCTGCCTGTTACATACTTTTCAACGAATCTAGTATACCCTTTTACTCTACGAGTAACGGGTATAAAAATATAGAAAAACACGGAAACAGCGTTCCGTCAAACTTACCCTGGAGCGATATCTCGACGCGTTTGATCCTGAGTGTTGCCCTTTGGTACGGGAGCTTGAAACGTTAGACTTCGATCTCCGCTGCTACGCACTGTTGAGCTTCGCCGTTCGTCTGAGCTTCCTAAATCGATGCATCTGGCTGTTAAAACACTCTTGCGCCACTTGTTCTGGTGTCGGGGTCTTGATACCTAAGCAAGCTATCCGTGGGGCTTCTGTGTAGTCCAGGTGGTGTCATTCTTGGTTTTTCCGAAAAGGTTTATGTGGCTTGTAACTTTGCGACGTTCTTCTTTAGAGCGGTTATTTGAGCGCTCATTTCCCATTGCTTATCTCTACTTTGTCTTACCAAATCCATCAGTACTCTTTCCCTCTTATCGGCAGCATCCGACCGTTCTTCCGAACTTGCCTGGTACCGCGGAAGCATGCTGGAGCGACCGTTAGGTGGTCCTAGGTGATCCAACCCTCCGGGTGCGTCATCCATTGTGTTTCTAATCTGATCGGTCAAGTGTCCTACCTCCTCCGGCTGGTTTCCGAAGTTTTTAAGACTTTCTTGATTAAGTGCCTCATATAGTCGGGGGGTGTCTCCCGCACTTGCACCTCGCGGTACACGACTCTCTTCTTGTGTTTGCGATCGGGTTACCCTCCCGGTGGAGGGTTGAAACAACACTTTTTTTGCCCGCTGTGTTTATGTATTTGGGTTTCTCTATTAGGAATCGTTTCCGGTGTTCTGCCTGGTATGCAGCTAAATATATGACATGATCTACAGGGAACGTTGCTGACTACAACTTCTTATAATATATAGGTAATTTAAGGTGCTGTTACGCCATTAATAAGTCTCTCCTCAGTCAAAAACTCGTCCGATATCTGAGCCCAAAAAAAAAATAATTACCCGGAGCTGTTGGTCGTTGCCCTGACATGGTTACATCCGGCTAACCTGCCTCCGTCTTCCTATGTTTAGGGAATTTTTACTAGATTCCGTACGTGAACTGGTCCACCTTTTCCTGGGGAGTTTTTACGTGGCTCCGTACGTGAACTGGACGACTTCTTTCCTGGTGAGCTTTTACGTGGTTCCAAATGTGAACTGGCCCACCTTTTTCTGGGGAGCTTTTACTTGGTTCCATACGTGAACTGGGACACCTTTTCCTGGGGAGCTTTTACTTGGTTCCATATGTGAACTGGTCCTCATAAAACAGTGTATGTCCGAAAAACCCCTCCCGCCAGTCGTCGGAAAACCAGGCTGTTTGACCGATACTTGCGGACCCCACAGCCTGCTGCTATTTGACTGATACTTTCGGAATCCACCACCCGCGGTAGCTTGACCTATGCGCTTGGAATCCACAACAGTTAGCTAGTAATCTAGCAGCGTAAACCAAAGAAACTAAAATCGCGTCCGCCCCAAATTAGTCATAGAAAGCCGTAAAGACTCGAGCCTCTCAAACGACCTGGCTCCTTAGCCTAGTACGTTGGCAACGTCGATTTTACGCTTTCTGGTCAGTTCCCCCACACCCTCTGTCAAACAAACGATATACCCGCAGCGCATCGCTAAATGCGTTACTATTATATTTTCGCTCCTATTTTCTTTGGACTCAACCTTCTCGAACAACATGGCAACTTGGCCCAATACGTTGAAAACGTAAGCCACCCACAAATGATATATACGTTACTTAAAAAAAATATCAATCGGAACTTAGTTGGTTGATATCATAGCGAGGAAATCTCCCATATTTTTGATTAGAACGCACAACTCATTTTCTAGCTTTAATTTATTCGCACTTGACGTTAGTATAATAAGCCTTTGACTGACTCTTTCTCCATTTGCGATCTGCCTCTTTGCATGTTGCTAGAAAGCCGATCTGCGAAACAAACTTATTTACAATGTTGACATAGCAAACTTATATACATTGTGTGTGCATACTATCTACATATCCTAGTCTACTACAATTCGACCATCCCGACATTTATGATCTTCTGATCTTGTCGAAATTTAAACTTATAGCTATTACATGGTCTCTAGTCGATATTTGGTTTTTTTTTTTTACAATTTTCTTATACTTAATTATACAAATTAATTTTCTACTTCCTATCAAATGTTTAATATTTTGATTACTTCAGACACCTTGATATGGATTACGTGCCTATTGAAAACCTTCAACATCTTTAATCAAAAACCTATAATGTTTTATTACCCTTCCTATTACATATGGACCCTTTTGTTTGGGTATTAGCTTCGTAGCAACTCCTCATGTACTATCGAAATTCTTAACCATAATGTAATATCCAACTTAGTACTGCGTACTTGTTTTCTTCTTACTATTATATCTTTTTTCATTATCACTCCGCTCCTTTCTTTTTTATTTATTTTAAGTCTCTAATTTCACTAAAGTTATCTAACTCTTATTATTTTTGTCTTAGCTCATCAATAACTTTCCCCTTTTACTCAATTCCAAACTACATCTTGCTCGGAGATTGCGCTATACTTTTTTGTTTAATATTTTTCAAAGAAAATTCTACATCTTCAACAACTGCATCCCAATGCAATCCATTTTCAATGTCTGTAAATTTAGCGGTCATAGGCCTTACAATTCTATTGCATCTTTCTACCTGTCCATTGCCCTGGGGTGATTCTGTTGCTATCTTTTTGTGCTTAATATTATATTATTCCATAAACTATTATTCCATAAATCTTCGGATGTAAAACAGCTGCTCCTATCTGATACTATAATTTTCGGCCTACTATCTGATCCTTAATAATCCTTTAATACTACATTTACTTCTTTTGTGTTCGTTGTCTTTGTTGCATATTTTGTGAATTCGTTATCACTACCGTTATCTGCCGGTCCATAATGATCGATGTAGACTATCTCAAACGGACCGTTCCCCTTAGGAATGCTATGCAGCATTCCTTTTTCTTTTGAAGACTTTGGTGAAAACAATTCGTTTATGCCTAACAACTTTTTCGTTAATATTCGAAAACCAATCGGTCTTAACAATAGCATCAATAACCTTATCTCCCCCTAAGTGTCCTAATTGATTGTGATATTTGTATACCTTTTTTTTATTTCTTCTTGCACAAAGTAGTATATCTTCTTGCTATAAAGTACACCATTTCTCATTTAAAAAAATGTATCTTCCGTTTTCTCTAACTTTTTCTTAAAATTTTGCAATTTATAATCTTTAACTTGACAAATAACTTATGTATCTTTAAAACTATAAGTTTCTATCACTAATATGTTCGTATTTCTGCTTAATGCATCTACATGCTGCATATGCTTTCCTGCTTTATGAACTACCTAAAAATCGTACTCTAATAGTTCTAATGCCCATCTCGCAATCCGAGGGTTTTATTCCACTCTATTTAACGTTAACGTTAATGCGTTGAAGTCCGTAACCATTTTAAATCTCTTTCCCTGTACATAAATTCTAAATCTTCTTAATGCATACAGGATGGCTAATGTTTCCAGTTCGATACTATAATATTTGGCCTCATACCTCGTCGTGGCTTTCGAGTAATAAAATATAAGGTGCGATTTCTTATCGTCTTTACTTTGCAATAACACTGCACCAAAACCTTGTGCACTTGCATCTGTATATAACTCTATTTCATCCTTATAATAATATAAACCTAACACTGGAGCTTCCATTAACTTTTTCTTAAATGTCTCAAAGCGTTTTAACCCTTTTTCCTCATGGGTATGTTATTTGTATTTCGTCAATAAGTCATATAAAGGTTTTGCAATAGTTGAAAAACCCCTAATGAATCTTCTGAAATATGCACACAATCCCAAAAACCTTCCGGCACCACGCACCATATCTGGAACTGGAAAATCCATAATTGCTGCGATTCCCTTGTCAGTGGCCCCTACTTTTTATTAAAAATCCTAAATATTGCACACTTGAGTGCAAAAAGTCACATTTGTACATTCTTAGCTCTAATTTGTTTCTCATTAATCTGTCAAAAACTGCTCCATGTACTTGCATATGTTTCTTAATTCCATTGCTAGCTATCGATATATCATCCATATATATAATAATTTTATCCTGCCTTATCATATCCTCGAAAATTCTATTAATAGATCTTTGAAAAACCGCCGGTGCATTTTTCAACCCATCCCATTTTTAACGGCATCCTTAAAAATTCGAACTGTCCTAAAGGTGTCATCAACGAAGTGCATTTAAATGATTCCTTATTATCTCCGGTTCTTTCGGTGTTACGTTATTAACATAACAACTTTCCACCAACTCAGTGAATTGACATCTCACATTATGATCTATCTGGTCACCTATTTGTAATCAATTGAGTCATATATTTCATTAATTTCAAACAGTTTTCTTTCCAATGTGCCTTTTTCAAAATTTGAATATTTTCCTAATCTTTTTCTACTCATGTTACTTAATCATTTGATAGTATTTATTTAAACGCTAAATCAATTCTCTCTTTGTTCCTGTGGTTGGCTCCTTTGACGCGCTCAACCACCCTTTTAATTGCGCCGTCGATGTACTATTTATATTCATTTTCATATGTTTGTCTTTTTGTTTTTATTTTAATATGGTCGTGATCGGCCCACTTCTTATATTGTAGAGATGGGAATATATTGTATATATCCCCCCTTGAGTAAAACGCAAACGCACAACTCAGTTTCTCGCTTTAATTTATTCGCACTTGACGTTAGTAGCGAAAGGGTTTGACTGACTCGCTCTCCGTTTGCGATCTGCCTCTTCGCATGTTGCTAGAGAGCCGATGTTGCAAAACAAACTTATATACAATATGTAAGCATACTATCTACGTAATCTAGTCTACTACAAAAAGTGATCTCAAAGTGATCTTCTGAAGCATTTACGCGTGTCAACAGTAAACGAAATTAATAGGAGCGCGCTGACTCTACTTAATACCGTTCGTCAGGGGCCAGTCCTCACTGCCTCAGAAGCTAAGTTGTAGCTTGATCGTAAAATGGTCGGGCAAGGTTTCAGCCACATTCCCTCCTCTTCATGCGTCCGCATACCTGATGGATCGTCGCGGGCCGCGCAATACGATCCCCTTTTGTCAAGGTTGTCCGTTAAATGTTATGTCATCGTTTTTGACCTTCTCCACTTCTTGGATCAAAACAATATTGAACATAGAACATTTAATGCCTATTAATGGAATATATTGCCTTCGGTTATCATTATTACAAAAATATACATATATTTACCCATTGTATACAAATTAAATTGGCACCAGCATATATGCATATATAAA
The DNA here is from genome assembly GCF_016746365.2 of Drosophila yakuba. Classification (NCBI taxonomy): domain Eukaryota; kingdom Metazoa; phylum Arthropoda; class Insecta; order Diptera; family Drosophilidae; genus Drosophila; species Drosophila yakuba. Next base: position 23,049,808 of record NC_052527.2, on the reverse strand, counting down.
AAATATAGGAAAACACGGAAACAGCGTTCCGTCAAACTTACCCCACTTTAATCAGGAGCGATATCTCGACGCGTTATATCCTGGGTGTTGTTTTATATACTGACGGAATTATAAATACACCAACGTGCAATTATACGTGTACCAATTATTACACAAACAAAAAATGAATATACACTAAGTAAATATCTAGACATGTATATATATATATATATATATATATATATATATATGTATGTTTGTATGAATGTTTTCGGCGGCACGTTGCGGCCGCTACCCGATTCTCAGATTACTTGAATGATGCACTTGTTTGGGAATGTTATTTTGTTATTCTTGATATCCACATAAAAAAGCACCGGTTCATTTATTCTTTGATTATATACATACACGAACATGCAATTATACATACACCTACGTGTACCAATTATTTGTAAACTGAATTCTCAGATTACTTGTATGGTGCCTCCGGGGATAGACTTCCCGAGAGTATAGTCGCGAGGTTGAAATCTCGAAAAGGGACGGTGTCTCGAGAATTGAGTCCCGACTACTGACTCTTGAGTATTGACTCCCGAGTATTGACTCCCGAGTATTCGTTCTCAAGAGCAGAATCTCCAGTCTTGACGCCCGGGTATTGACTTCTTTATCGGTGGGCCACGGTCCTTTTATACGGCTTAGAGCTTTTTCTGAACTACTGCGGGCATCGGTCAAGTGTTCCCACCTAGAAGTCATATTTCTAGATTTCCCCTATTTTGGGAGTCAATACCGATCGGTGAACTGTGCCCGTAACTGTTTTTTTCTGCGACCTATTGCGGCCGCTGAACTGGTCATCGGACACTCGTTTATTGTCGACTTGCATTTTCATTGTCGCGTTCCGTCTGACTCAACGAGATGGTAGTACCCCTTCCCCTGCTTTAGATTCTGGTTGTCAATCTTCAAAGTCTTAAGATCTTACAAAAAGGGTGTACGTAACAGTCTCCAGAATTGAATTAGCAGTACGAAGCTTTCCTGGACGGCTATTTGCAACGTGCACATATGGAACCGCTAACATCGTCTCAGGCTGAAGAGACCCCAGAATCCCTGCTTCAATTTTCGCCTGCTGAATAAAGATCCAGCGCTTTCAAAACAGATGCTTGAGAATGGTCTCCAACGCCCATCCCTACCATGAGAACACCATCATCCATGAGGAGCTCGGGATTCCATGGGTGGTAGAAGAGATCTATCGTCACAGAGAGATACGCAAGAAGACAACCACCTGGCCAGAGATTATTCTGGACAACAGAAGATATACATTTAACCTCTACACAAGTACATCTTAGGTACTTGCCTTATACTGAATAGATAGATGTTTTGAGCCTATCGAGCTCCTCAACAAGCCGTGGATTCATCAATCAAAATTCTTGGTATTCAATGGAAACCAGGAAAAGACGTCCTGTGTATCAATCTAAATGACTTCAACGCAACCGTTTTTCCGACGAAAAGAGAACTCTTGTCGCAATTATCAGGAGTTTTTGATCCTCTTTGACTGGTAGCACCGGTCACAGTTCTGCTCAAGCTCATCTTCCAAGAAAGCTGGTCAAGTGTCCTGGAATGGGACGACCCGATTCCTAAAACTCTACGCACGCGCTGGAGAGCCTTTGTAGAGGATTTGCCATCACTTACGTAATGCCAAGTCCCACGGTATATTACGTCACCGTTTCGAGACGTTCAGCTACACAGATTTGCCGACGCATCCACACACGCCTATGAGGCGATAGTTAGTTTAAGTTTTGCTTATATATTAAATTTTCCCTTTCACTTAAGAGACTAACAATAAGTTTTCAAATCTTATTTTTTTGTTGATATTGTCTCAATGACAAGTTTTATTTTAAGGTCTCTGTGTATATTCTCGTTCTGAAGATGCCATGGAGCTCCAGTTATGAATTTCAGAATCCTTGACTGCTTAGGGAAGAGCCAGTGTAGATTTGCCATTGTCTTTAGTCCCAGATGAGTACCGCTTGTCATCAGCTTGTGGTATGCACGTGTGGTTCATAACCAAGGGCGGCAACTTTGTTTTTTAGGGTAAGCGTGACATTATTATACCTGTTACTCGTAGAGTAAAAGGGTATACTAGATTCGTTGAAAAGTATGTAACAGGCAGAAGGAAGCGTTTCAGACCATATAAAGTATATATATTCTTGATCAGGATCAAGCCAAGTCGATTTGGCCATGTCCGACTGTCTATCCGTCAGTCTGTCCGTCTGTCTGTCCGCCTGTCTGTCCGCCTGTCTGTCCGTCCGTATGAACGCTGAGATCTCAGGAACTACAAAAGCTAGAAAGTTGAGATTAGGCAGACTCCTAATAAGACTTCAGATTAATTGACGCAGCGCAAGTTTGTCGATTCATGTTGCCACGCCCACTCTAACGCCCACAAACCGCCCAAAACTGTTACGCCCACACTTTTGAAAAATGTTTGGATATTTTTTCTATTTTTATCGATTTGCTTTTTGACTTTTGCCACGCCCATTTTAACGCCCACAAACCGCCCAAAACTGTTACGCCCACACTTTTGAAAAATGTTTGGATATTTTTTCTATTTCTATCGATTTGCCAAAAGACTTTTTGCCACGCCCATTTCAACGCCCACAAACCGCCCAAAGCTGCCACTTTTGAAAAATGTTTTGATATTTTTTAATGTTTGTATTGCTCTTGTAAATTTCTATCGATTTGTCAAAAAACTTTTTGCCACGCCCTCTCTAACGCCCACAAACCGCCCAAAGCTGCCACGCCCACACTTTTGTAAAATGTTTTGATAGTTTTTCATTTTTGTATTTGTCTCGTAAATTTCTATCGATTTGCCAAAAAACTTTTTGCCACGCCCACTCTAACGCCCACAAGCCGCCAAGACTCTCCTTCGCACTTCCATTAACTGAGTAACGGGTATCAGATAGTCGGGGAACTCGACTATACCGTTCTCTCTTGTTTGTTTTGTTTTGGTTCTTGTCCGCTTTTGCTTTGAAGAGACGGTGTGAGTGCACTTGCTTTGGTTTTTCATGGTTCAGCAGAAATGTAGACCGCTGTTGGTATTGAGCATAGTGTTGATGTTGTTGTTTTAGGTGCAGTTGCAGTAGATATCGAGATTACTAAACTAGTACGACGGTGAAGTATGCAATGTTCCATTGGAGAGAGAGTCGGCGCTCGTCTTGCTCTTTTTTTCCGCCAAACGGGCAAGTGAGGCAGCACAGTTGCTCTGGCAGCGCTACTTTATTTGTTCGATCGGTTGGCGGCAGTATCGGCTAGGCCACCTCCGCGTTTTTCGCGATCGGTGGCTAGCACTTTCAGCTGTTTAGTTAGCCGGGCCTTTCGCCAAAATTGTTTTTATTTTACAATTGACCGAAAAAAGAAGTGTGCAATCCTTGTTTTTCCACCTGTGAACGTGCAGCAAACACGGGGTGCAACTTCGGTGCGACTTGCCATACTCTTCGAATATTTCGTCGTTAGAAATAGTTAAATTTCACGTTTAAAATCACGTTTGGTTATGGCGGGTTCTTATACCGTTAAGCACTTTGAACTTGCTTGTCGACTGTGACCACTGGCAGATTTGCTTCCACGTAAAAAATGAAGTGCTAATTGAAAGTGATGACGTCATCGACGTCGAAATAAAACAGGTTTATTCGAGGGTTTGGGTTGAATTGAGAGAATTTAGCTTAAAGTTTGCGCGTCCCCGGCTAACGCCAGCGCTGTTGGCTGGTAGACCAAGAATGGATTTCGTACGCGCGTTTGACGCACGCATATCTCCTGGACAAATGATTCTGATGTCAGTGTTATTTTAGATTCAGTGTCTGGTAACATCCTGCAAGTCGCAATATTACCCCTGACGTCGAGGACGTCTGCAAGGATGTTGGCAAAAGTGCTTGCGAGCCTTCCACTATAAGAGTTTCAAGGGTGTGTTATTTTAAGCTATTTTCAGGAGCAGAAGCGATCCACATATGTTAAGTTTAATGCTTCAATATAATTACCGCCTTTTCTTGGCTGTGTTGAGTCATGAACAAGCATGCCATACTTATGGCGGCAGGTCCGACACCTGTATTCTGATGTACATTATGCAGGCATATGCGTGAGACTGAGACAATTGATTTTTTTAAATTCATCAATTCCCGGTGTGATACAATTGTTGACACCTAACTAACGGATGATCCTGCGTGCACGAGTATATTTTAACTCCTCCCGCCTTAGTGGTGCATCAGCGTGGTGCGTGACAGCTGATCATCGCCGTCGTTATTCGTAGTCCTGTGCCCGTAACCCGCAAGGCTCGCATTGGTTATAATCGATGGCGTAAACATGTCCGAAAAATTGTTCCTATCCCCATAGTTCCTAGAAAAGGGTACTGCTTAAGTGGCATATGTAGAATAATGCTTCTTCTTATAAGCATCAAAGTAGTCGCCAGGGTTTCCCCAAACATCATCCACAATCTTGATGGCATTATTATGTGCGAGAGTAATTTCGATTCTGCATAAGCCTCTGCATGGCGATCGAGAATAGTAAACGATTCTATACGAAAAAGGAGTCTGTAGTTCACCGCTCACAAAACCGCAATTAGGTCCCACATTCAAATATCAAACGCGTTATATACAATTGATTTGTTCGAGCCTTGGACAGTGACCGCGGTACGAGTGCAAAAGAGAGCAATGCGAGTGCGTTGATAGAATAAATGTGACTGCTTGTGACTTTCTTAATATGTAAATAAGTTACCGTTTAGTGGTCATGAAAAATTAATAGGTAAGATATGGATAGCAAAACAGCACGAACTCCACGGTCCATCGGCCTGGAAGTGGGTTGCGGTGTCTGGGTAATTATGACTGGGACGAAAACCTAAGTTCGGAAAACAACATGTCAAAGAATAGCATCCATAATAATCCGATCAATACGAAACACACGAATCGTACTTATAATCGTTAAACACCATTCCTTTATTTTCCGACAGTTCGTGCTCAACATATTTTGCAGAAATTCATGAGTCTCGGAAGGAGATAACCACTAATCAGCATATTTGGCGCCAGCTGAACCACTTCAACTGGGATGGTAGAAATATCCAGGAGGTAGGTAAGATTGGACTGTGAACGTATAAAGAAATTTACCTGAATAAAACTTTTTATTGTAAAAACCTATTTCACCGAGTCTCTGTATTGAAGGCATTAAATTGAAGAAATATCCAAGGATAACGCTGGATATGCTCCGCACCCTAAGGGAATATCAGCGCGGGCATCCAGAAAGAGTTGCCCAATATGGGACGACTTAACTGGCGTCCAAACAGGGACAGTCCTTTTTTTTAGAGGACGGTGCCAATAAAGGAAAAAACGAGCTACGATCCAATAAATGAGTGAGGCCGGATAAGAATGTCAAACCGCCCACGAAATTGTTTTTGTTTTGGTTCGGCTTTGAGTAATAATACCCGTTACTCGTAGAGTAAAGGGTAAAACGAATTCCGTTTTCGTTGAAAAGTATGTAACAGGCAGAAGGAAGCGTCTTGATCAGGATCAATATCCGAGTCGATCTGGCCATGTCCGTCCGTCCGAATCAACGTCGAGATATTTTTTTGTTAGTCTTGTAATTTTCTATCTATTTGTCCAAAAACCACTCTAACGCCCACAAACCGCCAAAGACTGTCAGTGTTATAATTTCTCCTAGCGTTCTCTCTTGTCTTTCATCCTTTTCCCTTTAAATAAAAAAGAAGCAAAATAATAAATTAGGAATTATTTTTTTAATAATGCGTGAATAAAAAGCAATTCGAAAAGTACAAGGCAAAACGCCACGTTTTCCAAATGCGCAAATTAAAGTAAGAAGTTTGGAAAAGGGATTCCTCGATAGTATAGTGGCTAGTGTCCCGCCTGTCACGTGGGAGACCGAGGTTCAACGAACCGTCGGGAAAACTAAATTTGTAAAAGTGCCAAAATTTAAAACGAGAGTGGATTTTAATAGTTAATAAAGTTGACATTAGAAGTGGTTAACAAAAAATACATTGGAAGGAACATTTCTCTCCTTTTGTTAAATTTTAAATAAAATTCCTTTTAAACAAGTATGAGGTTATAAAAGACAAGCTCCTTTACCGGTCGATTGCATATCCAACAGAAAACAAGAGAGAACGCTATAGTCGAGTTCCCCGACTATCTGATACCCGTTACTCAGTTAGTGGAAGGGAGAAGGAGAGTCTTAAACACAGTTTTTGGCGGTTTGTGGGCGTTAGAGTGGGCGTGGCAAAAAGTTTTTTGGCAAATCGATAGAAATTTACAAGACCAATACAAAAATGAAAAAATTTCAAAACATTTTGACGTTTTGACCTTCAAATTTTCTCCGAGTTTACGTGCTTAATTAATCATATTTTACCAATTTCGTGTTAAGATCGCCAGCCTATTTCACTGCATACCAAATTCGATATCATCTATATATTCTGTGAATTGTTTACGTTTAAAAGACTTCTTTTACTTCGCTTAATATTTCTCAAAACTTTAATTTCCCGTTTTAGTCAACTAAATACTATATTTTGGAAACATTGGGACCACTAGCATTGTCTTTGTTATATTTATACTTAAGTAATGATATTCGTAGCTTTTCGGAATTACCATTGTTCCTGTTTGAAATATAAGGTATCCATTTATTTCACTGCGCGGGCTTACTTCTATATTACTGCATTGCACCATGGTGATAAGAAGTATCATACAGATAAGTAATATGGAAAGTATGTGACATTGTTTTGCTTTCTTCGGTGGGTCAGGAATTCACAACCAGAATCTAAAGCAGGGGAAGGGGTACTACCATCTCGTTGAGTCAGCCAGAACGCGTCAAAGAAAATGCAAGTCGACAATTCAGCGGCCGCAATAGGTCACAGAGAAATCCTACTCCAGTTACGGGCACAGTTCACGAAGGGGATATTGACTCCCAAAATAGGGGAAATCTAGAAATATGACTCATAGGTGGAATACTTGGCATATTCCAAAGTACTTGACTTGTGTCTTCGGGGTTAGCATGGATGAGTTAATCTTTGGGGAGACCCATAGCGACACCTTGTATCTTTTGGTGAAGAGAATGAGGTCCGTCTTGTCCGCGTTTATGGTGAGTCCTACCCTTTTCGCCCACTCACACATCTCCCTGAGCGTTGATTCCATAATCGAGCTGAGTCTCGATGGACAGACTCCCGTGATAATTATGCTTATTTCGACAGCATAAGCTGTTATCTATGGGGCCTTCCCTTCGAATGTCTTGATCAGGTCATCTACCACCAGATTCCACAATGCCTCCTTTCCCCATGGAGGCGGTTCCCCAATCGGATTGTACCCGTCTACAGCTTAGAGAATTTCTTATCCACAACCTGATAGCGGGGGGCGTGTTGTCCACTTCTAGGCGGTCCATAATAGCGTCTGTGGTCACGTTGTTGAATTCTCCGGATATATATACACAAACACTCCACACTTTCTCAATGGTGGCTACTAACGAGTGTAGTGCCGTCTCCACTGATTTACCCTTCGTGTAAGCATGATGGTTGGATGACAGTAGTCGTCCTGCATCATTTCTGATGTATACGTCCAGCAGCTTTTCTAACGTCTTTAACGTGAAAGAGGTGAGACTAATCGTCCTGTAAACCTTGGAGCTCATATGGCTGCACTTTCCTGCTTTTGGCAGGAAGACAATCCTAGAGGTCCTCCATTGGATAGGGATATAGCACGTGCTTAGGCACGCTGTGAATATAGCGTGTAACCATGGGGTGAACACTTCTTTAGTCACCTGTAGCATGGCTGGAAATATTCCATCTAGTCCCGATGCTTTTATTCCCGTAAAGGAGTCAATAGCCCATTGGATTCTTCTAGAGGATATTAGATCTGTTGGGAGATGCTCTTCTCCAGTTAAGAGGTCCTGGTGCTTGCTGGCATCGGATATCTCGGTACATCCTGGGAAGTGGCCATGCATTAGTGCTGTTAGGGCCTCTTCGCTGCCCTCAGTCCACTGTCCGTCCTCGCGTTTGAGCTGACTCTGTACGGTTGGCAGCTTCGATAGCAGCTTCCTGAGTCTAGCCGTTTCTGGGGCCGTCTCGATTTTGGAGCAGAAGTTTCTCCACGAGCTACTTTGTGCCCTGCGTATTTCTTTATTGTAATCCCTGAGTAGGATCTTGTATTCCCCGTTGACTACATCATTATTCGCGTGTTTGGCGATTTGGAAAAATTCTCGGAGGTTATTGCGTAGAAGCGAAAGAAGCCATTCCACCAGGGTGGCCTGGTCCTCTTCCTGGCTCTAGATGTCGGGAATGCTGCGCGTTGCGCATCTAACAATTCCCTGGAGAGGGTTTCTAGGGACTTTTCTATGTCTTCAGCGGATTTTACTAGGCCCGGGCCAGTCGCGAGTCGTGTCAAGATTGTCTTCTTGAACTTCCCCCAGTTAGTGTTCCGAGGGTATCTAAAAGAGGTTGTTTTGGGAGTGTTCGAATTCGTATAAGAAATTGTATGTACTTATGATCTGGGAAAGATGGTCTCTCAAGGACTCTCCATTCTGAAACCATAGCACTTTGTCCCCTTACGAGTGTTAGGTCTAGCACATTCGAGGAGGTGGGGCCTACAAAGGTGTGCTCTTACCCCACGTTAGCTATGCATAGGTTGGTTAATATTAAAAAGTTTAGGAGTGACACCTCTGTCGTTGATGTCGAGGCTACCCCATACGCAGTGATGCGCGTTGGCGTCTGCACCCACGATCAGTTGTTGTTCGTTCGGGCTGGCTTCCACCATGCTCCTGAGTTTCTCCGGTGGGGCCGTTCTGTCATGTGCCATGTAGCAGGAAGCTACCAAAAGGCGATTCCTCTCGCTCTCCAGCATCACAACAGTCAGGTCATCCGTGCTGTAATGAGACATAAGGTTAGCATGCAGGCTCTTCCGCACAAGTACGGCGGCTCTGTTTCTGCTTACCGATGGTGTGTAGAAGAGGTTGTAATTGGAGGACTTTAGTCCGGCGACGGCATTGCCCGAGGCAATCCATGGCTCTTGGCCCAAGTAATGTCGGCGGACCCTTGCTCCAGGGCGATGAGGAGTTCCGCCGACGTGACCTTGCTTTTATGAAGATTGAGCTGCAGCACCCAAAGTGGCATGGCTACTGAGCTCATCTCCATTCGAAAGGTTGACTGTCTACGTCAGGTCTCCGTCTTCATCGTCCGTCTCGTTTAGCGAGAGTCCCTGGGCGGCTTCCGCGATGGTTTCCAGACCTAGGTCCTTCTCCACCTCGCCTGCCTTCAGGGTGTGAGCATCCTTATCCCTGAGATGTCGTTTTTTGAGGCGCTCCCGTACCTTGGATATAGGATGTCCTCTGCCTCTGGGATTAGCTCCCTGTCCACCACCTCCAGCTGGGCCCCCTCCCACAACGCCTCCATTTGGCAGACCGTTTCAACCACCCGGCACCATCAAAGGTGGGCATGGGGGCCTCAGGAGCTTCCTCCATCCGTGCAAACAATGACTCAACGAATCGCGCATGCACCAACTTCCACCGCGGCTCGGTCATCTTGCCGGCTTCGTCGCTTCTGTCGATGAGTGCCACGATCAAGTGTCGTTTGGTCGCCTCACTCACTTTAAGCCTCTTCTCGGGCTTCTTCGCTTTCTGGGGGGGGGAGGGCCTGCCTCCTCCGACCCGCGTCGCCGCTTGCTTCGCGGTGCGTCCTTATTGGCGCTCTCGGTTGAGCGTTGCCTCTTGTTGACAAGCGACTCCCCCACCTTGTTGGCGAATCCGCCCGTTGATGCCATGTTGGGGAGGTTGGCGAAGTGCAGCCTACCCTCTGCGACCACCTACCCTCTTTCTTCACTTTATGGATTATAGGTTTTAACAAGGTCAATGTTGGGAATGAATAGAAACCACATTATCCCAACAATTATTTTATTTGTTTTGGGTAATTTAAACTAATTCCGTTAATTTTATTTGGATTGCATTTGATGCCGTTTGTTTTTCAGTTTCCTTCTTTATGAACTCACATTTATTTTGCTGCAGTTTTAAATTAGCATTCCTGAGTTTCCCAAAGACCTTTCTTAGAGACAGTATATGCTCCTCCAGTGAAGTGGAGTAAATTATAAAGTCATTCAGCTATACTAAACAATCTTTGTAAATTAAATCTTCCAAAAGATGGTTCATACATCTCTAAATGTGGCAGGGTCATTTTTCAAACCAGAGGGCATGTGTGTGTATTTTAATAGTGCCCATACTTATTTGAAAAAGAGGTTTTCGCAATGGAATTTTCGTCCATCTGAATTTGGTGAAATCCCTTGGCTAGATCAATAGTTGTAAAGTATTTGGCATCGTCCAAGTTTATCTAATATTTCATCCATTCTAGGAATGGGAAATTTGTCGTTGACAGTTACCTTATTGAGATTCCTGCCTTCTTGGGGATCACCTAAATAGCGGAACAATGAGGTGATTCGACTTGCGAATTATTCCTTGTTCTAGCATATATACCTCCTGATCAATGCGTTGGGGATATTTATAAGGTTTACGATAAACTGGTTCTTCATGCTAAGTCTGGATGACATTTTTAATAGTACTTGTGAAGGTTACATTTTTTCCTTCTTTGTACTGAGTTTCTCTATACTCGAGTCTGTACTCGTCACAGTTGCGTAATTTATTATTTATCGCGAAGCTGACTATATCGTCATCGACGGACTTGGGATCAAAGTGCTTTTCATCATTGTCCACTGTGTCACTGTTTATTCTTGGAGTGAGACATTTTGCGGTATGCGGTATCCTCCTCCTATTGATTTGGTTTAAGCTTCTGTTTAAGGCACTAAGGTGCGGAACCTGATCCAGCAAGTCGATTTCCACTGAATCTTTGTATAAATTGCCTTTAGAGTGGTCATCAATTAAGAAAGGGCAACTCCGGAAATTACGGTGCCGGCGAATCCAAGCACTACACTTTGTTTCACTTTGAAAACAGCCTCGTCTGCTTTCCTCGAAATATCTCAGCTTACTGAAGCCCCATATTTATCTAATCATGCGATAGAACCCTCTGCATTGCCTGGCCCATTTTTAGCGTTTATTGCCCACGATTTGGGCAAAGATACGGCACTTCCAGCCATTGCTTCTACTTCAGAAATCAATATTATCCGCTAACCTAAGAATGCGATCTCGAACCTCCGAGTAAATGACTTTAATCACTGTTGTTATTGCATTCAATATCAGCCCAGATTTAACATCGATGTTTCTAATTGAAACATCCCCCAAAACCTTAAGCTCGAGGATCCAGATTTCAATCGCCTTCAGCGCTTAGATTTATTGATCGGCGCCAGTTTATTTTACGATCTGCTGGGCGTTGGTAAAGTCAAGCTACTGCCGGGATTGCCTAATTCAATAGACTCGAAAGAGGACAGCACCACCACTAACCTTCGCGTCGTTTTTAACGACTAAGCGTGTACTTCTCCTAAAACGATGTTCTGATGGCTGGTCCAGTAATTCAGCAATTGCAATCACAGGAGACATCTGTAAAATGTACCAGTGTGTCAGGGATTCGCCTGAGGATAGTTAGCCCCAGTGCATTTTGTGTAGAGATTCTCCTCAAGACGATCTGTGCATGTTCAAGCCATATACTGTTACGTGAGGCACGAAGTCTGCTTCCTACCTAGCTGTTGATGAGAAGGCACCATTTCCAGTGGGTGCTGATATTCTTCGCCGGGACTTTTATGTTGATCATGAGATATTAGGCGCCAGCTCCAAAGAAGACGCCATCAACATAATACATCACTCTTGTAAAAAATATGTAATATGTATGTATATTATTAATAATATATTTTAATATGTAAATTAAAAGTTCGACTGTGGTGCTTTCTTGGATCCGGCAGGGGCCATCAAGATTCAACGTGATTCTTCGAGTAGTTGGTCGACTGAAGAAATCTTCGTTGGATTTCAATGGCCGCCATCATCCTACCAAAGGATCAACCAGTTACTTGGCCATTAGGAATCACGCTCATGAGCGCAACCTACATCCTGGTCCTCGCGGTCTTCTTAGCACAATTCGATCCAAATATTGGACTATTGGGGGGACCGAAACCGACTCTACCCCAAGAGCGTTTAGGTGTATCTCATTTTTTTGAATGGTGGACCGCCTCCATCGTTTATCGAGTCAGATGTGATACTTCAGACGTGTGGTCTGGAAGAGTTTTTAACCTTACTGCAACAGCGATCAAAGTAACGTTGTTAGTTGTAAATGACATGGTCCTCGTTAAGGATGAAAACTTGCCGCCCCTGATGTGGCCTTTAGCGATTGCCAAAATTGAAGACACAATTAGTCTACTAGTCTTTCGTTATCTATGCAGCTCAGCTGCGTCAGCATCTAAGTTTTTTCCACTCGCGCGCTCTCTCTTTATCTATTGTACTTCTGCGTCTGCACCGTTCGGCAAGGAAGCCCCCAAGCCATCCAAGCCCATAGAGGTCAAAAAGCGACCTCCAGGGCGATCTTTTGCGGAGATCGCGAAAAACCACATTCTCCTGGGCGTGGTCGAGAGAAACGACCCGAGTGGCAGGATTCAACGAAACAAGTGGAAGTGGGTGGAGGCAGCCTTATCCACAAAATGTTTCGAAATCTTAGCAAAAGAATCTGGCCCCCCACCTGTCTGCAAAGACGTGGGATGGTTCCTAGGCAGCGTCAAGGTAATCGCCTGTGACGACGAGCGGAGCTATACAAAGCCGCAGTAAAGGAGCTGGGGAAGGTGTATGAAGGCCCCGGACTTGTTGCGCCCAGCTGGTCCAACGTACCTTGCCGACCCCGTCCAAGGATCTGGATCCCGGCATCCATCAAGGCGCCGGACCAGATCCTCACCATGCTGCAGCGATGCAACCCGCACCTTTCTATTTCGGACTGGCGAGTGGTGAAGGTCGACGAGATGGAGGGGCCAACAAACCAGGCCATCCTCATCCTGAACAAAGAGTCCCTAGCTTCCATTGAAGCCGCTCATGGGGAGCTAAACTTCGGCTTCAGCTCAGTGACCATAAAGGTCTACAAATCGGACTCCGCCAAGGAGGATCAGGAAGGCGGTGGAGGAGTCATCGCGGAGATTCCCGCCGAGATCGAGGCATAGGAAGCCGAGGACGGCTACTCAACTGATCCTCCGCAGCCTTGCAAACATGGGTCCAATGACAGACCTAGACACATCGGACGAGTAGGGACCCGATACAACCGTGGTGGAGATGCCCACAGCAGATGTCCGTGAGGCTCCTGCAAATAAACCTCTTCCACAGTAAGGCAGCTTCCGCTACTCTTCAACTCCATCTGGCTGAGAATGGAGTCGACATAGTCCTGATCCAGGAACCTTGGACAGTGGGAGGAAATGTTTCATTAAGGACTAAGGAATATAAGCTTCTAACAGGTCCCAGCGAATGTAAAGTAAGGGCCTGCATCTTAGTCAAAAAGCACCTTAGCAGTTTTCTGCTTCATAATTACAGCGATGCAGATAACGCGGCAGATACCGTGGAGAGTCAGCCATCTCCGTTCCGAGTGCTGTCATCGTAAATGGAAAGCAAGAGCCGCCGGATGAGTATGGTATGGAGACTGGTAGAAGACATCGAAAAGCAAAACAATAAAACTAATAGGCTGTGATGCTAACGCCCACCATACACAATGGGAAAGTACAGACACAAACGACCGCGGTGAGTTCTCTTCATATGTAATAAAGGTAATGACCCCACCTTTATCATTAAGAACCGAAAAGAGGTAATAGACCTAACTCTCGTCTCTAAACCACTATTAGAAAAAGTAACTGGAGGGTGCTAGATAAGAACTTTTTCTCGGACCACAGGTATATATAATATAAACGACCCTCACAATCAACCCCTCAAAACCAGCAGTTTTCACAAACCCAAAGAAAACAGACTGGCAAAAACGCAAAAATATTTTAAGGGAAAAAATCCCAACGGGTCCCCCTACATACCCCCAAACCATTTCTAGTCTAAACGAACTAGTTTTAATTTTCACAGAAACCTGCACCACTTAAAAAGGCCTGCCCCAATAGCAAGCCCAAAAGAAAAAGAAAACCTGGTCAGCAGACTGTCCCCCCTCCGAATAGACTGCAAAACCCTTTTTAACAGGGCCAAGGCAGGAAATGAGGAGGCCCTGTGGAACGCCTACAAGAGAGCCCTTGCTAACTACAAAAAAGCCATCGGGAAAGCAAAGCGATCCTCGTGGCATTCCTTCTGCTCAGATATTGAAAATACAACTGATGCAGCCGGACTTAGAAAAATCCTCTCCCAATCGGTCACAACCCTAGGCTACCTTAAAAGAGCAGATGGCTCCTGGACCAGCACGAGTGAGGAATCTCTGGAGATACTTCTAGACACTCACTTCCCAGGAAACAGCCAAAACGCTCTCATCTCCCAACAAACAAACGCCACACTGGCAAGTATCGAACTGTGCATAGACCCAAAGGTCCTCCATTGGGCCATACACAGTTTTAAGCCATACAAATCTGCAGTTACAGACAAAATCATACCCGCACAAATCCAACATGCGGGAAATATAGCCATAAACTGGCTCTTAGACATTTTTAAAAGGTCCCTACTGTTTGGACACCTACCGCAATCGTGGTAGTCCCGAATTGTCTTTATCCCCAAAGCAGGGAAACCATCACACACCCCAAGGATTTCAGACCAATTAGTCTGTCATCCTTCCTTGAAAGAATCATCGGCCAGCATCTGAGATCAACTCTCAATCCAAGTCTCATCACAGACACACAACACGCCTACAAGAAAGGGAAATCGACAGAGACAGCACTACACTCTCTCGTCTCCAAGATAGAAATATCAGGGTACGTGGCGTAATACTTGACAGGAAACTGAACTGGAACTTGAGCCTCACCGACAGCTACAAAAAAGCTTCAATAGCACTCTTCACGTGCAAGAAAGCAATAGGGCTCAAATGGGGTACGTGGCGTAATACTTGACAGGAAACTGAACTGGAACTTGAACCTCACAGACAGGTACAAAAAAGCTTCAATAGCTTGTGGTATGGAGGCCGGCTCTGAAAAAGATATCCAGCATAAAAATGCTAGCAAAGATGCAAAGAGCCGCGGCACTCTGCATCAGCAGTGCTTAACGCACCACCCCAAACGAAGCCATACTCAACCTCCGAGCCCAGATCTAGCTGGCATGGAACAGGCTACAGTAGCGGCAATCAGGCTTAGAGATACCAAACAGTGAAACCCACAAGAAGCGGGTCACTCATGTATCCTAAAAAACATTCAAATGGGGACTACCAGGACACACTACTGCACTCCAACGAAGTACATACAAACACCGTTCAACACAATCATCCCAGAGAGGAACGAGTGGAACTTAAAGACACCTAGTCCCCAGAATGCTATATGCTTCTATACGGAAGGGTCAAAACTACAGAACAAAGTAGAAGGAGGAGTTTACTCCGAACAGCTAGGCCTACGCATCTCGTTTAGACTCCCCGATCATTGCAGCGTCTTCCAAGCTGAAGTAGCAGCAATAAGGGAGGCCCTAAAACACTTGAAATCACTAAAACCGGAAAGCTTACACGTGCACAATTTCAGTAATAGCCAAGCAGCTATCAATTCAATTGGCTCAATCTCAAGCCACTCAAAAACAGTTTCGAATTGCCGATCATCTCTACAGGAGATGACACAACAACTCGTAATCAGCCTTATATGGGTACTCGGACACAGGGACATAGAAGGCAACTCCATCGCAGATGAACTAGCTCGAGAAGGCACTACCGCGCCACTCATACAAGAGATTGAGGGCATGAGTATGCCTTTAGCTACTTGTAAACTACTACTTGGGGAAAACCTAAACCGAAAAAAACAGACAATATGGGAAAATACCACACACTGTCGGCTAACACGCCAAATATGGCCAAAAATAAGCTCAAAGAGAACGTCAAAACTTTTAAGATTGACCAGAGCAAACCTCAGCACTGCTATGAGAGTCATCACAGGGCATTGGTTGATAGGCACGCATGCCAGAAGACTAAATGCCCCGTATAATGATGTCTGGCGTAGCTGTAGGGACGAAGAAATGGAAGAAACGGTAGAGCATCCAGCACTGCAAGCGAAAAGACTTGCTCAATTAGGAAGCCGATTCCTTATAGACACGTCCGACCTGTCCGACACCGATCCACATCGGATAAAAAAAACTTCATCAGCGCCTCTGGCTGGGGAAACTGCTAACTTCACTTGAACCTCGACGGGCAAAAGGGGAAAACATACACGGTATCACAATGGACCTCTAATGTTCTAAGTGCGTCGGATAACCGACAGCCGGTAAAAACTAAGCTAACCTAACCTATTATATATACATATATTTATGTTAAAAGCATTTAAATGATTAACAAATTTATATCACACTAGAAAGAGGTACCAGATGACATCGCAGAAAGCGCTGAAGCGACACTTACATTGCCATAACTTAAGTTATAGACCGGTATGTTGTGGTTATAAACGAACATAACGTGGAAAGAAGGACCCCGGCTTTCAGAGATTGAATGTGAATATTTTATATTTTGTGTATAAATTTAAAATCTAACGTCAACGAAAGCTGTTGTATAGTTCCGCGCAAATAAAATACATTTAATATACATATGGAATTTATTTCCCACCCGTTAGGCCCCTCACTCTGCTATTCTATAATAAAATGGGAAAAATTCAAAACAATTTTTAACAGCATCGGCGTAAGTGTCACATACCGATAAGAAACAGCAAGACAGATAATGGTTTTTATGGAGTATTAAAGTGACCGGCCCTATAGGCATCAATAAGACACAAAAATTTCAATTTGCATTTTTTTTGCTATATCTGAGTCTTGAAAAGTTCACGGCTTAACTTAGAAAAAGTCCTGTCAAAACCGTCGCCTTTTGAAAGTTATTTTATGTCCACTTTCAGATAATAAATAATTTTGGAGAATCATCCATATGATAAATCCCAGTCATTCTGCTTGGGTACAGCCTGCAGAATTTATACACAAGACAAAAATCGTTACATGTCACAACACTGCTGATGTATGCCTTTATATATGTGTACATACATATGAATATTTTGTGCATCAAAGGTTCCTGACTGATATTTTGCTTTATGTGTTGTTATATTTTAATCATAGAAAATCATCAAGAAAAAAGTAATGTAAGTATTTTGAAACTGATAACTGAACTTTAAACAAATCTAACCATCGGTATTACTAAGTTTATTGTAGATATGTAATGTAAATATATATGTACATATTTATAAACATTTAACAACTAAAATGTCGATTTATCAGATAAAAATAATTATATGTGAAAATATAATTATGGAATTTATTATATTCTATCTGCTCGGTTAGACTTTGTATAAGTGTAAGAATATTAATTCACTCCCATAAATCTAGGTACTGATGTGCGAATTTTGCAGCACACTTATAAAGACACATATGTATAGGTAGTTTCACACAATCTTAAAGAAGATTCGTTGAAAATAAATACATATGTATATCATAGGGAAGGATGCATTTCCGACTGCAAAATGCGATGCACTTTTCACAAATTTGTTTTTTGAAAAGTTCCGATTCGTCGCAAAAACAACTCAGTTATTTGCTAATAACTTATAAGGTAACGTTGAATACGAAATGTTGGTTATTGTATGAAAATTACATTAAATTCAAGGCAGCATAATAACTTTTCTTTTAAAGCTACCGGTTTATTTCATACATACTCAAACATAAATAAATATATTTCTGAAACACGCGCACAGCGTTCTGTATAGTATTAACCGATACCTAATGGTAAAAGTAAATAAGTAACAGGTAGGAGAACCCGTTTCCGTCTGCATTTTTGATCAGGATCACAATATCAGTCGATCTGGCCAACTCCTTCCTTATAACGTCAATATCTAGGGCATCTGACGCAGCGCACGTGTGTACGTGTATGATGACGTACATATGTATGTATGTAGGTCCATTAACGAAAAAGATTCTTCGTACAATTTAAATATAAAATTACAATTTTTAAATTATCGTGTATCGTTATCGTTATTATATATATCGAATTTTAGGAAAAATTATGTTATTTTAAAATAATGAATAAAATTATTTATGTATTTATCTTAACTTAACACTAGGAGCATTAGCAGCTAATGCATTCCGCTTTCTACGGATTTTCTGCGGTGACAGTGGTTTATACAGAGTGAAAGGATAATATAGTTTTATATTTTATAAATTAAACAAAAAGGTCTTAATTTGTTGTTGCTATCGTTCGTTGGGTTAGCAAGTACGGTTATTGTGTTGATTGATTGAAGGGCAACTGTTTTATGAAAAGAAAGGGAGGGACAGTTAACTATTTTTTGCAGAAAGGGCATATGTTGGGAGGGATCTGTTTATGTAGTGGTCATTGGTAGGGTAGGTTTGTCCAAACCTGAGCCGGCTCATAAGGATATGTGTTGTGTGTGTTGTAGGAGGAGTTTGGCTTGGTAGCTTGAAGGATGAGCTTGTACATGGAAGTTATGTTGTTATGCAGTTCTCTTTGTTTGGTATCGACGTATTTCATATGTGGCGAGAAATGTCTGTGCGCATCTTTAGCTGTTTTGTCGGCGTATTCGTTGCATAAAGCCAGTACGAAAATTGTAGGCGATTAGAAATAGAATGACTGAGATTGGGGAACCTTGTTTAATGTCGTTTTTGAGGGGAGTGCTGTTGGATAATTTGGTAGCGTTTAGTGATATTGTAAAGAGGTGGCCCTTCAGAGAGAGGGATCTTGTTTCGGTCTACGTATAATAGAACAGATTTTCTCCTTACAAATCCGAGCTGGTGGTTATGAATAAGTTTGTTGGTCAAAACAAACCACCACTACCGTTTACCTACATATAAGTTTATCTAGAACTTTATCCAGGTATGAGTTCAGGGATTTGGGTCTGCATGATTTGGCTTCTAGTATCGGTTTTGGTGGCTTTAATATAGGAAGGACTAGGCTAACTTTGTAGGCTTGAGTTATGTGGGAATGCGTTGCGTTGGCCTTCTTTAACTCTTTCTTTCTTTCTTTCTTAACTATTTCTTTTAAGTATCTTCCATTTATTGTTTTTCCATGTTTTTAATAAAAACAAGAGAGAACGCTATAGTCGAGTTCCCCGACTATCTGATACCCGTTACTCAGCTGGTGGAAGTGCGAAGGAGAGTCTTAAACACTGACAGTTTTTGGCAATTTGTGGGCGTTAGGGTGGGCGTGGCAAAAAGTTTTTTTGCAAATCGATAGAAATTTACAAGACTAATACAAAAATGAAAAAATATCAAAACATTTTTTAAAAGTGTGGGCGTGGCAGCTTTGGGCGGTTTGTGGGCGTTAGAGTGGCCGTGGCAAAAAATTTTTTGGCAAATCGATAGAAATTTAGAAGACCAATACAAAAATTAAAAAATATTAAAACATTTTTCAAAAGTGTGGGCGTGGCAGTTTTGGGCGGTTTGTGGGCGTTAGGGTGGGCGTGGCAACATGAATCGACAAACTTGCGCTGCTTCTATGTCTTGGGAGTCTGTATGCTTAATCTCAACTTTCTAGCTTTTGTAGTTCCTGAGATCTCGACGTTCATACGGACAGACAGACGGACAGACGGACGGACGGACAGACGGACGGATAGACGGACATGGCCAGATCGACTTGGCTATAGATCCTGATCAAGAATATATATACTTTATATGGTCGGAAACGCTTCCTTCTGCCTGTTACATACTTTTCAACGAATCTAGTATAACCTTTTACTCTACGAGTAACGGGTATAAAAAGTTCCTGGTTCCTGGTTACTGTTACAGAGTTGGGTATTGAGATTTGAAATATAAGATTTTATTGCTAAAGAGTTCAGTGTTTGTTTTTTAAGGTTAAAAGAAGGTTTGGCAATGAAACTTGGTGAGGAAGGGCGAGGGAACATTTAAATAAGGATTGGAAAGTGGTCGCTACCATTAAGGTAGTCGATCATATTCCATTTAGTTTCGGAAGCTAGTTCGGCAGATACAAGCGAAAGGTCTATATGCGTGAACGTGTTGTGGGTTGAGTATTGGGGAGGAGATTTGTCGTTTAGGAGAATAAATCTGAAAGATCTATAAATGTTTGGCTTTTGAGTTGGCTCTGGGGAAAGCCCAGTGATGATGCCAGCTTGGATGGGTGAATTATTTCGATGGGTATGGGTATTATTATTTTGCAGGTTCTTAAGGCAAAATTGATATATAGAATAACGTTAGTTTTTGAATTATTCGAAATACCGTTTCGAAATCATGGTTTAGTTGGTCTTGCCTGTGGGAGAAAGATTTGTGCACTAAAATGGATGTGTCACCGAATGCATTCGAACAGAAACTGCAGTCCATTTTAAAGTTTATGGGGATATGAAGGGATAAGGTATGGGATGTGTGGGTTTCCTGAAGGGCATTCATGTATGGTCTAAACTATTTAATTTGTAATATATTTATCATTAAAATAGTTAAGTGGGGGTATAAATTGGTTGGTAAGATTAGTAAATTTCCATGTCGCAACAGGCGCTAGACGCGTCCCCTGGATTGGTTTGTTTGTTTTAGATTGCTAATGGCGAATTTTATTACCTGCTTTGTGCGATGCAATTATGCGTTTAGATGTATTGATGGGGATGCACGGGGTTTGGGGATTGTTTTTGATTAGTTAAAGGTAAGCTTATACTTTTTAGTTTACTATTTTTTGAAGAAGTTAGATCTGCGTATGATGATGGAGTCCTGGAGGGAGGAGATTCTTGTTGTTCTTTGGGTTTGTTGAGATGCTGAGGTTCTGCGTTTCGGATTAGGTCAGTGCTTTGGCTGATTTGTGGTTTTTGGTTACTGATGCAAATGGGAGCGGAGTGGTTTTAGTGTTACGAGTCCTAAGAATTGTAAGGGCAGTTTGGTTTTAGCATTTGTTAGGGATCTTCACTACAATTGGTACATTGTGGGTCCGCAGTTGTAGCAAGTTTAGTTGTTTTTACAAGTTTTGTACAAATGGCCCAATTGGAAGCAGTTATTGCATCTAGTTAATTAAGGAATGTACTCGCGGATTGAGGTTCTTTGATAGCCAATCATTACATATGGTGTACGTGAGAGTTGAATGTCAATATAATAAGACCAGTGCATTGCATAAAACTGAAACAAAAGTACAGTATAATTTTTAAAAAAGCGTACTTTATGCCTTTATTGCTAATAACTCAAGAAAGAGAAGTTTCATATGATAAAAGTTCTGTAATCTAAAGGGCAAAGGGCGAATCATCATCGTTAAAGCCATTAAAAAATCGAAAAAAATAAAAAACATTCTCTTTACTTTTGTACAAATTTTACAACTTATACAAATCTTAAAAGTAACGGTTAAGGTAACCGGTGTTTGATATAATATGTTGTTGCAGCCAAACATTAAATTACGAAGCCTATGGCAGTACTTTTAGAATTTCTAGTCATTTATATAGTTTTATATTTAAGGTGGTTTACAAATAAAATATTTAAAGAGCTTTTTAAAATCTTCGGACGCGACCATCTTAAGCTGTACATATCACAATAACTCGTCTTTTGGCCCAAAGGTTCATTATCCACTATGATTATAATGTCTCCAAGAGACAGTGGTGGTCGTTTAAAAAATTATTTGGACCGTGATCATTTGCGTGTATTCTTACCGACCCCTTCCAAAACTGGTCTGCTAATTCGTTAATCTGACACTAGCGTTCGAATCACATGTAACCAGTAGTCGTAGCCATCTTCAGATCCAAGCAGTAGGCGCCTTGAGGGATACAAAGGTTAAATAAAAGGAGTTTATTATTATGTATGTAGTCTGCACTCATTAAGGGGAACTACCTTTAGAGGCCGATAAAGAGTGATCTCGGAGATAATCAAATAAAATTTGTTTTTCAAAGGTGAAACTTGGTTTTCAACAAATTTTACAAGGGTCTTGTAAGTCATATCGTCGCTGATAAATTTCGAAAACATTTTAGTTCATCGACGACAAAAAACCCTCCAGAGCAAGAAAATGTTTGGTTTGTTGAGACTAAAATCGGTTTCAGGCTTAAATTGTAAATAATATATGGATTTATAAAGAACGGTCTTCATTGACCTACAAAGCGACTGCAAAAAAGATATTTTTTCCCATTCTCTAAAGGTGGGATTCCTCCTTGATTACAAGCTGTTAAATCATACAAATTAATTACATACGGATGTTCGAATTTTTGATAATCCCAAAAATAATAAAATTACAACTACTTCATCTTATCTTCTTCCAAATGTAAAAGCTTTAGTGTTTCATTTTTAGCTACCAGAGACGATATATATTCATTCAATTCGGGTAGTCATAATGACCAAACAATGTGGCGAGACGTTTCTAAGAAAAGGAAAAGGTTTTAATATCTTTTGAAAAATTATATATTTATATATTTATTTTAAGTATGAGTAAAAATAAACATATGAGGTTAATAGGGTTAGTCTAATGACTAAAAATATACATATGCGGTTAAAATTTGTTTTCTTTACTTTATTTATATTTAATTATCTATATTAAAGGTTAGTCCCGCAAAAACTTAAATTACATTTACTCAGAAATCGATTTTATATATAATAACATATATAACAGACTCCGTTCAGTAGTTTAAAACCATAGTCGGGTGGTTAAATGCGGTTATTATTTTTATTGGTATTAAAACTGGATGCCTAAACGAAATCGGTAAAACTAATTTAAGATCCACAAAAAT
The DNA here is from genome assembly GCF_016746365.2 of Drosophila yakuba. NCBI lineage: Eukaryota > Metazoa > Arthropoda > Insecta > Diptera > Drosophilidae > Drosophila > Drosophila yakuba. Next base: position 23,027,129 of record NC_052527.2, on the reverse strand, counting down.
AAAGTGAGTTCCGCAAAAAACGTTTAAAAAATCTGAGGCTGGTTATAGCTAATCTTCCAAAACAGCCACGCGGTTAAAGAATAGGACATATGTAGATAAATTTCAATAGATCGAACAGTTTCGAAAGCCAAAGGGCGTGCTAACAAGACCTGTTGGAAATGTTGACTGAATTTGGTGATTCTGGAGTTGGGAAAGCGTTGCGAAAAGCCTTATTGGAACCTGTACAATGTGCGTTCAAAAAGTTACGTGACTTTTAAAATTTCGCGGGCAATGTACTTTCAATTATAGATTTTTATGTTTTGTTATGTTGATACACTCTTCCCGAACATCTGTGACAAGAATCAAGTGAATGGCCTTTTTGGTGAGAGAGGCGTTAACGTTATAAGTGTTTTGCGTGCTCGTCAATTTTTTAGAATCAAAAAATATGGATCAAAGGATTTGCATAAAATTTTGTGTAATAGCGCCGAGCACTTATAACCTTTACGCCAAAAGCTAGAATTCTTTTCTATCAATTAGATTGTAATCTACCAACTGTTCCTATGACGGTCGATTTTGATTTAACTACAGACATGGCTATATCGACTCTTTATACTGAAAACTTCTGACTTTGCATCTGCTGCAAGGAAATAGAACACAATTGGAACACAATAAATAAAGCCGAAAATATTTGTATGAGAACGAAACTTTTGTGTTTCTTGCCGTGAAACACAATACATTCCCTATTTAGCGCATATTCACATTGAGCCCAGTTTGAACTAGGTATTTTTACTTAGTCAAACGATTTCATTTACTTTTATTAATTTTAAGATCAATTTGAAAAAAATAGTTTAAAGCACATAAACAAAGAAAGTCCCACAAGGGTTCTAGGATCTGTGTTTAGAGATATTTTTTCACTTAATTTTCTTTTAAAATTCTAATGAAAGTGTTATCGGGAGGAGTCTTGTTTCTATTGGCCTCAAATTGAGGTGCCGAAATTGTAGAGATACCATAAATTGATTTTTTCAGTCATTTATATATCGAAAAATAACATTACGGGATAAAATACTTCACATTCAGGTTATATTTATATCTCTATCTTATTTGTTTCCGCTTTTGCCCTAAAAATTCAAAGTTAATTGTAGATTGTTTATAATCCTATAATCCACATGCTAAAATTTAGAGACATAGACGACTTCGGATCTGTATCTTTGAATTTGTAATATTGACGTAAAACTTTTTTTGTCTGTGAAATTTTAGTATTAATAAAAAAAAAAAAGATAATCACTTAGTTAGATAACTTTCTAGATTAGCGAGAACGAAGGTTTTGTATTAATAACAATTTTAGTATTTAACGAAAATTGTATCGTGTATTTCGCCCAAAGAAAATCTTTTATGATTGATGCCATAAACACCCTGTTTTGTTGGCTTGCTTCAGTAATACTGCTTGTAAGCCTATATATATTGTGATCGGACAACCCGTGTGTTATCTTAAATAGCAAATTTTTGTATTTAAGTTGGAAAATAGTTGGTTTTTTGCGTTTATATTTTAAATAATTTCTACATATTTTTGTGCATAATGAACATCACTATTTTACAACTAAGCAAGAAAAGAAATTAACTTCACTCGGTGACGCCATTTTGTAAAACTTTTTATACACTCCTTATAAATGGAATTTGGTAAAAAAAGGTAAATTTTTTTGAAGTCTATTGCCAATTTAAGTAGTAAATATTGAATATATTTTGTATGTGTTTTGCTAAATGTTTAAAATATGTACAAAATGTTTTAAAGTATTAACCAAGTTTGTCTGCATTATTGTTTAAAGGTAATGTAAAGTACATGGAATGTAGAAGTGTCTTTAACTGCGAATGCACATATGCATATACATGTCTATTTATGTATGTATATGTACATTTTTATGTTTATATATGTTCGTATGCACACTCTTTTATGTGTATACATAACGTGTTTCATATCAAGGTAACACAAAATCGTTATTTTTATTTCTTTAAAGGTATAAGGGTGGTCGGACACCTTCTATTAGGTCCAGTGAAAGGCGTCGTCCTCAAAGTGTTTCATCAATATCCACACTATCCCCGAGAGTTGTTTTGTCAAGATTGGAACCGAGGGAGTTTGAACGTCTTCGACTATCCTACAAAGTTGCAATCGACCAAAGAAGATCCAGAAGCTGCCGTGGCATGAACATGGGTCAAAAAATTAGTGGCGGAGTCAAAACAGTTAGTCGTAATGATTCACAGTCTACATTCAAACCAATAATACCAAGAGAGTTACAAGCTGATTTCGTTAAACCTGCGCGAATCGATATTTTACTTGATATGCCGCCAGCATCTCGAGATCTTCAATTAAGGCATTCATGGAACTCCGAAGATCGGTCTTTAAACATTTTTGTAAAAGAGGACGACAAGTTGACATTTCATAGGCACCCAGTGGCTCAAAGTACTGATTGCATTCGCGGAAAAGTCGGACTTACAAAGGGATTGCACATTTGGGAAATTTATTGGCCAACAAGGCAAAGAGGAACACACGCTGTTGTTGGCGTATGCACTGCAGATGCACCATTACATTCAGTTGGATACCAAAGTTTAGTCGGATCAACTGAACAAAGTTGGGGCTGGGACTTAGGAAGAAATAAATTATACCATGACTCAAAAAACTGCGCTGGAGTCACATATCCAGCCATTCTTAAAAACGACGAAGCTTTTTTAGTTCCAGATAAGTTCTTAGTAGCGTTAGATATGGACGAAGGAACACTAAGCTTCATTGTTGATCAGCAGTATCTCGGTATTGCGTTTAGAGGACTGCGAGGAAAAAAACTATATCCAGTTGTTTCGGCGGTTTGGGGACACTGTGAAATAACAATGCGTTATATTGGTGGATTAGATCGTGAGTACATTTGAAATATTTTATTTAATTTAAATATGACGATACTAGGTTCGTTGAAAAGTATGTGACAGGTAGAAGAAAGCGTTTCCGACCCCATAAAGTATATGCATTCTTTATCAGGGTCACTAGCCAAAACGATCTGGCCGTGTCTATCTTTGTGTCTGTCAGTTTGGGTGAATGCTGTGGTATCGGGACGAGATAAAAAGTTGAGATTAGGTATGGCGATTCTAGTTAGGCCTATATATGTGCAAGTTTCCATGCCCATATATATATATATATATATATTTGTGTATACTTTTATATATATATAGTCAAAATAATGATAGTGCCCACAGACTTTTCAAACAACAAAACAATAAACATCTTTTGCAACGTTTTACATTTTTTTTTTTTATCAATGAAACTTAACATACAGCTTTGTTCATTGAAATATCAGTGCTTATGATCTAATTAAACTATGACTTACACTTTTAATGGAAAAATTTTCTTTATAATATCATTAGGTATTTTCAAACAACTCAACAAATGTTTCCCTCTTTTTTCTTCAATAGTTTTGAAAATATGGACAAAAACAACAAAAAAGACCCACTAAAATAGCAGTGTTATAAAAAAATATCAACAAAATTCTACCTGACTTAGACATAACATTGTTTTTCTTACTAATATTTTGATTGGGGTCTAATATTTTGTTGTATAGCCTATGTTGCTGGCATTGTGTCCACCAAGTCCCTGCATCGTTGGGGGGAAATCTAAACTCATGCATCCTGCACAACTTGCCAAAGGTCAGTATTAGAGCTCGGGGAGTTCTTCAACACATAATGTTTAATGTCGCCCCACAGGTTTTCGATCGGTTTTAGATTGGGAGATCGTGTTTATTAGGTTTATTAGGCCAGTTTAATTGGGTTTTGGCGAAATCTTACCTCTGCCTTTGACTATGTGGGGACACTTAAATTTTCATTCTGTAGTCGTCGTCGAAGGATTAACCTTGCTCAAACGCACTTTGTGTCGATCCTCTGTATCTTAGGTTTATGGCACCACAATTTACGGGCTTCAAATCATATTTAATGGCATTAGATCCTTTCTAAGCTTATTTTTTTTTAATTGATTGTCCTTTTAAATATACTAATCAACTTAACCAAACTCACTTTTTGCAAAATATTGATCATTTCGAGACTTTTCGTTGGACAAACCCAGACATTTTTATTCTAATGATCAGCTTAAAAATTGTGAATTTGCTCAACAATATAAAGATATAAATAAGCATAACTTGAAAAACTAACGGGACTTTCTTTTTTTTCTACCTATACAGCCCATTTTACAAAAATTAGTAAAAAAAAAAAGTTGCTCACGAAAAGGGATAGTTTCTCATCCACTGTTATTTTAATGAACACAAAAAACATAAGGTTAATTCATTTGATTTCTCAGAAAAAAAAACAAGAAAGAACGCTATAGTCGAGTTTCCCGACTATCTGATACCCTGACAGTTTTTGGCGGTTTGTGAGTGTTAGAGTGGGCGTGGCAAAAAGTTTTTTTGCAAATCGTCAGAAATTTACAAGACTAATAGAAAAATGAAAACATATCAAAACATTTTTCAAAAGTGTGGGCGTGGCAGTTTTGGGCGGTTTGTGGGCGTTAGAGTGGGCGTGGTAAAATGAATCGACAAACATGCGCTGCTTCCATGTCTTGGGAGTCTATGCTTAATCTCAACTTTCTAGCTTTTGTAGTTACTGAGATCTCGACGTTCATACGGACAGACACTGACACCACTTAATGACATCGACTGGATTAGTCGCAAAGCACTAGTTGGCAAGTTTACTGAAATGAAAAATGACTTTGGAAAATGCATAAGACTTTTCAGAAAGAAATAATAGTAGTGCATTTTTTTAAACAGCATCACAGCCAAATTAAATCTATGTAATAGCCCTATATTTAATGTTTATTTTAGTATTTTGTTGAATAGCCTTTTTTTCCGATAAAAGACGCACAGCGCTTATGCATGGAATCAACTAAATTCTGCCATCCTTGCACAGGAATAGAGTCCCATAACCTTTGTACAGCTTCCCAGAGTTCAAAGCTATTACTCGGTTTCGTTTCTGAGAGTGATCTCTTTACGTCACACCACAAATTCTTACTTGGATTGAGATCGGGTGACTCTGCGGGCCACTCCATGACATCGCATTGTTTGACTGCGAAAAGAGAACCGAAAATAACTTAACGTTCTGAGAGAGCAGAGAATTACCGTCACTTGTGTGAAAAAATTATTTGAATATGCTAGGGCATAGTGGAAATAATGAGAAAAAACTTGTTGCTTCACCGGCACTACTATTATTTTGACCGCAAGTGTACATACATGAATATGTGTAAGCATGCATATACATATGTACATATACATACATATATAAGTAGGTTTAGATACACCCTACAGTACCAGTCCCAAAGGAATCCTAGGGTGTCTCTAGGAATCCCGAGGATTTTTCCATACAAATCAGCAAGGAATTTCCATACAACAGGCGTTTGTGACGAGGAATCACAAGTTCCCGAGTAAATTCCTGGGTAATATCGAAAAATAAGCAAGGGTTTTCTCGTGGAATACAAGATGAATTCCTAGGGAATCCCGTTAGTATTCCTCGGGAATCCCTTTAGTATTCCTCGGGAATCCCTTTAGTATTCCTTGTGAATTTCCCGGGAGTTCCTTTATAATGCTCCTCTTCAATCCCTCGGGAAAATACCTGTAAATCCAGAAAAATATTCCAAAAAACATAAAAAATGGAATTAAATGTTAAATAACATTTTTATTTTTTCTTTTATTACATTAATCTTTTTTGTTTGCATTGTTTTCTACACATGCCAGTGCTTTGGTCCAAGGCTTTCTCCGCTGGCTGCTGACTTCTAATGTGCTCATGCTATCTGTACAGAAAAATATTTTAATAATATATATTAATATCATGTAGTTTGGAATTTAGTTTATCAATGCGAAACACTACTTACCGGTTTTATACATATATTTGTCGGAGCGCTAAAAGTTATTTTATGATTGTGTAGCGAGTCCCTTGATAGCTTTTTCAATTGTTCTTCCACTGCTTGTGTGTTCCTTCTTAACTTTTTCCTTAGAGAAGAACCACCACGCTAAACCAGGGCCACACTCGATCTTTTTGTATGTCAAGATCTCACAACCAAATACAAACCGTCCTATCGATTAGTATCGTAAGCAAGTTGTGTCGATAAGGCGCTCATTTCAAAATAACATTTCCTTCTCCGATACGGCCATTATGATAAATTACACGCCCTCGTGTATGAGCTACGTCCTGCCATAAATCAGAGATTCACACACTGCATTCAGACTTCAGTTCTAATTTTAATGTGACAATCAACTTAGTCTTAGTCTTAGTCATTAACATCGTTGTTTTCCTTTAACATAATCTTTAGTTTACATTAACCAACGTTATACTTCATCACTTGTTCTAATACTTCAAGTTCTTAACTATTTCGTTATACATCTTTCTCCTTAAATCCTTCGTTAAAGATCTTTTTTTTTTAATTTTTCATATTTCAAATCAAAGTATTCCTTAACTTTTCATAATACAACTCAAATCTTTCTTTTAATAATTCTTTAAATTTTTCTCTCCATAGTTCAACTAATTTAAATTCAATTCAATTCATTCGTTTCATTTCTTACTTAATTTCTCTCTTCTTTTATTTCAACTTTTAATCATTCTCTTTTTTTTTTTATTTTCTTTCCAAACAATAACATCATTATAATACCACTCTAGGGTCAGGTACCGCCACGTAGCCATCGACAACTGTGTATTTCCATACACCTTCCGCCATTCTACTCTCTATTTCAACATCTCCATTCACTTTCTCTTTCATCAACTTCCATACCGTCTCTTTCAACGGCTTCACTACTGTCTCTTTCAACAGCTTCCATACCGTCTCTTTCAACGGCTTCACTACTGTCTCTTTCAACAGCTTACATACCGTCTCTTTCAACGGCTTCACTACTGTCTCTTTCAACAGCTTCCATACCGTCTCTTTCAACGGTTTCACTACTGTCTCTTTCAACAGCTTCCTCTGACAGGCTAACATCGATCTCCAGCTCGCTTGGCACCTGCCCATTTGGAAATCTTCTCAATCTTTCATGCGCATACTTATAACGTCTATTACCCTTCATACTCTTTAAGGTATATCTGTCATTATCCAATACTTCTGTAATCTCAAATGGACCTCTATATTTAGCATCTAATTTAGTCTGGTTTCTCTCACTATTATTAAGCAACACAAAATCTCCAACACTAAATTTTACTACCTTAGCTCTGCCTTTTTCAAACCTTTCCTTCTCATACTTTGCCGATCTTTCTATATTTTCTAAAGCTTGAGTTCTTATCTTGGTCAGATCTATTTCTGTTTCTGGATCATGAATTGGAACAAGACCTAAAGGACGAGCAACCTTTCCCATTAATAATTCTAACGGGCTCGCTTTTGTTATCTTATTAGCAGTACAATTAATAGCTAACTGCACGTTTGTTTCAACAGCTGTCAATAAATTTTTTAAGGTACTCATAACGGCTTGCTCCTGTTGCTATCAAATGTAGTTTTATGTTTTGGGAAGAGCAAAATTCAACAAACTTGGCACCTGTGAAACTTCTTCCCTGATCAGCCACAATACGAATAGGGACTCCAAACAAAGAAATTGATGATTTCAACGCCATTACACAACTTTCTGCACTTAATGTGAAAGTGTGGTAAAGATAAACGTACTTGGTAAATGCATCGATCTGTACAATTACATATTCCTTACGATCGCTTTTACCACTAAGCTTGCCTGTTATGTCTATGTGGATAGTATGCCATGGAACGTTTATTTTGGGAATAGGATTTAATTCCATTTGTACTTTCCCAGAGGATGATTTGGAAACTCTGCACGTTATGCAATTTTCAACAAATCTTCGAACATATTTGGCCATGCCCTCAAACCAATAGTAATCGTATACCTTGTCGAGTGTTTTCTCCCAGCCCAGATGCATCATGGATTCATGTACTTGGTTAATAACCGACCATCTAAATCCGCGAGGCACTACTGGCAAACACAGCGTCTTGCCATTTCTTTGTATCACTCTATACAAAACTCCACCTCTCAAATCATATGTCTTAGACAGCTCGAATGGTAATTCATCATCGTTCAACTTGGTAATGATTTCTACAATATCTTGATCTTTTTGTTGCTCTGCACGAATCCAATCCTCAGATACTTCAGTTAATTCGATTCGCTTCTCAACGATCTTTGCATATTCAGGGGAATTTTCCGGAGGAAGTGGATTTCTGGAAAAGATCTCAGCATGGGCCATACGCTTGCCTTCCCTATACTGTATATCAAAATCGAAGGACTGCAAATAAGCCCACCAGCGATAGACTCTAGGCAACAACTCAATCTTATTTCGTGATGATTTTAACGAATTACAGTCAGTGAATATTACAAACTTTCTGCCATGTAAGTATTGCCGAAAATGCTTAACAGCATTAACCACGGCAAGTGTTTCCAACTCATATGAGGTATATTTGGATTCACATACACTTGTTGTCTTGATATAATATTCCACTACATACGGTTTATTTTCTATTCTGTGTAAGAGTATAGCACCATATCCGATTGCACTGGCATCGGTATGCAATTCGATTGGATACTGCGGGTCAAAGATAATTAAGACAGGTTTATTTGTAAGAATGTGAATAATTTTTCTTCGAATTGCCTCGTGTTCTGTACTCCACTCAAACTTATTTTTCTCTGAGGTGAGAAAATATAAAGGCTTCATTAGCTGAGAAATTCCGGGAACAAACTGTCGAAAGTACGAGGCTAGCCCAATAAACTGTCTCAATGTTGTTACAGACCTCGGAGGGGGCAAAGCATTCAGAGATTCTACCTTGCGATTATTTGGGCTAATCTCCCCTGCTCGTACTTCAAATCCTAAATATTAGACAGAAGTCCGTAAAAAGAAACATTTTTCAACATTAAATGAGAATCCAGACTTTGATAAAATATCCAAAACAATTTTTAGTCTTTCAAGTGCCAATTCCTTGGTTGGAGCTACAATCATTATGTCGTCCATATACACAATGACATACGAATAGGCGAGATCACCCAAGGCCTTTATGACTGCTCTTTGAAAAACTGACGGTGCATTCTTGAGTCCGAATGGCATCGACAGGAACTCGTACTGTCCATCAGGGGTGACGAATGTCGTATATTCGACAGAGTTCGGATGCATAGGAACTTGGTAATATCCACTTGCCATGTCTAAGCAGGTGAAAAACTTTGCACCGCGCAGCCTGGCTATCTGATCAGATATTAAAGGCAAGGGAAACTTGTCGGCAACTGTATTGGAATTCAATTCTCTATAATCCACGCAAAGTCTGGCTGATCCATTCTTCTTCTTCACCAATAGAACAGGGCTCGCAAAAGGGGAGCTACTCGGTCTGATAACCTTGCAATCTAACAATTCTTGAACTTTTTGTCGAACTATATCTCTCTCGCTGGGACTCAATCTATATGGTCTTCTCTGTACCGTTTTGGTCTGATCAATCAATCGAATTTGCATTTCACCAGAATTGACGCGAGTCTGAGACGTACCCTGTATAAAACAATCTGAGTAGGAGTTTAACAATGTTATTATTTCGTTTTTGTTTTCTCCATTTACATTGCTTTCTTTTATATCAAATGAGTTGTCTATGAATTTAGAGCACGTTTTAACAATTTTTGTTTCATCGTTAATTATTTCAACCCCTTTACAAGATACTACTGCAGCATATCCCTGAGCCAACACTTCTCGTCCCAGTACAATATTATTTGACATACAGTCATCAGGTACAACATGAAATGTTACATTTAAACTATTTCCATTAATAAGAATATTGTTATCAATCTGCATTGTACTACAAACATTTGCATTTCCGATACCTTTTAAGCTAACTACGTTATTTACTTTTCTACCGCTTAGCTTCTCTGCAAAACTCTCTTTAACCAAAGAGCACTCTGCTCCAGAATCGAAAAAGATTGGAAAGTCCTCACCTCGTAACAGCATACTTGTCTTCGGTTCATCCACCACGCACAGCTCAGCTCTCTTTTCGTTCCGCAATCCAGCTCCACCGCCTGTCATATTTTTAGGGCATTGTGAGGCTATATGACCTTGCTCTCGGCAACGATAGCTAGTTATATTGTCTTTAAAATGCTGCTGAAATGGTTGGCTTCCTCGTTGATCCTGTCTCGACATGCCGGCGCTCTGCTTCTTGTTTCGGCAATTAATCATTTGGTGCCCCATCTTTCCGCAAAGATGACACTTCAGCTTTTTTCATGAAAGTTTCCCAAAAGTTGGAACTCCCGGTTTTTGATAACCTGTAATTTCAGTTCTGCTTTGATTAATGTCGAGAGACTACATCATTAATCTGTCATTAGACAATTCTGAGTGTTGATTGGATATATTAGAAAAGAAAGAAATATATTTGTTATTTATCCCTTTTCATTACTTTCTTTATATACCCAAAGTGATTTCGGAGGTTGTAAATGCATCGCGTGATGACTTCAGTTTTAATATGGATTTTGTAAGACTTTGCGTTCAGTGGATGTCGAAACAATTTTTCGTTCATATCGCCTTAGCTCTGCAGAATAATCATAGATGTGAGCGCTTTCACTTTAACGTGCAGTTTTTAGCCACCTTTGCAATCCTGATTTGTGTATTCCTTACAACTTGGAAAAGTGCGACCGCAAGATATTTAAGTTTTTTTACGGTTTCCAGGTTCCCTTCATCCAGCAGTCAGTGTTCGTTTTCCGCCGGACGACTTCTTATGAGGGATTCTAGCATAAATCCCAAGTTTTTGACAGATATGTACTTTTCCATATGGTGTTGCTTTACAACATTTTAATCGAATACTGCTTTAAAGTCCACATGTATATCGGCTTCTGTATGACTGGCTGTAGCAGCGAAAAAAATTATGTACTCCCGCCTAAAAGCAGGTAAAAATTCACTCAGAATTAGGTATTTCATCCTAATCAATTAGGCGTAAGCACTATTAAGGGGAAAATCTTCGAAATAGCCTTCGGGATTGACACGATCGTCCTCTGCAGTGGCGGGGTATAGCTTTTTTTTTTTATTAAAATAATTATTGTTTTTCTAAAGCTTAGTGTGTTTAAGGAGGTCGTCTACCCTGGCGCTCAACTTTTTGAAGTTCTAAAATTTTCGAAATTCCATATCTTCAAAACTGGACATGGTCAAAAAAAAGTAATTGGTGGTCAAACATGGTCAAACGATTCCACCTTTCAAATTTCAAAAATTCGATTTTTGCGGACCCAGCTTCTTTGAGCTGTTTGCTCGTCGTTGAATAGACCACTTCCCGTGCAACGAGGTCAAACGGTCGTAACAATATTTTAGCTTGAGAACCTTGAAAAATTTTTTTTTAAACTGAATTTTGACGACCGTTTTGAAAAAAAATACTTTTGGGAAAACGCGTTTAAAGATAAACGATAAAATTACACGATGGCAAAACTGACAATTTAGTCAAACTTACGAATTATCTATTCCAGCACCATACAACTCCTTACTCTTCATTTTTGGCGTTCCAGATCAGCTACTTTCATCTTTTTACGAATAATTCTCGCATTTTTCACCACGTCGCTGATCCTGCGCTCCGAGCGCTGTATGCGTTCCTCGTCCAGTCTCGCTCCACTTGCTTTAGCTTGCGGCCCCAAAGTGATTTCCAAAACATCCATTGTTTTCAGAATGCCCGAAAATCCTTCGTTGTAAATAATGACAGCGAGATGAGTTGCGATTTCGACTACATCTTTCCCCGAATGTAGGTGTTTTGGAGCCAATATCCAGATTCAGCTGTTCAACGATTTATTGTTGTTTTGGGTGTATGCACCCAAGCAGCGCTCCAACAATGAATTTGCCGACAAATCCGTGTAAATTGGCTTTATCAGTTTCACGATCAAGGGATCGATGGGTACTCTCTTGTGAGTGCAATCGGCCACGGTCCCTGCCGCTTTCGCCTGACGCCACTTGCACCAACTGTTCTCGCCAGGGAGACACTTCTTGTGTTGCGGTTTTTTGTCTGAGGAGCAACAATGTTCCAAAGATGCCCCAATTTCTGTTTTCATTTTATCGACAGAATCAAAATTTCTGCGTATTGAAAGGCCATAGAATTTGGTTAATTCACCAATCAGTTTATTAGTCAGTTTGCCTTTGCCATTCCCCCCAACGCCATTGTTTGCTTTTTTCAAATTTCTAAGTCTCGTCCCCATTCTTTCTTCGACATGACCAAAGCATTCATTTTTCTCAACAATTACTTCATCGTTGTATGGGTTCGAATAAAGAATCCCATTAAAAGTTTTACTATCTCCGCCAACATAACAAGCGTATTTTACCCCATGCCTCGCGACTGATCGTTGAAACATTTCCATTTTTCCCGCGCTTCCACAGTGATTAATTGAGCTATTCTCTTTATGTTGTTCGTACCATGATTCATACTCTTAAATATTTTCTTTCCCGCAACTTTGACACTTTAACTACTCTCAACTACAGTATCGATTGCCACTGTAGATTCCGATCAAAGTAGAAACGCGAAACATCGAAGAGAAACCTCTCTTTTTCAATGTACCGTCCCCCGAAACAGTCAAACGATCAATTGGTTTACCGTGTTCTACATTGAATTGTTATACCCGTTACTCGTAGAGTAAAAGGGTATACTTCGTTGAAAAGTATTTAACAGGCAGAAGGAAGCGTATCCGACCATATAAAGTATATATATTCATGATCAGGATCAATAGCCAGCCGAGTCGATATGACCATGTCCGTTTGTCCATCTGTCTGTCCGTCCGTATGAACGCTGAGATCTCAGGAACTACAAAAGTTAGAAAGCATACAGACTCCAGAGACATAGACACAGCGCAAGTTTGTCGATTCATGTTGCCACTCCCACAAACCACCCAAAACTGTCATGCCCACAATTTTGAAAAATGTTTCATATTTTTTCATTTTTGTATTAGTCTTGTAAATTTCTATCGATTTGCCAAAAAACTTTCTGCCACGCCCACTCAAACACATACAAACCGCCAAAAATTTTCAGTGTTTAAGGATCTCTTTCTCCCTTCCACTAACTGAGTAACTAACAGATAGTCGGGGAACTCGACTATAGCGTTCTCTGTTGTTTTCTTTATCTACAGCTATGTCCAACGCGATATCATATACGGCGCTTGCGGCGGTCGCGATGTTGCTGAGGCACGCGTAATATGTATTTTTGGAAAGTCCGCCAAAAATGTCCATAAATCCGAAAAAATGTATTAATGATATCAAAACCAAGACCCTTTAAACGGAAGACAAAGACAAACCGACGATTAATCTCATTAGCGCGATTTATTGGGCATGAATGGACCTTTTTATCCTCACACAATTTACACTGCATGAGAATCGTAAACGCCAAACCTTCCTTCCCAGTCATGCAAAACTAAATTCTCCCGTGGCATTCTTTGCATATCACGTTTTCCGAAATCGACACAAAAACCGACACGAACTCCAAAATAAAATACACGAAGCCTGTCGTTATTGCAGCTTGCAGAGAGTGATTCCTCTTCAACTTCTTTACCGACGTGCTGACGTACGACGTCTCCTTCTCGGAAAAATGAGGGTTAGGTGAATTTTTTTTCGAGTATTTACCGCCCACACGATTACCGCCCCTTTTGTTTTTTTTGTCCATTTCTTTTCTTTTTTCACAACGAGCAAAACTACCGCACAAGTGACAAACACTCAGAATCATACAAAGATTACTCCCGTCATTCGGAATAATAGCCGGCCGCGACACCTGCTTCTGAGTGATGTGAACAGGCATTGCGGGCCTATGTTTGAGGCTCGATCTCTTAAGCCAGCATGCTTTCGATCAAATCTGTTACAGGTTATGTTCTTATTTATGTCTAAATTAGAAATATGCAAAAAAAATTAGTTTTTTCAAACTGCGAAGGTAGACGACCCCCTTGAGATTGCCTTGAAAGAAGTTGTTAGGCATGGGACGAAATTCAATTATATATCACCATTTATAAGTGAAGGCATATTTATTTCTTTTCCACATTAAACGATTCTTTTGCCACTTCGACCAATGTGTGTATTGTTTTCGCTTTTCCCACCTTAAAATCACCATTAGTTAAAATCATTTTTTTTCTTGCACAGACGGCCATACTATAATTGGTCTGAGTTTTTATTTTCGTTAATCTTAAAGTATACTCGTAGAGCATACTAGATCATTCATCATACTCTACGAGTATACTAGATTCTTTGAAAAGTGTGTAAGAGTCAAAAGAAAGCGTTTCCGACTATATAGAGTATATATACATATTCTTAATCAGGATCAATAGCCGAGTCGAACTGGCTATGTCCGTCTGTGCCTGTTTATCCGTATGAGCGTCGAGATCTCAGAACCTATAAAAGCGAAAGTTTGTTAACTGATGTAGCCACGCCCACTTCTGGAATATGTTTTAATATTTATACCCGTTACTCGTAGACTAAAAGGGTATACTAGATTCGTTGAAAAGTATGTAACAGGCAGAAGGAAGCGTTTCCGACCATATAAAGTATATATATTCTTGATCAGGATCAATAGCCGAGTCGATCTGGCCATGTCCGTCTGTCCGTCCGTATGAAACACAGTTTTTGGCGGTTTGTAGGCGTTATAGTGGGCGTGGCAGAAAGTTTTTTGGCAAATCGATAGAAACTTACAAGACTAATACAAAAATGAAAAAATATCAAAACATTTTTCAAAAGTGTGGGCGTAGCAGCTTTGGGCGGTTTGTGGGCGTTAGAGTGGGCGTGGCAAAAAGTGTTTTGGCAAATCGATAGAAATTTACAAGACCAATACAAAAATGAAAAAATATCAGAACATTTTTCAAAAGTGTGGGCGTGGCAGTTTTGGGCGGTTTGTGGGCGTTAGAGTGGGCGTGGCAACATGAATCGACAAACTTGCGCTGCTTCTATGTCCCTGGAGTCTGTATGCTTAATCTCAACTTTCTATCTTTTGTAGTTCCTGAGATCTCGACGTTTATAAAAAGATACATTTGCTATGTTCACGGTAGATTTACTTTGCACTGTGAAAAGTACCAAATCTTATAAGTTTAAGCATTTAGAGTTCTTAAGGTTTTCATAAAATATATATATATATATTACAAAAAAAAAACAATTTCTTACTTGTATCTTTTAAGCCGAACCTTTGCCTTTAATGGATCTTTGTCGAAGAACAATTCGTCAAAAAATTGGTCGCACGAACTTGGAGGAGCGCATTCAACAGCTTCAACTTCCTTTATCAATGAAAACTTATTTATTGTATAAAAACCGTAGATAATAGTTTTGTTAAGTAGATGGAGAAGCAATTTCAATTTTGCTGCATGTGATGAAAGCAGCAAAAACAAATTGTGTTAGATTATAATAGTATTAGATCAATGTTTGTCTGTCCTCCAACAGGAAAATCATAGGTATACAATTCGTAATAATACTTTACTTTAGCTGTAAAGATATATTGAATATTAAGAAGCATTCAAATAATAGTATGTACACGGAATGACATCTCACATTTTGCAATAAATTGGAGAATCGTGTTTCTTCATGTAGCATTATTTAAAAACTATACTCACTTCGTGTTATATAAAAAAGTATATTTGTAAAAATATTAAAACCTAAAACCGCAGTTTTACTTAAAATATATTTATGTATAATTAATTGTACGATAAAAAACTACAAAAGTAATTGGTTTAATTTTTTATTAATATATTTCGGGAAAAAGCTTAAAGTATCGTAAATTTTAATTAAAATTTGTAAACTGATTTAAATTTCTAGGCAAAAGGCGTGAGGACACAGAAAATTCTGGAATTGCGCAAATTACAATTACAATGTTGCCCGCTACCTGCTGAGTAGTATTCAATAAAATTATATTAAATTGTTACATAAAAGTATGTAACGACCTTAAAATGAAAGTTGCAATATATGTTTTATTTTAGAAATTCATAAACACCAGAATTTGCTTATGCGTTGTAGATTATTTTATAGATTTACTTTCAGTTGGCATTACGGTTCGTCCATCTGAGCAGTAAATTCGTTTAAAAATGGACCGTTTTCCCACTGTATTTTCTTATTTTCTTTCTTAAATATAGAATATAGCATTGACGAAGACACGCATGGGTTAATCAACCATCGAGAAATTGGATCTGTGTCCATCTACTTTATGAAAGATTTTGTGGAATGATCAAGAAGAAGGATTTTCATAAGAGAATTTTATTTAGCGATGAAGCGCACGTCAAGCTACGTCAACAAACAAATCTGCTGGATTTGGAGTAACGCTAATCCTCAAGTGTATCTCAAAACACATCCAGATATCTGACTGGTGCGATTTATGGGCTGCTGGAATCATTGATCTATACTTCTTCAAAAACGATAATGATGTGAACGTTACAGTAATGGTGATCGGTATAGAGCCATGCTTATTGCCGAATTGAACAACCATTATGTCCAGGAACTGTGGTTCCAACAAGACGGTGCAACATGTCACACAGCTCACAATCGATTTATTGAAAAACGTGTTTGGTGACCGCCTAATTTTAGGTTTTGGACCTGTGATTTTCCTTCCAAATCTTGTGATTTAATACCTCTAGACTACTTTCTATAGGGCTATGTAAAGTCATTGCCTAAGCCTCAAAATGACACCATTCGCCGTGATATTGCCGATCTACGGCCACAAAATGTTGAAGTCATCGAAAATCGGACTACATCCGAGCCAGAGGTATCGGTCATATGCCAGAAATCATATATAAAATGTAATGTTACAAGATTTTCGTTCAGATAAGGTATTCACTATGGTGTTATTTTATATATGTATTTAGAAATTTAGTGTTGCGTAATATCCAATTTATGTGTATTCTTTTAGAAAACTAACATGCATTCTCCGTCTTTCGCGGAATATAACTAATAAGCTGCTCCATGCTGAAAGCAGATTGTACTTCTGAGTGTTGTTTTTAGCCACAAGCTTGGAATTACATATATAGGCAGTTTTGATTTTAGTCACAGCGAACTTTTCGAAATATGGCGCTGCAATTAATAAAACGCGTTGGAATCCAAGAAAGATAAAGGAAATAGGAAAAAAAAGTAATTTTGTTAGTTACATTCATAAATACATATCTTCCCAGCCAGCTAGGAGAGCTTTCTAATTGAGCAAGTCTTTTCGCTTGCAGTGCTGGACAGTGGCACAGAATATGCTCTACCGTTTCTTCCATTTTTTCGTCCCGACAGCTATGGCAGAAATCATAATACGGGGCATTTAGTCTTCTGGCATGGGTGCCTATCAACCAATGCCCTGTGATGACTCTCATGGCAGTGCTGAGGTTTGCTCTGGTCAATCTTTAAAGTTTTGACGTTCTTTTTGAGCTTGTTTTTGCCCATATTTGGCGTGTTAGCCGACAGGGTGTGGTATTTTCCCATATTGTCTGTTTGTTTCGGTTTAGGTTTTCCCTAAGTAGTAGTTTACAAGTGGCTAAAGGCATACTCATGCCCTCAATCTCTTGTATGAGTGGCGCGGTACTGCCTTCTCGAGCTAGTTCATCTGCGATGGAGTTGCCTTCTATGTCCCTGTGTCCGGGTACCCATATAAGGCTGATTACGAATTGTTATGTCATCTCGTGTAAAGATGATCGGCAATTCGATACCGTTTTCGAGTGACTTGAGATTGAGCCAATCGATTTGATAGCTGCTTGGCTGTCACTGAAAATGTTTACATGTGAGCCTTCCGGCTTTAGTGTTTTTAAGTGTTTAAGGGCCTCCCTTATTGCTGCTACTTCAGCTTGGAAGACGCTGCAATGATCGGGGTGTCTGAACGAGATGCGTAGGCCTAGCTGGGGGTCGGCCAGGTGTTCGTGAGTTCCAATCGTCCCTCTCTGGGATGATTGTGTTGAAAGGTGTTTGCATGTACTCCTTCAGTAGTAGTAGTCTGTCCTGGAGGGGACTACGAGGGTCGTTTGATAAGTCCGTGACTTTTTGTATTTGCCGCGCACCTGCTCTAAATACAACACTGCTCCTGTCAGCAGTTATCGATTAACAGCTGACTGTAAAATTTTGAGAAAGCTGCGTTTTTTGGTTTGCGTTTTATAGGCATTGAAAGCAGACGATCTCGTGAATTTTAACGAAAATGGAAAAAAGTGAATTTCGTGTGCTAATTAAGCATTATTTTTTGCGTAAAAAATCCATCACCGAAACCAAGGAAAGACTTGATAAATATTATGGGGACTCTGCACCATCAATTTCAATGGTTAAGAAATGGTTTACTGAGTTCCGTTGTGGTCGTACCAGTACAAGTGATGCCGAACGTTCAGGTCGCCCAAAAGAGGTCGTCATGCCAGAAATCGTCGACAAAATCCATGGAATGATATTGGATGATCGGAGAATGAAAGTGCGTGAGGTAGCTGAGGCTGTAGGCATCTCAACTGAACGGGTACATCACATTTTACATGAATATTTGGACATGAAAAAGCTTTCCGCGCGATGGGTGCCGCGATTGCTCACACACGACCATAAGCGCAACCGTGTGACCATTTCAAAGGAGTGTTTGGCGATGTTCAACCGTAATCCAAACGAATTTTTGCGCCGTTTCGTTACCGTAGACGAAACATGAGACCAAAGAACAATCAAGACAGTGGGTTTCTCCGGGTGAACGTGCACCAAAGAAGGCCAAGGTGGGTCTGTCGGCCAACAAGGTCATGGCCACAGTTTTTTGGGATGCACAAGGTATCATTCACATCGATTACCTTGAAAAGGGTAAAACGATCACCGGCGAATATTATTCAGAGCTTTTGGACAGATTCGATATTGATTTGAAGCAGAAACGACCGCATTTGGCGAAAAAAAAAGTGCTGTTCCATCAGGACAATGCACGGGTGCACACGTGTGTAGTCAGCATGGCAAAATTTCATAAATTGGGCTACGAACTGCTACCCCATCCAGCATATTCTCCAGATTTAGCCCCCTGTGACTATTTTTTGTTTCCAAACATGAAGAAATGGCTCGGCGGTAAGAGATTCGGGTCAAATGAAGAGGTCATCACAGAAACAAACGACTATTTTGAGGGCCTTGAGAAAACCTATTATTTGGAAGGAATAAAAAAATTGGAAAAATGCTGGACTAAATGTATAGAGCTAAAAGGAGATTATGTTGAGAAATAAAACGCTTCTTTGACGAAAAAAATATATTTTATTCAAAAAGTCACGGACTTATCAAACGACCCTCGTATTTGAATGTTTTTTAGGATACATGAGTGACCCGCTTCTTGTGGGTTCCACTGTTTGGTATCTCTAAGCCTGATTGCCGCTACTGTAGCCTGTTCCATGCCAGCTAGATCTGGGCGGGGAGGTTGAGTATGGCATTTAGGGCTTCGTTTGGGGTGGTGCGTAAAGCACTGCTGATGCAGAGTGCCGCGGCTCTTTGCATCTTTGCTAGCATTTTTATGCTGGATATCTTTTTCAGAGCCGGCCTCCATACCACAACCCCCCCATACAGTAGTATTGGTCTGACGATGGTCGTATATATCCAGTTTACTATATAGGGTGTCATGCCCCATTTGAGCCCTATTGCTTTCTTGCACGTGAAGAGTGCTATTGAAGCTTTTTTGTACCTGTCTGTGAGGTTCAAGTTCCAGTTCAGTTTCCAGTCAAGTATTACGCCACGTACCCCATTTGAGCCCTATTGCTTTCTTGCACGTGAAGAGTGCTATTGAAGCTTTTTTGTACCTGTCTGTGAGGTTCAAGTTCCAGTTCAGTTTCCTGTCAAGTATTACGCCACGTACTCTGACTTTTCTATCTTGGAGACGAGAGAGTGTAGTGCTGTCTCTGTCGATTTCCCCTTCTTGTAGGCGTGTTGCGTGTCTGATCAGACTAGGGTTGAGAGTTGATCTCAGATGCGGGCCGATGATTCTTTCAAGGGTCTTTAGTAGGAAGAATGACAGACTGATTGGTCTGAAGTCCTTGGGGGTCGTGTGTGATGGTTTCCCAGCTTTGGGGATGAAGACAATACGGGACTCTAACCCACTTCCACTTGTTTCGTGGAATCCTGCCACTCGGGTCGTTTTTATCGATCACGCCCAGGAGAATGCGATTTTTCGCGATCTCCCCAAAGGATCGCCGTGGCTGTACGCGTTGCCGCTTTGCCGAGGCGTCGGAGGGAACGTCCTGGGAGCGCTCCCTCTTAGGTGGAGGTCGCTTCTTGACCTCTGTGGGCTTGGGTGGTTAGGGGGCTTCCTTGCCGAAGTTTGGCAAAACGGATCTAGCCCATTCCACCTTCTTCATCCATTCAGCCGATGGAGCTGTTTTCGATCTCTCCTGGCTGCGTAGGATTTGACCTGCAGATCGTTTCTCTGCGTAGATGTGTTTGCCTTTACCGGTTGCGCCTGAAGGGGGCATCATGGCACTAGGGCCTGGAGATGTTCCCATGGCGACGGTTTTGGGCGGCTTGCACTCAGTCGCCTTACATTTGAGGCGGGGTTCACCCGAACCCGATCCTGTGGTGTTGGCCAGGCAGGTGGGCTCACTCGCCAACTTCGCTGCCTTGAAGTTTGTACGGCGAGACTCAGTCGTCCCTGCCGTTTGAGTAGGTTTTTTGGGAGATCCTGACTCCTTTTTATTTATTTTTATTGACTCCATGTGATTCCCACGAGTTGCGGAGAAAAGGAGGATCCACCCGGGCGGAGGCTTCTTAGAACAGGGGGTCGCCAGGTACCCTGAGCTCTCCGTTTGAGACCCGGGCCCTCAGGCTTCCAATTTACGTATATTGCCCACAAACAACACTACGAAAAGTAAGAGCAACAATAAAAACTGCCTTTAGAACTGCTTTGCCGCATTTAAAGCGAGACCTATTGACAACATTCTTAATGAAAAACGCGCAGACCAGATAGAAGATGGAACATCCACTTATAGCCAAAGAAATTATTAACTTAAAAGACATACTAAAATATATAAAAACAAGAGAGATCGCTATAATCGAGTTTCCCGACTATCTAATACCGTTACTCAGCTTGTGAAAGTGCGAAGGAGCTATTTTAGCACTGACCATTTTTGCAGGTTTATAGGCGTTAAAATGGGCGTGGAAAAAAAATATTTGACAAATCAAAAGAAATTTACAAGCCCAATCAAATGTGACAGCTTTAGACGGTTTGTGGGCGAGGTAAACAGTTTTTCTATTGAAATTTGAAAATTACAAAAAATATCAAACCAATTTTCAGAAGTGTGGGCGTGGCAGCATGGGTCAACAAACTTGCGGTGCGTCTATGTCTCTGGAAACTTAACATCAACTCTCTAGCTACATACAGACGGACATGGCCAGATCGACTTGGCTATTGATCCTGATCAATATATATATACTTTATACTTTATATGGTCGGAACCGGTTTCTTCTTCCTGTTACATACTTTTTAACGAATCTAGTATACCCTTTTACTCCATGAGTAACGGGTATAAAAACCAACACAAAACAAAAATCCTATCACACATTACGAAGAATTAAGCTTGGTATTAATCATCATCCCCAACGTAACAGCATTACCACAAATAATAAATAAGGAAGCGTTTCCGACCATATTAAGTATGCTGAGATCTCAGGAACTACAAAAGCTAGGAAGTTCAGTCTAAGCATACAGACTCCAGAGACATAGACACAGCGCAAGTTTATCGATTCATGTTGCCACGCCCACTCTAACGCCCACAAACCACTCAAAACTGCCACGCCCTCAATTTTGAAAAATGAGTTGATATTTTTTCATTTTTGTATTAGTCTTGTAAATTTCTATCAAAATTAGCTAGCTGAGTTACGGGTATCAGATAGTCAGGGAAATCGACTATAGCGTTTTCTCTTTTTTTAAATCAAAGCGGAACCCATGAAGACTCACCGAAAGTCATTAGAGCGCTAACCGACAACTACTACTAGCCATTAAGGAACCAAAACATACAAGCCACGCATTGCATTTGTGTGGTCTAAAAGAGAACCAGGAGCGAAGAAATTCATTTGCGCCGAAGATTGGACAACAACCCCCACTCGCGACCCAAATACCTTTACAGAACGTAAGTTCCATGCAACGGAGGATCTTTGACCCACGACTTTATCACGTCCCAAGTCCAGCAATATACCAAAATTTATTGCCTTTGACCGGTGCTAATCAAAATACTGCACTCCACCCCTATATACTAACCCCACAAAACTTCTATATTCCATACCAAATGCAAATGCCACACAGGGCCAACAGCAAGTAGCACCTCGCCCACCATTCGCACCGAAACCATACCCAAGACCGACACCTATGGAAGTCGATAAACAGACCACTGGCTAACGAAGAAGCTGGGAAACGCCCCCCTCCTCAAGGCCAGTCTGGTCCTACACCCAAATAGCATAGGCAATTTTACGTTACCACTGAAGAGCCGGGGTCAGATAGAGAATCAGAGTATGAAATGTCATACCCTCCGGAAGGGCTCGAGTAAGCTTATGTTGAACAACAAGGGGTAGCGGAGTTAACGGGCGTGTTAACAGAGGAGAATGAATACCGCATTCGTAGATGTAGCCGATATCAAGGTTTTAGACTAAATAGTTCTTCGTTATCTTACATCAATTGTGGTACGAAGAACGGAAAGACTTTTAAATTCTTAATAGATACAAGATCTAACCAAAACTACATACAAATAAATCTAGTTGAACGAACACCCTTTCTATGCAAGCTCTGTGGGCGGTCTAACAAAGACCACCCACCATACCTTCACCAGTTCAATAAAAATCATACCCAAATTCGATTTTTGTATAATAGGAAATGACACTTTAAAACGGCTTACCGCTGACATCGATGATAAAAATTACCTTTTGATCATATACGGGAATAATAGGGTAAACATTAAACAGGGCAGCTGTGCTTAACAACATCAAAGTAAGCAGAAAGAACACATGGACTCAATCATCAAGAAACACGCCGAGTTATTCGCTGAACCCGACAAAAATTCACTTATACCACCAAAGTAGAAGGAGAAATAAGAACTTAATGGGATTTACCGATGTATAGCAAACAAACCCGCCTCATTAAGACCTGAGGTCGAAATACAAATGAACCAACTGCTATTAGATGGCATTGTAAGACCTTCACGGTCAATATAAAACATTCCAGTATGGATAGTCCCCAAGAAAACTGATGCGTCGGCAGAGAGGAAGTATACGATAATCATAGATTATCGAAAACTGAACTCTGTCACCATGTCGGATAGGTTCCTTATCCCTGAGATCGGAGAAATAATCGCACAATTGAGCCACAACAGAAATTTCTTAGTTTTAGATCTAAAAAGTGCATTCTATCATATCCCCCTCAAACCAAAAGACATAGAAAAGACAGCATTCTTAATAAACGGAGGAAAATACTAGTTCACATATCGACGATATCATAGTTTTCAGTCGGTCCGAGTCCGAACATGCCTCGCACTTAAGTACCATATTCGAAACACTAAGTAAGGCCCACCGGACTCTATCCTTTGCTCTGAACGCAAAAAGTAATAATGCGAAACTGAAATGCTGGACGAGCCACCTAGAAGAGTACAACCACGAGCTTAGATGCAAACCTGGAAAGATCCAAATATCCAATAGACACGCAAGTGAATTCCACAGCGCTCAGAAACCTTCACATAACCTGATACCAGTAGAAAATGTACCGATCAACCAACCCTTCCCAACTTACCACCGACATATTGTAGAAAATAGTATTCAAAAGGATTCAAGAGGAAAGAAGATCTAATTCGGATCATAAAAAATTGATTTGATCCAAAACTTGTAAATGGCTTATTTATCGCAGAAAAATGGGAAATGATGGGATAAAAAGGCTCATAGGAACACTGTACAAATAATAAGCCAGTTCTTTTTCCCAAGCCTCCGAAAAAAAATCGAAGCGATAGTGATAGTGATAACATGCGAAACTTGCAAATTATCCAAGTAAGACAGACACCTTTCAATTTAACAAACTCCGATATCTACTTATTCGGGCCGGACATTTACACCACCTAAAAGCAATTGGTACTCACAGCCATAGATAAATTTTCTTAATACGCCTAAGTTAAACCACTAAAATCAAAAGCCTCAGACGTCTTGAAACACCCGCTAAAGGAATTAATGATAGCATTCGGTATGCCTAAGTTGATCGTTATGGATAACGAAAAGCATTTAACTCCGTTAACATAAAGTTTTTGCTGCAAGAACAGATAAAAACAAATCTCTACACGACACTACCTTATTCCTCTACCAGTCGAGAGATTTCACTCTCAAAAAGTGGTCCATAAAAAAATAAAATAACAGAATATTTTTCCTTTCGGTTACTATTCTTGCCAACATGTTTTGGCCTCATGACCATACCAGATTATTCACACTCACAGCTGTTAACCATCAAAATAGGCTTCGGAGCAATTCGGAACGGCACATTCAAGAGCATGCATATGAAGCAGCGTTCCACAACCTATCAAACCAGGTTAACGAAATAGTAATATCTAATCTATTATACCCATTACTTGCATTCGAACTCTTGAAGGCAGAAGCAAAACTCAGAAGGCTCAGCCCATTCCAAAGGAAAAGAAGGTCAATAGAAATCATGGGTACAGCTTGGAAATGGTTGGTCGGCACGCCGGGCCATAAGGATCACTAGATAATTACAACTAAAATAAATGAAGAACTAGAAAACAATACCAAACGAATGGTAATAAACAGGGTACTAAACGATAGCAAATAACAAACACAATAAAAACAGAAAAAGATAATCCTAATTCAAAAATGTCAAAACAAAAAAATCACCACACTAAAATATAAGATCCGCGCCTTTGAAGAAGAATTAAATAACCTAATTTACGCTTTAGACTGGGCGAAAACTAATAGCATGAACTCATTAGGAATTTTAGGAATGAAAGAACTATGCGAATCCCACAATGACAAAATAATTTGCAATAGAAATGATTTAGTAGATTTAAGCGACGACAAATGTTTCACGCACTTGCTGAAAAACCAAATACCACAGTGCAGAATAATAAATAGACAACACGTGCCGAACCATGAAGAGGTGTTCACCGGTACGCTCCTGTTAAACGACTTCGTGGGAATAATCGAAATAGACATGGAAAAAATTGACTTGTACCCCCCTGTTGCAACTAATGGCAAAGAAAACAAAAGTAGACGAAGTATTATGTCTACAAATGTTAAAGGAAGTCAATATAAACAATACAAATGAGCTGGAACGGTTAAACGGAAGTCACAGCATCAGCATAACAGCAAACCTCACAACCAAAAAGGCAACACTCATAGTTCTGCTGGACGTGCTGCTAGCACGATTCATAATCAGAAAAAGAAGTCGCCAATTAACCCTCAAGGGGAAGCAGCAGCCCAAAAAGGCCAATCACAATATAAAAAAAGCTGTGCGATGTACATCGAGGACGTCCGCTTTTAAAGGGCGAGGAGTTAACAACACTCCTGCTGCGCACCAACGAGAAGAACCGTGGAAATGCTGGCCAGCGTAGCCTAAACATCCGCAACGTGAGCTATTGCTGATCAAACCTAAGCCGCGGCCAGCTAGAACACCAGCAGCGACAGCACCAGTAGCAGCAGCGACAGCGGCAGCAACGGTGGCGGCTCCCAACAGCAGCAGCCCGAAATATCTGCCACGAGCGTTTGGTTAGCAAATCCCAAGCCGCAGCCAGCTACAGGAACTCGACACAAGCGGCGATAACACAAGCAGAAGCAGCGACAACAGAGGCAGCGACGGCAGCGGCTCCCAACGGCAGCAGCCTTCTTAGGATAAACTCTTTTTGTATTCATTTAGTTCTAATAAAAAACCGAAAGAATAAAGATATTTTATTTTTATCTCATAACCAATTCTAAACTTAATTTATATGTTAATAAAGGAATATATGAAAAACATGAGCAAATCAAACCTGCCCTTTCTGAAACGACAGGTAATAATACACATACACTTGCAGCTCACTAATAATAATAAAAAAACAACTAAAAGCTTATTACCAACCCAATCCAAACATACCAAAAATGTATTTCAAGTTCCCCGGTTATCTGATACCCGTTACTCAGATAGTGGAAGTGCGAAAGAGAAATTTCAGCACAGACAGTTTCTGGCGGTTTGTGGGTGTTAGAGTGGGCGTGACAGCATTGGGCGGGTTATGGGCGTTAGAGGGTGCGTGACAAAAATTTTTTTTGCAAATCTATATAATTTTACAAAAAAATTAAAAAACATTATTCATTAGTGTGGGCGTAGCAACATGGCTCAACAAATGACTATGACTAGATCGACTCGACTATGATCCTGATCATATGGTCAAAACGCTTCTGTTGGCTGAAGTTCTAGTATAGATTATTATTATTATTATTATTTATTGTTTTTTTGTGGAGGAAAATGTAAAGTCTAGTGTAAGTTAGTAAGGCGAAGGCGGGAGCATAATGAAGAGCTCTTTGCAAATTCGCCTCGCCTTCGCCTACTTTCGTTAAGCTTGGCTCTAATTGTGATCATGTGGAAATATAAGTTATATCGAAATTTGAAACCGTCAAGCTCTCTTCGTCACCGCGAAAAAATTAATTATATTTGCCAACAAAGTTATTGCTTTTTATAAAAAATTATAATTAAATTTAAAAAAAAAATTGTAATTATTAGTTAATAATGAGACAAGAAACCGAAAAAAAATGGATGGACAGCTCGATTATGAGAATTTTTCCCTTTAAGAAAATGTTAAAATGTTCGAGAAAAGGAAATTGTCGAGAATAAATGGTAGTAAGTTCTCGTTCGATTTTTGGATCTTGAAATCTATCTCCGGTTACCATCCTGATCAATCGGGGAACATCAGTTATTGGAAGATCTTAAAAAACTTACCACTAGCAGACCCTAATTTCTATAAATCACAAAAAATGAATAGGAGTACAATCATTTTTCGAATTGCTAGCTCTTGGTCAAATTGGATAAGGTCCTGGCCAGAGCTCGCAAGCAACAGTTGACCGTTTCTCGCAGTCACCAAAGAACAGTTTTTTGCGCACCACAAAAAGTCATACAAGAGCCGTACACCAAAGTCTCTTGAACGAACCAAAAACCAATAGCGGTTTGCAAGGAGCGAAGAAAATAAAAGTATTTTGCCTTTGTATGAGTGTATGATCAGTGTACTTGTATGTATATCACACTTGCTTTTGTGGTTTCGGTGCGTTCGGAGTGTTATAACTTTTGTTATTAATAAGTTCAGTTTTTTTTTCAATTAAATGCAGAACACAATAAGTCAAAGTGCAATGTTTGCCGTGTGAAGCTAGCCGGCTCCCACATACACGATGAGTCCTTCTTTTTTTCGCTTTTCTGCTGACGTTGAATGAGCGAGCGTTCAGTTGGATCGCTTTCTCTGAGTTATGTTGTGTGAGCATAAGAAGAACCACGAAACTGAGAGCAGTCAACAGAAAAACAAAACGAAGAGAAACGAAAAGTTCTGTTCAGAGCGAGAGCACGCGCGCATCGTCTTTTACGGTTGTGTTAGTAAGCAGACCGAAAAACGAAAAGCCGTTAGAATCGATTGACAGCACTCTACAGAAATTTCGGTCACTGAGGGAAGTGCGAAATCCAAGTAAAATCCTGTCGCCTTAGCACAAGTTATAAAAGATTATTACAGGAAGACTTCTAAGGTATTGCCACTAGGTCGGTTTAAAGTAAGGCTGCCATTTAAGTCCGCTCCAAATGGGTTGGGCAACTCCTTCAAGGTTGCAAAACGGCAGTTTTTGTCGCTTGAGCGAAGGTTGTCTCGAGCTCCTAACATGAAGACCATGTATTTGGTATTCATGAAAGAATATCTTGCCATAGGTTATATGTCGCCTACAGACAAGAAAATCCTACCACTCCACATTATGTTATTCCCCATCAATGCGTGTTAAGGTCCCAGAGTACATCGACAAAATTGCGCGTCATGTTCGATGCTTCTTGGAATACGTCGTATCAGGGGGCCGTAAATGACATCCTGATGGTGGGGCCTACTATTCAAGAAAAGTTGTAGTCCACGCTAAAAATGTATAGCCTAGTGATAGTTCATGAAGCGGATAGGAAGTTTTAACTCATAGTGTGGAAAATAGACCCCTCTGAATCCTTGAGATAATACAAGCTTAACACTACACATATGGTACTGGACCAGCCCATTTCTGGCTATTCAATGTTTAAAAAGGTTGAGTGAATCTGCAAGATTTGCATTCCCTATAACTGCTGATGTAAATGGATCCGATTTTTACGTCGATGACATGTGCTGACTAATACATAGTGACTGGTGCTGCCTCTCCGAGGTATCAGTAACACCGAAGCTGTTTAAGTAGACTCGGCTTATTAAGTCCCATTGTGATTAAAGGAAAGATCCTATTGCAGGAACTTTGGCTTAATAATTAAGACTGGGATGATTCGATTCCGATGCATAGGGAAACAGCTTGTAATACGCTAAAAAGCACTTTGTCTCAATTGGATGAGATTTAAATTGTTCGGTTCGTGCATACTACCCCATGTCACCAGTACAGTTTCATGCATTTGCCAACGCATCCATGAGAGCTTGCCTTTATATTCGTATCCAAACTGCCAAAGGTTATAAATTATTATTGTTGACCTTAAAGTCGATAGTAGCGCCGCTCAATACCATGTACCATATGTGGCGCTCACCTTCTCGCAGATCTCTGTCATAGATTCAAACCCTTTTTAAAAGCTATTATTGAACGAATTGTAAACTGGTCGGATTCTAATGTTTCTCTTCACTGGATTCGACTTCATCCGATTCGATTCGTTGTCGACATTCGTTTCAAAAAGGGTAGCGGAGTCTCATGAAGGCCCCTATTTATGAGGGTTAAAGAGGAAAACTGGAACAAGAATGCGCATTTTGACTTCGATTACGTCTTGCGACCGGAAGCAAGGAAGACCGTTTTACCGCTGCTGTGCACACTTCCGATTTGCTGGATATCATCGAGGAATTCTCGTCACTCCCCAAACTGCTTGGAGTTTTCGCCTATATGTTCCGCTTTATTAGAAAATGCAAAGACGAGCGTATTGAGAGTCCGGGAGAGTTTTCCGTAAGAAAAGTATTTAACAAATCGGACTGACTAGCGGCCTAGCTGGTGAATTTCCATGCGACTTAACGTAGAAAACCAGAGAAGTTCGTTGGATAATTTATTGCGCGGGCGTAGCAAGAAGGCTCCACATCAATTTAGCGTCTTTCCGAGCAGCATCCGAAATTTACAACGATGCAAAGGGCGTTTTACAAGTACCTTACATTCATTTGTTTGCATCGCATCTTCATAATTTCAGTATTTATTTTAACTTAAATTTAATACAATACAACTTAAAAACTACTGCTCCAACATTCCGTCCCCGTTGAAGGCCTCCGGCGCTTTAATCTCCTCGATCGGAGCATTGTTTATTGGCAGCAATGCCAGCTTGTGGATGGCGCACTTCATGACACCTCCTGAGGTCCGTACCTCCGCCACCCGCACTCTACCGTCCTCGCCCATTGTTGATGCTACCACGCGGCCTATTAGTCACCGTTGCGGGGCCAAGTTGTCCTCGTGTACGAGCACCAAGCACCCGACCTCCAGATTGCGGCTTCCGACGCTCCATTTGTTCCGATCGTTGCCCGGGGAAGCGATTGGAAGAGAGTTGAGCCGCTCCTCGCAACAGACGGAGTTTGGCCGACTTAACGTCTGCCTCCCATAGTTTTCCGAAGTGTGGTGACCTCGGCGGTATGAAACACTTCTCCACGCCTTGCCGAGCCGCGTATCCTTTCAGCATGTCCTAACTGCGGTAAAACGCTGCGCTCAACTCCTGCAAACTGTTTCTCGCTCCTACAAAGTTAGTGGCGTTGTCGCCTTCTCCGGCAGCCCTTTCTTTCCATCGATCTGTCAGTGGATAGATCGACAACCAGTTCAAGATGATGAGCCTTTCACGAAAAACACACAAAAACGGCCACTTTAGTCTTAATAGGAGGTTTACAACGGATCTTTAAAGACACTAAATTAAAAGGTGGCGTGCCATACTGCTCAGCTCGCAAGTTGCCCATTGGCTCTTTCATTATCATATAACGGAAAATGTAAACGCAGTACGGGCCATTTTCTGAAAAGTGATAGCATCACCTTGACACCGGCATTGTAATGAGTCCGCTGGAGGCTGCGTTTTCAGATTTGTCCAACTTTACATATTCTGAAGCAACCTCAGATTTTTGAAATATTAGGACAATCCTAAAAACCGACAACTTCAGTTCGTTAGCCGAAACACCGACCTCGTTTTGACGCTTCTTCCCTTAAACAAATCGATTTTTGTATGCCATGATCCGTAGGAGTTGTAACGCACTGATTTTATTGTTCTGCTCGCTAAGAGATACGTGCGGCTAGCTCAGAAGATTTTGTGTGTTCGTCCCACCAAATATATATTACAAAGTGATCACCCGGTTACCAGTTACAACACTTTGATCTTTATTCTTGACCAGAGTGATACTGTGATTTGATTCTCCGGTGTTGTGTCCGCTCTCCTGTCGTGGTCACGAGTGATTGGGGGCGAAAAGAAAGGCTGTGGGCCTGGGGAAGCGTTACCGTTCCCAGACTAGGGTGCACAAGTGCTGGGCTCTCAAGGCGTACGCCTCGCTAGCCGCAATCTCCTGTCCCTTGCTTTGTCCCGCCGCCCCCGCCAGACGCCTGTTCAGTTCCGATCGACCGGCCTACGCCGCAGTCCCTGTAGTAAGACGCCCAGTGAAAGATGAACGTTTCACCCTAACCCTTTTCTCTAGATAGTGCGGACGGACCTGGATAGTCTGCTCAGTGACTTCATTCTGCTGTCTCGCCGCTTTCGCCATCCTAAATGGTGCAGACCGTGTCGTTGGGTGCCCGACACTTTGGCTAAGAATTGCGGTCGTATGCGGACTCATTGTAGCTAACGGCTGCGGTCCCCAAGGCTAACGCCTGGTGAAACAGCAACACGCTTACCCCACGTCTGCTCTGACTGTTGGCGCCGGTACCATGCTTACTTGGTTTACACGGACACACCAGGCAATCGTCTGGTTCACGTACGTAGTCTCCGACACAGTCGAGTCTTCACTACAATTCCTGCCGCCTAATCCGGTCTTTGTTCGGTTTGGCCCCGCCTTT
Organism: Drosophila yakuba; assembly: GCF_016746365.2. Taxonomy (NCBI): domain Eukaryota; kingdom Metazoa; phylum Arthropoda; class Insecta; order Diptera; family Drosophilidae; genus Drosophila; species Drosophila yakuba. The sequence goes on along the minus strand of NC_052527.2, from coordinate 22,996,046 downwards.
TGAACGCTTCCGGACTAACCGTGTTTCACCGTATTGGACCTCAGCTATCTGTTTCTCAATTCGGAGACTTTCCTTGTCCCGAACGTTTTCCCTCTTGTCTCCAGTCTCCGGATCCAAAATCCACGGTTTTACCGTTGGCCCGGTCCAAAGTCCAGCTCGGTCTTAGCCAAAGTCCAGCTGACACCGTTGTTCTCATTACACGGCACGTCGACGCTTACTATTGTTTTGCTCCCCTGCTCCAGTTCGTGCCATCTCCCTCTCGCTCTCCATGTTCTCTCCTTCAAACTGCTTTTTCTCCAAACTCTCTTTCTACCGGTTCTGTTTCTGCTAACTCTCTTTCTACCGGTTTCTCCTCGGATTCGCACTGCCGTTACTACTTGTTGACTTGTTGCGTTACTGGCAACGGCAGGCCCTCCTCTGGCAATTGTCATTTTCTCTTTCTTTAGGAAAATTTAAATTCGCAAGGACTGCATGCTTGCGGAACATTCCTGAGATCCCGTCAACGCTCACAGCTCAGTCTTGAGTTCCACAGCGCCGATATCCCTCAGCGTACTGTGTTACTTCTTTTAAATTTTGGCGCCGATTCTTATTTTCAGTGAAGCCACTTATTGCTTCACTCTTTTTTCTGCATTCCGCATTCGTGTCCTTTCGTCATCTGGTCACACTACTTCCTGCCGATCGATTGTTGCCGATAGCTTCCGTGCTCATTTGCCGATAGTTCCAATACTTTTGCCCATCGATTGACACTATCGAGTGCCGATCAACCGCCTTGTGATTGAGGCACCTCCTTCCCTAAGCAAATGGTGACGAAGGAACTGCTGACAATGAGGAATTTGGGCGAAGGGAAATATTTTTATTTTAATTTCCCTTCATTTATTTCACTTTCTCTTGGCACAATGGCCCTCTTCTGCACCCATCCCCCACCTCTCCCCTGATGGATGACCGGTATTGCGGATGGATGCCCTCACTTTTGCTGCTCTTAACGCTCCAACTTTAATTTCTCCGACACACACGTGAGTGCCTGCTCCCTTTGTTTTTTTCTTGCGCATACTGACTTGTTCCCTTTTTTTCAGATTGCATTAAAATTAAGTTTCCCTGTTATATTATGCTACGATCGAGAATATATGCTGATTTCTTCATGTTTGGTGCGCGTTGTTTAAGTAGCCCGGTAAAAGTGTACTACGTGTTTTTTTTTGTTTCCCTCGGCCCCGCCCACCAGGCCGAATACCCAGATCCGCGTCGTGGACGCCCTCACCCGGAATCGGTTGCCGCCGCTATGAAGGACGACGCACCGACGGCCTCTCGGCGCCTGACGTCTCCGATGACTGGCTCCTTCTCGACTCCGACGGGCCAGTCTGACTCCGGGATTGTAGCCCTCCGCTGGACCTCCGACGTTAAAACCATCCGGATCCAGGACGCCCGGGAAGTCTTCGCACCTACCGCCGGAGCGGATGCTTGCTTCTGGAGTCCAGGTGATGGCCATACCCATGGCCAGCTCCGCCGCTGCCTCGCATCTTTAAAGGCTGGAACGATCCCCGGAAGGATCCGGTTGGCCGCCACGTCCCGCCCTCCCGAGCTGCCATCGCCTCCTCCTCTGGGCCGGGTCTTCCCCTCCACTCCAGGTCGCTGTCCCCGGAGGTGACCTCCGGTTCTGGGTCTACTCCTCGATCGTCCTCGGCACCACGCCTCGGGAGCTGGGGTGGGCCGCTGGATAGGCAATCGGTTACCTTACGATCGCCCTTACCCAACAGCGTGCCCTTCCTCGCCTGCTGCGCGCTCGTGTTGCTCGTTGAAACTTCTGTGACTTGAACCCTCTGCTCTCTTCTTCACAACACCTTGGTTTCGGGTCTCCTCTTTGGGCCTTCCCGTTATGTCCCTTGGCGTTTGCGTGAGTGTCTATTCCTTCGCCCCGTTATGTCTTTCTACACTTCCACTCCGAGGTCCGAGCTTCAGTCTGTATCTGTCGGTCTCTGACTCCAGTTGCCTACATTTACGGTACTGTTCTTTTGGTTCGTACCGTCTTTTCCCTTTCTTCGGGAGACGATAAGCGGTATTTCTTTTGATCGGTTGCGCAGTCTCATTCTCTTTTCTATCCTGTTTCTTTTTTGATTGTAAACCCGTCTTTGGTGTTCGCCGTCGATGGATTAACAGTCGTTTTATCCATTTTCTACCCCTTTGTCCCGATTCACTCGGGTATGTTCATTGGGGCAATACTCTGGTTCGCTCGTGTTCTGCATCTGTTAACTCTCGCCTTGGCCTGACGCTGTTGTTGTGCTCGTGGTCTGCATCCGTTAACTCTCGCCATGGCCTGACCCTGGAACGGTTGTCGTGTCTCTTCCGTTCCCAGGTATTGTCGTCCTTCTACATCCCGCAGTTTGCCACCTTACTTTTCCCTGATGGTGGGGCTGTTGACTCTGGAGGCGGCCAGACGAATAAACAGTCGTTCTCGGAATGGCCTAACGCTAGAACGGTTGTCGAGCCTCGTCCAGTCTTAGGTACTGTCGCTTCTCTGCATCCCGACGTTGGCGACCTTTCTTCTCCTCGGTGGTGATTGTTAGGGCAACATTCTTGTTTGCTCGTGGTCTGCATCCGTTGACTCTCGCCTTGGCCTGACGCTAGAACGGTTGTCGAGCCTCGTCTAGTCTTAGGTACTGTCGCTTCTCTGCATCCCTACGTTGGCGACCTTTCTTCTCCTCGGTGGTGGTTGTTAGGGCAACATTCTTGTTTGCTCGTGGTCTGCATCCGTTGACTCTCGCCTTGGCCTGACGCTAGAACGGTTGTCGAGCCTCGTCCAGTCTCAGGTACTGCGCTCCTCTGCAACCTGAGGTTGGCGACCTTTCTTCTCCTCGGTGGTGGTTGTTAGGGCAACATTCTTGTTTGCTCGTGGTCTGCATCCGTTGTCACTCACGTTGGCCTGACGCTAGAACGGTTGTTGTGCTCGTGGTCTGCATCCGTTAACTCTCGCCATGGCCTGACGCTAGAACGGTTGTCGTGTCTCGTCCGTTCTCAGGTATTGTCGTTCTTCTACATCCCGCAGTTTACCACCTTACTTTTCCCTGATAGTGGGGCTGTTGACTCTGGAGGAGGCCAGACGAATAAACAGTCGTTTTTGGAATGTTCGTGGGATGGAGTATTCCGGTTGGCTCGCGGCGTGTCTATGTTGACTCCGCCTCTTGCCTGAGGCTAACACAGATGATTGGCTCCGTCCATTCTCGGGTATTGTTGTCTCTACTGCATGCTCTCCCTGTTTCCTTTCGTCGGATCCGTATCCTCGTTCTCGGCCTTATCCTCCATCTGATCCTGTTGCTTAAGGTCGCTAATGTGTACCGTGCGTTTCTTTCGGTTCTTCCGAACCTTACAAATCACTGGCGATTCGAAATCCCCAATCTGGTACGGCCCATCGAACCTCGGCCAGTTTAGCTGCAAATCCCTCGGCCGCTTTCGAAAAATGGTGCTCTTTAGCCCAAGCCACTTCACCAATCCTCGGCTTCAAACCATCTTCGCTGGTTGTTATGTCTTGCCTGGTCTTGGGGGACTCTCCAGGTTTCTCCGCACTATCTCGATGATTTCTTTCATCTTCTCGGCGTTTTCTTCCGGCGACTCTGGTTGCCTTCCTGTACCTTGCGTTTCTCTGTCGTATAGTGCGTCCGGTAGCATCGCCTTTTGTCAAAAACGCCGGTAAGTAGCCCGTAAAGTCTGATATCTGGAATTTACAGCCAGTATATTTTTGGGCCATCTTTCATTCCAATTATTTTGGTTGTGTTTGGCCAACTGTGCTATCATTACCTTTACAGTGCGGTTCGCTCCCTCCGTCTGATTCTTCTGCGGGATGTACGTACAGTACTGCTGCTTTATCGCCATGTCATTGAGGAACTTCTTGAAAGCCCGGATCGTAAACTGCACACCGTTATCAGTAATCACCACTTTTGGGGCTCCAAATCTTGCGACTATGCGTTCCCTAAGCGCTTTCTGCAATGTTTCCGCCGTGGCTTAACAGTGGTCCGACGAAATCGGCACACACTGTCACACAGGGCTCTTACAGGATCTTTCCCGCCGCCTGCCGCTGATTTGGTTTGAACATTGTGCAGAATTGCATTTTCGAACGTACGCCCTTGCGTCTCTCTGCATACCTGGCCAGAAGTACCGGGTTGCCAACCGCTCAATTGTCTTTCGACTGACCTGAGGTTTCTTTTGTATTCCTCTAGGCTGCGGTCAATCACGATAATGTCATCTTGATCTACATTTCTGGTCCAATTACCTGATTTAGTGCAATCGGCATCAATCTCCATTGGAATAGCCCTGATTCTTCCAAAGGTATTTGCCAATACCTATCTTTGAGGTTCAGACTGCTTATGAAGCACGCCTCTCTTAGTTGGTCGAGGATGTAATTTATTCGTGGCATTGGGTAGGCATCCTTTGTGGATTTCGGGTTTATCTGCCAGAAGTCCACGCATAGTCTCCATTTTCCCATTTTCTTCTTATGGGCGAGCTATACGAGCTCCTTAAATGTTCTATCAATCTTAATGTTCCAGTCATAGAACGAGCTGTGCGCTGTGGGTGCACAAGTGCTGGGCTCCCAAGGCGTACGCCTCGCTAGCCGTAACCTACTGTCCCTTGCTCTGTCCCGCCGGCCCCGCCAGACGCCTGTTCAGTTCCTACCGACGCTCCGCGCGATCGACCGGCTTACGCCGCAGTCCCTGTAGTAAGACGCCCAGTGAAAGACGAACTTTTTACTCAACCCTTTTCTCTAGCTGGTGCGGACGGACCTGGATAGTCTCTCAGTGGTCTCCTTCTGCTGTCTCGCCGTTCTCGTCATCCTAAATGGTGCAGACCGTGTCGCTGGGTGCACGACACTTGGGCTGAAAATTGCCGTCGTAAGCGGACTCATTGTAATTAACGGCTGCGTCCCCAAGGCAAATGCCTGGTGAAACAGCAACACGCCAACCCCACGTCTGCTCTGACTGGTGGCGCCGGTACCATACCTGCTCGGTTCACACGGACACACCAGGCAATCGCCGGGTTCACGAACGTACTCTTCGACACAGTCGTCCGGTTCTTCACCACAATTTCCGTCGCCTATTTGGGTCCATGTTCGGTTTGGCCACGCCTGTTGAATGCTTCCGGACTCGACGGGCTAACGACAGGGTGTGTTCTCGATTTGCGGGGGTTGGGTGTCTCAAAGGTAACTGTGCTTTGTCGTAAGGGACCTCAGCTACCTGAGTCTCAATTCGGAGACTTTCTTTATTTCTTGTTTTTTGCTGACTATCACGGTTGTAGCTCCCTTGCTGACTTCGTTGCTCATTGACTCTCCAGCTTTCAGCTTTCGGCCTGCTTAACGGTTTTTCCTTCTTGTTTCCAGTATCTGGATCTAAAGTCCACGGCCTTACCGTTGGTCAGGTCCAAAGTCCAGCTCGGTCAGGTTCAAAGTCCAGCTGATACCTTTGTTATCTTCACCCAGTCAACAGGCAGGCCCTTCTCCAGCAACTGTCATTTGCATTTGTGGGGAGTTTTAACTCCTCACAGGGTATATGATGAACATTATTCAGCAAGGACATTCGGTTGGTTTGCTGTTACGGAACATATTGCCACGCTTTTCATGTTTTCCGGCTATTGGAACTCCGTTAGAAGTTCATTTCCGAAAGAGTACACCCTAAACCCTCGATGTCTGTTCCACGTGATACTAAATCGGGTGGATTCTCTTCCGTGGGCACATGACGCCAAACTACATCATCTGAGACTTCTTAAAATTCTGTAACTCTATTTGCGACAAATATTGCTAGATTGGACGTATCCCTCTTAAACAAGTATAATGTGACTTGTGAGTTCGACCAGAAGTTAATGCTTTCAAAAACTAATTTGTTAAGCAAAAGAGATACTTAAGAACCATGGAATTGATTTGGTTTTAAGTGGGGACACTTCCGAATTTGCGGCTGGCAGTCTTGACAACCTATTCGTCCCAGCCATGGTACGAATATTAATGCAACAACCATAGTTACTGCATCAGTAAATTCGTGACTTTATACAGTGTCATAGGCAGCCAGACAGATATATCAAGGAATGAATATCTTGTCAATTGCAAATAATTTTTTCTCGACACAGTTCTTGAAGCAACATTTAGGACCTTGTAATCAACGGACACGACAATTCCAAAACAAACGAGCTGTGACGGACAAAATGTTGAGATTAGTTGGTGGCAAGGACTGAAACGAATCCTCCAAGCTATAATAAAACGCATCATTCTGAGGTTTCCATCTCATTCCAAGCGTAAATATAAAATTTTTACTGATCCTTGGCTGATCATCAAACTTGGGTGATTTGTTGCCCATTTGGCTAGATAAAAACAACAAACAAAACATTCTACACTTCATCTTTGTGATATCAGCCGTCAAGGCATAATTGTGCAATCGAAATCTTGACAGAGTAGTGTAAAGCTCCCTCTGAATTAATGCACCCACTATTAAAGTCTCGTTTAATGCGATCGGGGTTGTCGTTTTACTTGAAGCGTCAAAAACAACTCGCAATTTTGTGGTGACTATTAGTTCTCAGGACACACTGATGTGGAATGTAATAATGTTTTCCTGGAGGAGGTGTTGGAAGCAGCGACATATGCCCACTTTTTAGATACTCTCTCATAAACTCTTGATAAATTTCCTGTAACTCGCGATTATTCGCAAGTTTGCGTTCCAATGCAAGATATCTGCGCTTTGACTTTTCGAAAGATAAGCCTAAAACACTTGGATCTTTCTCAAATGGCAACCTTACATCAAAACGACCAGACGAGAGCTTGTGTACGGTTTTGTAAAAGTGCTGCTCGCAAGCTATTTGCTCAGGTGTATAGACAGCCTTCGATCTCTCCGGAACGTGGTCAAATTTACAAAAACGTTCCCCCAGAGAGTCGGAAGAACTTATATTGTCATTAACAACGACGCTGCATACCTGAGCTTTGAGTGTACTTTCCCAAAAACAATCCATCCTAATAACGATTTCTGGAATCAAGAATGTTCAGAACGCAATTTTATATGGCCTACGTTTGAAAAAGGATTCTGTGCCAATCTGTAAATCCCCTTTTGCGGGCTTGTGAATACGAGGGTCGGCCAATTATCCATAGGTCTCAATTGACTTCATGATCGGGTTGATATGATGAAATAAAGCTTAACACCCTTAGCGGATCTATGAGCATTGACGCGAGAATGAATTGACGTGTGGATTTTGTGCCGTGTTACCGAAACGTTCTTCCCTACATTAGTTGTATTCAAATATGATTCTTCCCTGTGTAAGCGCAATGCTGTTCGATCGATCCTGCAGTTGTGAAGAAATGTATTATGAGGCCTAGAGCAAACGCAACTCTTTGTTGCTTGACAGAGCCATGAACTGCCTAAATGATTTTTTGCTGAGCAGTATCGAGATA